>NC_133374.1:23038134-23167610 GCF_049309525.1 Garra rufa
CTATATGAGACTATGCAACACTGACAAAACAGAGTTTTTAGCTTTATTTTATATTAATCACCAATAGATTTGCTGCCAAAACATCATGTGTTTTAACCTATTGGTTATTAATGTAAAATAAACGATAAAAAGAAGCCTGTTTTGTAAATGCGGTCATGGTACCAAAATAAAATAATAAGTGAAGAGCGCTGTTCAAACGGCTTTGTTTTATATAATAATATTTTTCAAAATATAAAATTACCTGAATTAAAAAAAACAAGTTTTGGAGAGGAGAAGGTAAAAAGCAATACAAAACAAATAATGTACAGGTTATATTGCCATTCCTTTGCTCTCAAACTAAATGCAATGTAATAATAGGCCTTATTTAATAATAACATAGTGCAGCATGCATCTAACTCTGGGTGAAAAGCTTATCATAATCACAAATCCGTGAGAGCAGTTTACAAACTGTGGGAACGGATTGCGAAAGCGTGCGCACGGATTATGATTTTGTGGGTACGGATTCAAAATCCGAGGGTACGGTTTACAAAATCTGAGCGCACGGATTGGAAATTCGTGGGCACGGTTTGTTAATCCGTGGGCATGAATTGTTAAACCGAGGGAACAGTTTAAGAATTCGTGAGTACGGTTTATAAACTGAGGGAACGAATTGCAAAACCGTCCCCACGGATTAATTATTTTTCTTCTACAGGTGACGTAAGGGGCTCCGTATTACGCAGTTTCCTTATAATGGGCTTCTATGGGGGAGAAAACGCTTAACGTGATATAATTCACTATCTGTGGAATAAGGGTTTGTTCTTTTGATAGTAGTTAGTGTTTGTTCCAAGTAAGGTTTGACAGAAATTTGGGGTTTCCTGGTCGTTTTTTCGTACGTTAAGCCACGTTAAGCGTGTTTCACGTTAAGCGTTTTAGAACGTCCCGGATAAACTCTTCGTGGAAAAATGTATATCCTTTATCCAATTTGTTCCTCTTTGTGACGGAGTTTTCCTCCACGACTCTTATTACGTCGGCAAAAGTTATCTTTGGCAACAGTGAGGGAAGTTGTGTAGACTCTCTCCATTTTAATTTTAAATTACCCGGCTTTCTGCTGTGTTGACATTACACAGGAAGTCTGCATACCCTGCGATTGCGTATTTCCGGTTTCTGTGAGAAAGGTCTATGAACAAATTTAGCGATTACAATGCAAACAATAAAAAACACAAGGCTTGGTCCACAATAACGGATGCTACAATTTCTTGAAGTTTCAGGCCTCAGCTGCTCCTCCAAGTCAAATGCTAATTGTTGAATCGCATGTCTTGGAAATCTCAGTTTTTCAAACAGTTCCTTTTCAGAAAGAACTTCCAGTGGATTTGATCGGTCTTTGAAAAACCTTTCTCTTCTTATTGCATGTTCAAAAACCCAAAGATTAAAATTTGCCATAGCACAAGACAAACAAAAGTCTATGCTGTTTAATAATCTGTCACAGCTGACAGCTGGTTTCCATGGCAACATAGATTGTAAAGAAAAGTTACAATCAGTCTAACTTTTTGGTCTTAAATTAGACCAGTCTAAGATTTTATGCAACTGGCTTACAAAGTAAAGACCCGTGTTAAAGAAAAAAATTAGATGACTATCTTGTAAGACCAGTCTAAAACAGTTTTATGCAACCGGCCCCTGTAGTTTCCTGGCGCGTTCGTGTTAAATGCACTTCAGCGTGGGGCCGGGGGTTTATTGCTGTTGCTGCTGGACTCGCTGCTCGGGATGGAGATGTAACGATCGTCGTATAAAGGCTTGAATTTGGGTCTGTTTCTCGCAATCGTATGAATTTTGAAGATCTGGATTACAGTGTACAAATAAAATTGTTTCATTTTATGATTATGATGCGTGTTCGGTGCATTTTATGGTTCCATTGTTAGTCACAGCATGTCGGAGAAAAAGCCTTTTGTGTCCCACCACGGTAAACAAAGTTAATATTACATGAATGGTAAAACGATTGCAGAAATGTCATTTATTTTAATGGTTTAAAGGGTAGTCTTTTTTAACATTTTGTAGACCTTAAAATGCTAAAAATACATAAGTATTTGTATGTTTAGATGCTGTACTTTAAATATGTCAGTATTGTATGTTTTAGTGTCTGGAAAAACGTAAGTAAATGTACTTTTTGTAGAACCACATTTTATGTGAATACATACGAATTATCATTAGATCACGTTGCATATAGACATGTTGGTGAGGGGTTAACATGTTTTTCACTTTAAAATAATGGGCCAGATCACACTAGTAGTTTGTGCAGACTGACAAGGTAACACTTGAGTTATTATTGAGGGGTTAAGATGGATTTTGCAAGTAATTTACAATAAACTTTTTTTTAAACATATTTTATATGACATACTGTACAGCCATGCATTTATTTGAAGCACTATACTGATATTCTAACAGACATTGTAATGTGGAAAATGTTGTGTTTGTGCTTAACAAAATAAATGTAGTTAATGCAGTTCCAATCATTCCTGGCATTACATCCTAATGAAATAAATTGTATGTTTGTTTGAAATGAACAGATAACACATCCATTCATATTTTGGTAAGAGTCACAATTTCAACCAGTACTTCAACCGGTGATGGTGGTGGTGTTCATAAATTAGTTTGCACAAAGAACCTAATTGTTCATTTTATAAATGTTACTGTTGTGATAATTAATTAGTTATTCTTTATGAATTGGTCACAGTTCACAAGTAGTTCTCAATGACATTTGTTTCTTTAGTAATTATCAAATACCTAATAAGAGACTACCTTTGTCCAAAATTAGCAATTACCTACTGCTTAGTTAATCTTGGTTCTATATTAGTTAATAGTATTAAGTTGAGTGTTAATGTAGAACTACCTATTATTTCCTGCATAGTTACTTGTTAACAACGGCCCATTATTCTAAAGTGTTACAGAGTAAGCAATGTCTTCTTAATGGCATGTCAGCATTTATCATTTAGATTATGAATGTTAAGTAAAGAGATCGAAATGATGGAAAAATTACGAATATAAACGAATAATACAATTCTACCAGAAAGACTCAGGAGAATGAATACTGTGACAATTATCCATTTATTAGCAGCCCAGCAAGCAATAACGTTCTTTGGCGTAGGCCCCGTCCATAACTCGCAATCTGAGGGTCCGGACTCTGCATATCCTGCCTGAAGATCAAGGCAGGGGCGCAGCCGACCCCCGTGAGGTATGTAAGGGACCCTCCTGGTGGTGGTGGTGAGGAAGATGGAGGGAAAGATTCAATTTGGGGGAGGTGGGGAGGATGGTGGTGAATTGAAGCGTCAGTATCTGCGAATTCAAACATGAGTAAGTACCGATCTTATATACCACAAGTGTTGGAATGTGATTGGATAGATGAAAATTGAGTGACGTGACAATTAAGTCTTCCCGGCAGAACTTAATGCTAGAGCTTTCATTTATTACGGAAAAAAGAGGATCGGTTTATGGGTAAGACTGTGGGATGCATAAAATGTTTCTTGCTGGGCTATTTAATTTGAAGTACTTTATGTAATATATATTCACGATAAACTTGTGAATGCTGTCTACATCGCGCACAGACCGCATTTGCATATATAGCATTGCTTATATAATTATTTAATATTTTATTCATTTCTATAACAATTAATATAACAATTTCTTAACTCAAAATAAAATATTAATAAACCTATCTCTGATAATCCTGGGTTACTATGAAATGCATGTTGTTCCCTCAATATAAGAACTCGTTACCTCGACAAAATGATCTCTTGGCCACGACATAATATGACGTTCCCACGAGTTAATATTATGTTCCCAAGAATTAATATCTGGTGGCAACGACATAATATGACATTCCCACGAGTTTATATGTCGTGGCCACGACAAACATAAGTGAACCGAAGATGTCCCCTCCAGGTCACTGTTCAAACGATCGAGTCTTTTAGCTTGCAGCGATGTTTGATGCCGCTTCAGTTCAGTGCGTTACATGACTGCCCCCTACTGATCATGTCTTTCCTGTGTCAAAGCATTTTCTAGGATCCCTCACAATACACCGGTGTCACGCGAGACCACTTCCGTTCCCGCGCGCATTTTAAATGGCCAGATCTGTAATAACCTTTACACAATGTCTCTAAGCACCAGTGTTGTTTTCGTCAACGATGACGATGACGAAATCATTTCGTTGACGCCACTTTTTTTCATGACGATAACGAGACGATGACGAGATAGAAATGGCTCGTTGATGACTAAAACATGACGAGACGTGTGTGAGTTTTCGTTGACGAGACGAGAATAGACGAAAATGTTAGTGGGTGGTCCGTCAGACGTTTAAAATGCATGACATTTCCGCTTATTGTGCATGCCAATTAAAACTTAAAAAGTATCTGACGCTATGGCAAGCCGTTTTAGCATTAAATACTCTTTGCTATACTAGTATGGCAAGCCGTTTTAGCATTCCATCCTTGTTTGTCTTTTATGTTCTAAAACATTCCTTCATTATTGTAATTATTGGTGAAAATAGTCGATCCGGAAGCTCACATTGTGTTGAACTATAGATCTGCTATTTTCAGAACTTATAAGTGACACTACCCAACAGCAAAATATTTACTGACCTACATTAATTTGTTAAAAGACTACTTTTTTCCCTTTTTTTGACTAAAACTAGACTAAAACCTTTTTGACTTTTCGTCGACTAAAACTAGACTAAAACCTTTTTGACTTTTCGTCGACTAAAATTGGACTAAAACTATCACATATAGAAGTGACTAAAATTTGACTAAAACTAAGAAGCATTTTAGTCCAAAAGACTAAGACTAAAACTAAATCTAAGATGGTTGTCAAAAAACAACACTGCTAAGCACCAACATATTTTAAAGTGAAAGCATGATTTGAAATCATAGTATAAGGAATAACATGGAGGGAGCTCAAGAGATGAATCATTAATTTGATCATGAATGCAAATAGCTGAACGAGTGTCCTATTAAATAACAACAGTCAAAGTTTTGTTCATAGTGTGTTCTACCCGATCAGCTTTTATCATGGCTTTCAATGAGCTGTGTATTTGGAAATGGCTTCTTTTATTTTCTCTCCTTTTTCTTTCTGTCCATGGACAAGCCCCAGGGCCGTAAGTACCTTATGAATGTAATCGTTTAGCCTTGTGTAATAGTACTACAAAAGCAGCACCTGGAAATGTAAGCAATCTTAATTTTTTCAGATACTGAGAACTGTATAAAACAATGAATAATTAATTTATTGCAAAATAAATTTCTCTAGGCTAGCTTCTTAAAATTTAGCTGCTTAAAATGCCAACATGCTAACCATTAATGACCATAATTGCATAGAAAAGCATGTTTAGCTGAAAAGAAGACTTAATTTAAGTACTTTAAAAGCACAGATAGTTGCTACTTAAATTGGATTGATGGTGGTTCATAAGTGCAGTGTCTTGCGCTCAAATAGTGCACACCTAAGATGGCACAACTGCTTATTGGATTTAAAATGTTTATATTTAGATTTTGTTTTTGATCCTGTTTAACACTTGGACAAAACTCTGTATACTGGTTAAATATTGATACTTTTTAACAGATCTTTCATGGTGACATTTCCTGCTGTGATCGAGTCAGGATCTGAAGCCAAACTGTGTGCAAGTCCTCTAATGCCCAATGAAAGCCTTGTCATGAACATTTATCTGGTTCATGGTGACCAGAGCACTTTACTGCTACAGGAGAAAGCTAAGGAAGATTTTCACCTTTGCTTTAACTTTCAGGTTTCCCGACAAGATATGTGCACTCACACATTAAAACATTTTATTTAACCCACTGTTGCTCCTCTCACGTTGGCGGTAGGGTTAAAGTTTAATGTTATAGAGATGCACTGATGCATCAGCCAATAATTGGCCAATAAAAGCAATTTTTTTTCACTATCGGCCAATAAACAGGGCCAATTATATCTTGTCAAAAACACCAAAGAAGAACTTATAAATATATGTATGTTTGAATAAATCTGGCATGAAGACAGGTAGGCCTATTTATGAAGACATTGAATAGATGAATACAGTAAACAGATTTTTGTATTTTTATTTGAGAGTAATTATGATATTAGAAAATAAATAGAGATGGTTCCCTGTATAGTTTGCTCCTCACTCAAGGTGAGAAGCAAGGATGTGGCTCATAAAGGTTTGTTTAATTAACATGTGGCTCAACAGACTCCTCTGGTAGAAGCTGAATCAGTGCAGACAATGAAGGCAGAAGTTCGGGGGAAGAACTTTAAGATGACTGAAGAGAGAAAAGTTATGTTTAGACGATACTACCCTTTGACTTTTATCCAGACTGATAGACCCATCTATATTCCAGGACAGACAGGTGAGCTGTGAACCTTTAAGTTAAAATATCACGGTTTATTCTATTTCACACTGTTGAAACATATTAGTTTTATGCAAGAGCTTTAACAGTGTCCAGAGGACAAGACCCAGTCAACAATTTGATCTCACAATGATGTCACTATGAGCTCACAACATTCTCATGGTGCGGTCATAATGTGTGTGTCACAGTGAACTAAAAGTGTAACCACACAGAGCTCTCACTGTGTGCTCATAATGTGATCACTGTGTGATCATAATGTGGTCACTGTGCTCATACTGTGGTCTCTGTGTGCTCATAATGTGATCACTGTGTGCTCATACTGTGGTCACTGTGTGCTCATACTGTGGTCACTGTGTGCTCATACCGTGGTCACTGTGTGCTCATACCGTGGTCTCTGTGTGCTCATACCGTGGTCACTGTGTGCTCATACTGTGGTCACTGTGTGCTCATAATGTGATCACTGTGTGCTCATAATGTGATCACTGTGTGCTCATACTGTGATCACTGTGTGCTCATACCATGAGATCACCATGTAACACCACTATACAATAATTGTGTTAGTTCACTGTTATCTAAAATGATTCAGTTAACTCAAACTTTTACACCCACATTCTTTATTTCCATCAAACAAACAATCAAACAAAAAGTCAGCTTTTTCCTTTATTTGGTTTCCTTTTCAGCCTGGTGTTGGCGTTGGACAAAAAAAATCTACTTGGTGAATACATTCCGCCTCTGGTGTTGTTCTGGTGATTACTTTTAGCTTCTTCACCTCTATTTCATTTTGTTTGTGAAAAGACCTAACACATTCTAAAAACACAAAGAGCAAGGTGTTAACATTACAATCCCAGTCAACACGTGAGATCATACGATGATCACAGTGACATCACACAATCCTCATACTGTGATCCTCAGCATGTGTGTAAAGCGTGAGCTCAACATGAGTTCATCTGATCTTCATACTGTGATCCTCACCATGTGTGTAAAGCGTGAGCTCAACGTGAGTTCATCTGATCCTCATACTGTGATCCTCACCATGTGTGTAAAGCGTGAGCTCATTGTGAATGCTTCACACTCCGGTCCAGTTGGCAGTGGTAAATGCACCATCTAAGCTGGTCTTCCAACCACCATATTCTGTCCCTCTATGTTCTATAGTATTATATTAGTTCGCCGGTGCATTTCTTTATTTTTCCACTTGGGGTCAGTATCTCCTTTAGTGTTTCTTTTATGTTCTTCTTCATGGATTATAACGCATGTTTCTACTCGGCACTCTGTTGTGATGTGCGGACACAGCAGTAAAAAAGTTTGTTACACGCTGTGTGAGAAAATGTCCGGAGGTCAGGTGTTGACATGCTTCACTCTTCTCAGTCCCCTTATCTTTGGGAAGCTTTGACATGCCATAATCTGTAAGTTATTAGCTGCTAATTTTGTTTTTCTAAATGTTTAGTTATTTTTCTGGTACTTAAGAGGTCATTTTAACTCTTTCAAGCAAAAAGGTTGTTTGTGATCTAAGCCAAGCTAATGTTGCTAGCTTCTGTTTAGTATGTGGTTCAACAATATCTTATAAGTCAATGTGAACACTGCTTTTACTCAACTTAGGTCATCAGGTTGTCAAAAGTAAAACAAGTAGCTTTTGTTTTACTGTGTAGCTTTGATTAAGGCTTGCTGAGTTCATGTTCTACTAAATCTAGAGGAAAAGAGTCTACCTGTTATATTCTTACTGATATGTTGAATAGTATTTTGAATTGCCTGTGAATCTGTGCACTGAAACTGCAATTATCTGCAGTATATTCTGCAACCACATGGTGGCAAACTGAATCATTTAAAGGTGTAATGTTGTGATTCTTATATCTTGAACTCTGATCACTTCCAGTATTTCACGAGTTCTCTCTTACAGATAATAAACTGAGTGAAAGGTTGAGCGTATTTGGCGTGCTGTCCTGCGGGAGCTGGCACTGCGGTGCGGGGAAGATGCTTCTGCGGAAGCGGGCTCTGCTGCGGCAGAGAAGGGTTGTAGATATGTGCTCCAGCGGGAGTGAACACTGCTGCGGCAGTGTGGGGAAAGAAGGGGGGCTAGGGACTCCTGCGGGAGCTGGCACTGCGGTGCGGGGAAGATGCTTCTGCGAAAGCGGGCTCTGCTGCGGCAGAGAAGGGTTGTAAATATGGGCTCCAGCGGGAGTGAACACTGCTGCGGCAGTGTGGGGAAATGGGGGGGGGGGGGGGGCTAGGGGCTCCTGCGGGAGCTGGCACTGCGGTGCGGGGAAGGGGACTAGAGGCTTCTGCGGAAGCGGGCTCTGCTGCGGCAGAGGAGGGTTGTAAATATGGGCTCTAGCGGGCACTGCTGCGGCAGTGTCTGAGGGAGGTTAGTGGCTCCTGCGGGAGCTGGCACTGCGGTGCGGGGTATGAAATAGTGGGGGTGGGTAGGGAATGGACTGAGATAATTGTTTTAGCTTAATAGTGTTTGGTGGGCTTCTTTGATGTGGGAGCGGTCTGATCGAATGTAGCTCTTGAAAGCTTCTGACGACCAGCCACCGAGTGTTTGGATTTGCTGCTGGGAGAGGCCTTTTTGGGATGCTGTTGTTGCTGCGCCAATTCGAAAGGAATGGCTGGAGAAGTTGTCGGCTGGGATGCCGGATAAGAGTAAGACAGACTTAAGGTGTTTCTGAAACAGGACGATTGGAGTCGTCTGTAAAGAGGGGGTCAGATGGGTTTTTTGATTTAGATTTCATGATCTGGAGAAAAGCTAGGAGGGTTTGGAAAGGTTGGATGGGCGACTGGAGGTTGAAGATGTAAATGAAGTGGCCTCTCTTGGATTGGTCTGTTTTGCTTTGTTTGATGAAATAGGAAATAGCTTCACTGCCTAGTACTGCTAGGTCAGAAATGGTTGGGTGGATGGCTGGGTTGAAGCTAGATGTGATGGCGAGCTCAGAGCATCTGAGGAAGCCGAAAAAGCCAGGATAAACATGGCGTCTAGCGTGCGGGCGGTGTGGATGGATTGGTAACCTTTTCGGAGGGTGGAAATGCACTTTGATAGTATTTTCAGTGTTATAGGTTGGCGGGTGGGGTGGGTTTTTTGTATACCTTTAATAAGTAGGGCTGTCTGGGAATTGGTAATTTGGGTGGAAGGTGAGCCGTATAGAAGTTTGTGGAAGAATTGAATGCCACTAAGGTATCCTTTAATGGAGCTGACTTGGAGGTTTTTGATGGCGTTGAGGTAGGAGATGAAGGAGGTAATAGCTAGCAGGGAGAAGTCGGGAAAAGAACTTGTAAGCTGCGTGAAATGCTTTGAAACATTTCCGTGCTGTTAAGTAGGACTGGAGGGTTCTGGGGGAAACGGCTTAGAGGATGGAATTGAGGGAAGCTTCGAGGAGGGGTCTCAGGGGGTGGTTTTTTGGGAATATTAGCTCTGAATAGGGAGGTACTGGGGTCGGGAGCGGGTCCGCCTCTGGCGCCAAGGATCTGAATTTCTGGAAGGAAAAAAGGAGAAGAGAGTTAACAATTGATTTCTAGACCCAGGAATGTGTTTTGCGGTGATAATGAATAGGTCGCAAGCCGAAATCCAAATCGGGCGTCTTAACAAAAGGTATTAGAGTGGGGGAATGGGAGCAGCATTTGTTGATGCGGTGCACGGTAGCTTCGTTGTCGCAATAGACAAGGATGCTAGTGGCAGACCATTCTTTACCCTATAGAAAAGCTACAATAACTAAAGGATATAGCTCAAAATAGCGCTGAGGATGATAGCTGATGTGGAAAATCTGCCAGCTGGGGGGGGGGGGGGTAGACTGAGTTAGTTGCGGCATGGGTCAGTTAGGGATATTTGGTTCTCTAGGGCGTGGGCGGAGGATGTGAGAAAGAGTAGATGGAAGATGAAGGGGTGGCCTTGCGGGATGATGCGCGTTGCGAAATTTAAATGGCCTAAAATGGATAAAAGCTTGCGCTTGGAACGATTAGGATTAGTTAAGAGTGAGGAAGTCCCCAGAATAATTCTATCGATTTTCTCTTTGGGTAGAGAGGCCTGGAATTTTTTTTTTTGGGAATCCAAGTTGATGCCAAAAATTTAATAGAAGTGCTGGGGCCTAGGGTTTGTCTTGGGCGAGGGGAATCCGGAGCTCTGCGAAAGGCTTTTGGGTAGTCAAAGATGTGCAGCTGGGGAGGAGTCGGGGGGCAAGATGATCAGAAAGTCGTTTAGGATATGAACCAGAAACTGTATGTCATAATTGTTGGAGAGGATCCAGCAAATTGCCTCTGACAACATGTTGAAAAATTAAGGGCTGCTTCTGCAGCCGAAGTGAGGCAGTGAAGTAATATTTATTCTGCCAGCAGACGCTGAATAGGTGCCAAAAATCTGGGTGGATGGGCATGACTTTGGGGTAGCGGCGATGTCGACTTTGGCCAGCCAAGCACAGTGACTTTTTTTTAAATTTTTTTTATTATTATTAGGAAATTATATTATATTAGGATATTAGGAAATTCACTGATTCAGGTTAGGCAAAGGCAGACTGGAGATTGGGGCAGATAAGGCTTCAAAAGGAATCAGATTGTATAATTAGAACATGTGTTTTGGAAATAACACGTAGCTTTTTTGTAAAATCAACGAAATGAAATGACTCGAAAAATGATTCGTTCATTTGCTGAACGAGCCACAAAGATCCGAGTCGGTAAAAATGATTCGAACTCACGCTAGACGTAATCCCTGTAATGGACGAAAGAGGGGGGAGGGGAGGAATGGCGGGCGCTGGGGCTTGCGCAATTAGTGGAGGGATGTTCGCGTTGGTTTTGGATGGCGGCGCTGCCGGCCGTGGGAAGGAAAGGGGAGTGTGCTGAGGCATGGGCTGTGAATGGGACTTTTGCCGACTGCGGCGGTAAACTCACGCTACCGCGGCGGCTTGAAGAAGCTGCTGGGTTGTGATCGAAGCCGTGAGCGGCGGCTGGCGTTCGCTTTGGTAGATCGGCGTGGGATGTTGGCGCTGGGGCTGGCGAGCGCTTGCCGCAGACCTGCCACGGTCCATTTCGCTGTTGCTGGAGCGGATGAGAAGGCTGAGGCGTCGGAAGACGCCGGGGAAGGTGCCGGTGATGGCGTGGCGAGCAGGCCTGCGGCCCCGTGGTGCAGCCGCGGGCTCGGTTATAGGATCCTGCGGGGCGGTGGTGGCTTGAGTTGCGGCTAGGGATGCTACGGGATCTCGTGCCGTTTCAAAAGCGTTATTCTCTGGATAAAAGGTGATCTCGGACATGTTCTCGGTGGTTGGATGTGCCAAAGTGTTAACAAGACAAGAGATAGTGAAGGTAGGAATGTTGTGATATTTATAGGGATTTCCTGGGTTGATTGGATATGGAGAGTAATTGCTAAGGGTGAATCTGCCGTGTTAATTATATGTGCGAGCTCCTCCCGAAATTTGTTCAAAAACATCACTTAAATTCACAGCAATGAATCTTGGTTTGTTAAATAATGTATTTTTAATGGAATTTGCTTGTATGTTCACAGTTTTACAATCAAAAAGAGAGGTCTTCAGTAAAGACACTAAGAAGAAAACTGTGTCCTGTTATTCCTGGAACCACCTTCTCTTACTGTTTAGCTCACTGCATAGGCTGAGTAGCCACACACTCAACCGAGGGCAGAAGACACCATAAAACATGTAAAGAAGAAGAAAAAGTTGTGCATGGTATTGTTACACCGCAGAAATGGTGAGTGGCCTATTTACATACTTTTAGATGTGCAATGTGGTCTGGTCTTTTTTTTTTAGCAGAGTACTGCTCACACATGCTACATATGCAGCAGCCATTTTACCTTCAGCAATCACACCAAAATTGCTAGCTGCAGCTAGTTTGCATATCAGTATTTGTGAATTGTTAGGCCTGTTATGTCAGATCATTACAACATTACTAACTTTATATTTCAATATATATATATTTTTTTATTTAAACTTATATTTCAATAATTAACAAGCGCTGTAAAACAACAGTAAGCAAGAATGCTGCACTGGTGGAATAGCGTAAACTATCATAGCTCACTCATTTGCTTAAGATTTTGAAGGAACATGACATTGATGTTCCAGCAAACGGACGGACACTATTTAAAACACCTCGTTCTGGCAGTTTGAGAATAACTGAAAAATCAGGTACATTTTAACTTTGAAAATGTCCATGCACTCATTTGGCAAAATTATTCATAAATTTCACTGAACTGTAAAATCTTGTTTTTGATAGGTGGCAAATACACATATTTTGGATTAAAGGAAGGTCTTATGCATACTCTGTCTGAGCAAGACACTTCAAAATACGACCACTTTGAGATTTCTTTGAATATTGATGGCCTACCCATTTTCAAGTCCAAAAACTTCACAATGTGGCCACTTCAGTGTGCTGTCATCAACACTGATGAACTGAAAAACAGTCCTTTTGTTGTTGCTCTGTATTCTGGAGCAAAGAAACCAGTTGATTTGGAGTTTTTGAGGGATTTTATGGAGGAGCTGAAAGAACTGATGGAAACAGGCTTTACAGGGAAGAGAATTGTCCTCAAAAACATCATATGTGATGCACCAGCACGAGCCCTCATCAAAGGAATAGTTCAGTTTAATGGCCGCTATGGCTGTGACTTTTGTGATGTAAAGGGAGTTCATGAGAGCAAAATGCTTTTTTTGTATAAAGGAAATCTCAGAACCAATGAGTCATTTAGACAGAAGACAAATCCTGAACATCACAAAACAGATAGCATTCTTTTGAATCTTGACATTGATATGATCAGGCAGTTCCCAATAGATCCCATGCATTGTGTAGATCTAGGAGTGACTAAGCGAATGTTGATGCTGTGGAAAGAAGGATCTTTGGCCCATAGATTATCAGCTGGACATCTTAGCATCATTACTTATTTTCATCAAGCTGTCCGACAGCACATACCTCCTGAATTCAATAGGAAATCCAGGGGGTTAGATGAACTGAAGCACTGGAAAGTGTGGTACTTTTCAGTTTGAATATGTTTTATATATTTTCCATTTGCATAAGAAAGCTTTAATAACTAAACTATAGAGTGCTAATCACTGTCAAACTGTCTGAAATGGTTAATTGAAATATTATGTGCACGGTGCTGCAGAGAAATGTTGCAGACTGCTGAGGATAGCACGTCCTGTTATGTCCTGCATAGATAAGATCAGATACTTTTGAAGGTTTAGCAGGACGTGAGCTGTGTGTGGGTGGTGGAAAGAAACCTCTGCTTTAGACGCCAGCAGTCAAGAGAAGATACACGGAAGACGTCAATAGATAGCAGACAACTTTGATATTTAAGGGTGTGTTTCTGAAAGAGAATTCAGAAGAACTCGGAAGAACAGAATTCTTCTCCAGCGCTGTTTTTGCTCTTGATTTCTCCTATTTGCTGAGCTTTAATAAAACTTTTAAACTTTGATAGATTGACTCCTGAACCATTTTTGAACACGCAAAGGACTATTTGAAAGTCCAACAATTTGGTGACCTCCGACGTGATGGTTCATGGAGTTTTCTGAGACAAAGGGAAATATCTGAATTCAACACAAAGAGCCGGCTCATAATCAAAAGGTAAGCAGAAACCTTTTTAATTAAATTCTGCGATTGATTATTCCAAATGAAGTGTTGAATTTGGACTATTTTCTGATGTCAGTGGAGAAATCAACAGTATAAAAGTTGAGAAAAGAAAATATATCCTGTGGTAGGATAATATGCTGTGGTAGCATAAGTCCTGTGGTAGGACAGTCCTGTGGTGGGACAGAATATATCCTGTGGTAGGATAATATGCTGAGGTAGCATAAGTCCTGTGGTAGGACAGTCCTGTGGTGGGACAGAATTAATCCTGTGGTGGGATCCTAAATTTAGTCGGGGGTCTTACAGAACTCCACACCTGACGAGGGTGGTGCTGGCGTAAGATCTAAGGGAACCTCTCCTGACTGAGGTAGTGGTGTACCCACTATAAAAAACGGAATTGACTAAGTTAATACTGTAAATTACTAGTGTTGTTGCGCGCAAGTGGCGACCAAGGTAGACACGTCTGTACTCCAATAGGAAAGAAAACGCAGAGTTCTACACAATTTACGAGTAAGAAATTTGACAGAAGTTCGTGAGTTGATTTATTTGAAGTCAGGGACAGTCTAGTTGAATTAAGGTGTAAGTGACGCCGTATAGTGAGTGACAGAGTAGGGAGCGCGCAGACCATAAAAGACGTCATGGAGGGTGAATTCGACAGGGAGTGTACAGAATATGATTGTCCTACCCTTGGACAACAGTGGGACAAAATGATTGAAATTGTAAAAACCCAAACTGATCCAAAAGACATGAAAACACGCATGCTAGAATTAGAAACTTGTAAACATGAAATGATTGAGCATTTTGGTGATGAATGTATGGAAAAGAAGGGTTCTCTGTTTCAGAAAGTAGGGGTAAAAGAAAAAAGAGCACAGGAAGCGCTTCAGAGACACAGAAAAGAGGAAGTGGGTTTATTGCAAAGGCGAACACACGCAACAAGAGAAAAAGAGTTAGATGAAAATCCTATGTCTAATACTGTCACTAATAGAATTTTCAGGGCAACAGTGCTACAAGGAGCACCAGCTGGCGTGACCAAGGCCATGGAACAGTCTCCTGAGGTACCTGGCAGTGATGATGCTAAGTGGAAAAGGTACGCAGTACATTTTATTGACAAAGCAGTAGAGAGAGTAGAGAAAGAAAGAAGTGAGCTGTTGAAGCTGCAGAAGGAGCTTCTGAGACTGCAAGTCGAGGAGAGGAAGTCAGCTACAGATAGAGAGTCGAAACAGATGCCTCAACAACAGCCTACTTCTGTAAAATACCATGATTGTGTTACACAATACTCCAAACAGGAACAGTGGGGTGGTGGCAGGAGTAGAGGCAGGAGAGGCGGAGGAAGCAGGGGAAATAACTGTTTCACATGTGGGAGAGAGGGACATTGGTCCCCAGACTGCCCAGAGCCCCAAAGAAGGTGTTACATATGTAGGGGAAAGGACCATGTAGCCAGAGACTGCCACCAGCAACGAGAGGCAAACCCATAGCCCACTTCCTGAAACAGACAACCCTATCACGTTTTTTACTGATGGTAGATACCACAGAGCAGATGATGGAACATTGAAGGCAGGATTTGCTGTGGTTGAATTGCAGGGTGACAAATTTGTGACAGTAAAAGCAGAACCCCTAGTGGGGAAACAATCAGCACAGAAAGCAGAACTGTTAGCCTTGATCAATGCATTGAGACACTCTGAGGGTAAAACAGCAAATATCTACTCTGATTCTGCATACGCAGTTTCCGCAGCCCATGTGGAGCTGCCTGTGTGGGTCAGATGTGGATTTACAACCTCATCCGGCCGGCCAATTACTCATGAGAAAGAAGCGAGAGAGCTCTCCAGAAGCCACCACGCTACCTAGCAAAGTGGCTATTGTTAAGTGCACTGGTCATTCCCAAAGAATTGACCTACCATTGAATGAGGATGCAGATATGGCCATAAACAGAGCCAGATGTGACGTCCATTCTCCCTGAGTTTTGACATTACTGCCCCAGAACACAAATTCGTGAATTGGCTAAAATCTGTGCACAGATTAAATTGACATATTGCTACAAACAATCAAGAGCAAATGGAGAGAACATCGTTGGACTGCTCCACTGAAGGTAACTGCACGCACTTCTCACTGTGTTAGTCTTGCAGGAAAAGGTGATACGTGGTACCACCTGAGCCAGTGTTGTCCGGCGGATTTGCCGTCCAGATCCTTGGAGGACACCAGAGTGGACCTTGCTTCACAGGTCCAAGAGTGGGAGGATACAGGTGACACACAAACACATACACACACAGGAAAAGACCCTGACCAGGTATGAGAGAGCTATAGGAAGTGAGACTTAGACTACAAACCACTTAAGGTATAAAAGACCAAATTGAAAGTCCCGCAAAAGTCTAGGACAAAACTATGAAGATATTTTAAACTATTATTTTATTTAACTGATTATTCTTGGGAATATTCAACAGAAAACGCTATTCCAGAAGAAGAAATTATTTTCTATTCCATGAAGCCAATGTAACAGTGTAACAAACACGGATCTTGAGTCATGGATCAGATCATTTTTTGGATCAGAAAAAAAAAAAAAAAAAAAAAGGCTACTTCTCATCCACAGCAAAAACTACTAGCTGAGCTAAAGTTCAGTAACAAAACAAGAACAATTGCAGGAGTGAGGGGTGTAAATAAATACAACATAAAGTTGGTAATAAAATCAATAACACTAGTATTCAGGAGGGGAAATTTAATAATTAATTGTAAAATAACTAGTGTTTCTCACTGCAGGTATTTATAGGACGCTGTCCCTTTAAGGCCAAATGTACGAACCGAATACTGGCACGCATCTCTTTCTCAGCTGTTTCGGTTCACTGAAGACATAAATGACTGTTAAACAGAATACCAAAATGGGTATTAAGACATGACTTTGTATGTACGTTTCCGTTCAAATAGCAGTTAAAGAGGAATCAATCTGTGTGAATCGCGCCGCGCGCCTCTCTCTCCTCTCTCTCTCTCTCTCTCTCTGCGCCCCCTCGCGTCAGGTGTGTGCGGCAACGTAAAAACATGTGCTAACTTTTACTCTATGATGGTTAAACTTAACAGTTAATCTGCGAATCAAATGCGTGTAGTTGGGCGGAAACCCGCTAAATCTGGCAACACTGCGGCGTTGTCAAGCAAGCGCGTGTCTAGCAACAGAACAGATTTAGAACCTGCGCAGGAGATTCTCCTCCAAACGATAAACTTTTCCTTCTCAAAGTGTAAAAAAAAATTTAAGACCCTTGGATTTAGATTTAAGACAAATTAAGACATTTAAAGGCCTTGTTTTAGGACAACGGAATTTAAGACTTTTTAAGACTTTTTAAGGATCCGCGGCCACCCTGAATAGTAACTTGTGAATGTTGTCTCTCTCTCTCTCTCTCTCTATTAACTGTGCTTTCTTGCAGATGCTGATTCATCATAAATTGTGTGTTATATAGAGATGTTAAGTAGATGTTTTGAGCCTAGAAGGAATGTGTAGAAATGTTTAGCTTAGATACTTTCAGTGTGATTGTCTCAGCTGACATGTTGTGGTCGCCCAATTGCAAATTAGGGGACCGTCTGGGCGTCTTTCCCCGTGGGGGTTTTCGGCCCAGTCCTGTTTGAGCACACTGGTTTTATAGGGCATTTATAGGGACATTTATTTTGTAACTTCGTATGTATGCAATGTAGACTAGGGTAAAATGTTAATGTATCTTGACAGTCTGATATGATGTGTCAGACGAACATGTGGTGGCTGCCCATACGCTAACTAGGGGGCCGCCTAGGTGTCTTTCCTCACTGAGGTTTTCGACCTAGGCTCGTCTGGACATATTGGACTTAGAAAAAGTTTTATTAACATGCATTGTAGAAGATTTTTATGTTTGTGTTATGAGATGTGGCCTCTTTCAGAGGCCAAGAGAGGGATTTGTGGTACTTTTCAGTTTGAATATGTTTTATATATTTTCCATTTGCATAAGAAAGCTTTAATAACTAAACTATAGAGTGCTAATCACTGTCAAACTGTCTGAAATGGTTAATTGAAATATTATGTGCACGGTGCTGCAGAGAAATGTTGCAGACTGCTGAGGATAGCACGTCCTGTTATGTCCTGCATAGATAAGATCAGATACTTTTGAAGGTTTAGCAGGACGTGAGCTGTGTGTGGGTGGTGGAAAGAAACCTCTGCTTTAGACGCCAGCAGTCAAGAGAAGATACACGGAAGACGTCAATAGATAGCAGACAACTTTGATATTTAAGGGTGTGTTTCTGAAAGAGAATTCAGAAGAACTCGGAAGAACAGAATTCTTCTCCAGCGCTGTTTTTGCTCTTGATTTCTCCTATTTGCTGAGCTTTAATAAAACTTTTAAACTTTGATAGATTGACTCCTGAACCATTTTTGAACACGCAAAGGACTATTTGAAAGTCCAACAAAAGCAACTGAATTCCGAACATTTTTGCTTTATACTGGACCAGTGATTTTGAAATATGTTCTCGATAAGGAGAAGTATATTCACTTCCTTTCACTTAGTATTGGAATGCGTATCTTGTACAGTGAAAACCTAATGGAGCATCGTGATTATGCAGATGAGCTGTTAACATATTTTGTTGAAAAAGGTAGCAGCCTGTATAGCATGAGTTTCATCTCATATAATATGCATTGCTTGCTACATCTCACTGATGTTGCAAATTACAACAGATCATTACACTATTGTTCAGCGTACAAGTTTGAGAACAATATGGGTCAAATCAAGAGGTTTATCCGCGGTTCAAGTGATCCACTGATTCAAGTAGCTAACAGATTGGCAGAGATGCAAGCAATATCAAGTTCTAAGAAATCAAATGTTAACTCTGGTACGCCAAAGACAAAAGAATGTTACAGAATGACCAATGATAGCTACTGCCTTATACATGGAGTTCAAGAAAATCAGATTTTTTGTGAGGTTTTTTGCAGAATGGAACCTTTGTACACTAAGCCATGTGACTTGAGTAATTGGCATATTCAAAGGATTTCGGAATCACACTAAAATGTTACATACTGACACCACTCAACTGAGACATAAAGCAATCATGATACCTTTGTCATTGATTGATAAAGATGAATACAATGTGGTAGCGCTTATACTGCTTATACTGTTTGATTAGTTAGTCAAGTAAGTCAGTAAGGCAGGGTTTTTGCCTTTTTTATTGCATGTTATCCTGATTTTGATCCAAAGACTATGAATAATGTGTGTGTGTGTGTGTGTGTGTGTGTGTGTGTGTGTGTGTGTGTGTGTGTGTGTGTGTGCGCGTGTGCGTTTGCGTGCGTCTTTCAGTATCGAATTTGTTTATTCGGTGATGGACAGACATCTGTTGTACCAATCAGTTGGATTTTTGATGACAATGGAACATTGAAGTGTCGATGGACATCATCACTCTCAAACATTAAAAAAAATTCTCCACCAAACCCTAACTGGAAGATTTATGACATTGTGAAGATCGTTGGACCATCAATTGGTAAGAAATTGCAATAATGGTGCATTTGAATTGAAAATGAATGTGATGCTGGAATGTGGGTATAAGAACACAAATTCAAGTTGTTGTGCCTGATATAGGACAATCACAATTTTAGTTTTACATAAGCATTTAACATTTCTGGAAGATTTTTTTCACATTATTATGATAGGTGGTCTTATAAATTTGCTAATCATAATATATTTATGTAATAAATAGTTGACTGAATTTCCATTATACACATAGTATACATAAATTTACCACTTACAGGAGACTATGATCAAGCAAATCAATACATCTCAGATTACACAACGGGGGTCTTGATCAGCAGCAGAGGACTCAATTACTTATTCAATGACAGACCTTGCAGTTGTGGAATTACCTGAGAAGAGAAAAAGGAAAAATAAGCTCTGTGATGAAAGTGACATCAATTCAGAGACATCTTCCTGTGAAGGTCTGTATATATTGAAATGATTGGTATGCAGAAAACAATTTAGCCATAACTCTGTGATCATTCTTTATTTGTATGTACTAAACAGATGATATGAACTTGAAGCAGTCAGGAAATGAAGTGAAGCAATCTGGTCTGAAGTCAAGAAATGTCCCACTGCCCAAACCTCCTATATACCATGGTTAGCCTGTTTTAACTTTGATGAAAAACTTGCTAAAGCACTTTTATGGTTTTTCAATCCATTTTTTATTATTATTATTTTTTCTTCTTTTGAACATTAGTCAATATTCAGCTCATTCAGAAAGTTCAGTGTGACAGTGTTTTAACTTTTTAACTAAACTTTTATTTAATAAAAAAATATTTTTCTTCTGCATGATCTATCTTTAAAGATACTCTGTCTGCTAGGCCAAGGGTGGAAAAGTTGTGTCTGGTGAATCTTGCCAGAGCACAGGAACAAACCTCAGCCTGGGGAACTTGCCAGGGCATGGGTGGTAATACATCTCTGACTGTGGAGCCCACCAGATCAGAGGGAGGAGAGTACCTCGGCCCTCGGGCACACGAGGTCATGTCGTCCTTCGTCTGGTCTCGCAAGACCGAGAAGGGAAAGTGTCTAGAAGTACTTACCTGATGAGACACTGTGGTAACTCCGCCTGGTGATCTTGCCAGGACGTGAGTGGTAATACATCTCTGTCTGTGATCCATCACCAGACAAGAGGGATAATGAGCCTCGGCCCTCAGGCACTCGAGGAGAAATGGTGGTCCTTTGTCTGCGTTTCAGCCAGTACAAGAGGGACACAAGAAGTGCCTGGTGATCTTGCCAGGGCACTGGAATTCATCTCTGTCTGTGATCAGCCACCAGACAAGAGGGATAAATGAACCTCGGCCCTCAGGCACACGAGGAGAGATAGTGGTCCTTTGTCTGCATTACAGCCAGTACAAGAGGGACGCAAGAAGTGCCTGGTGAACTTGCCAGGGCACTGGAATTCATCTCTGTCTGTGATCCACCACCAGACAAGAGGGATACCTGAGCCTCGGCCCTCGGGCACACGAGGATAGGGTTCTCGACCGCTGCCTGTCATGAGACCAGCGCAGGGGGAGAAATGCTCCTTGGCCCTCAGGCACGCGAGGAGAGATAGTGGTCCTTTGTCTGCATTACAGCCAGTACAAGAGGGACGCAAGAAGTGCCTGGTGATCTTGCCAGGGCACTGGAATTCATCTCTGTCTGTGATCAGCCACCAGACAAGAGGGATAAATAGACCTCGGCCCTCAGGCACACGAGGATAGGGTTCTCAACCGCTGCCTGTCATATGACCAGCGCAGAGGGAGAAGTGCTCCTCGGCCCTCAGGCACACCAGGAGAAGTGGTAGTCCATTGTCTGCGTTACAGCCAGTACAAGAGGGACATAGGGAGTGCCTGGTGATCTTGCCAGGGCACTGGAATTCATCTCTGTCTGTGATCAACCATCAGACACGAGGGATACAGGCCTCGGCCCTCGGGCACACGAGGCAGGATAACACACCACTTGCCTGGGAGGTGCCAGGCAAAGATGGTGGGGATACATCTCCTGTCTGGGGACCTGCCAGACCAGGAGGAACAATTATTGAGGAGAGTCATACGCCTTTGTCTGGGGAAATTGCCAGATCGAAACGGGTAAAATCTCTTTTCCTTGTTAGAAGGAAAGCGCCTTTGACCTCTTGAGCCTAGCCTTTTTGCTAGGGCTGAAAGATGACTGAGCCCGGAGTGGCTCTGAGGTCTAGTTCGTAGAATCTGACGAACGTTAGAGGTGAGGACCAACCCGCCGCACTGCAGATGTCCTGGATCGGGACACCTGCCATCAGAGCTTTGGAGGCTGCGACGCCTCGAGTTGAGTGAGCCTTGACTCCCATCGGGGATGGGAGACCAGAGGACTCGTATGCAGTAGAGATGGCATCAACGATCCACTTACTGATAGTAGGCTTGGAAGCCGGGCATCCCCTCTTAGGGGGGCCGTAACAGACAAACAGTTGCTCTGATTTACGCCACAGGGCAGCTCTGTGAACGTAAGTGTCTAGTGCTCTTACTGGACACAATAAGTTATACTTCCTCTGGTCGTGCTCCACGAATGGAGGAGGGTAAAACGCTTGAAGCGTTATTGGCTGTGGTGTTGTTGATGGGACCTTGGGTACGTACCCAGCTCTTGGGTAGAGAAATGCTTTGGCCAACCCTGGGGCAAAGTCAAGGTAGGAAGGGGCCACTGAAAGGGCCTGCAGATCCCCGACTCTCTTAAGAGAAGTTAGCGCCAGCAGCAGTGCTGTCTTTAAGGTAAGCATCCGATCGGAGGCCTCCTCCAGAGGCTCGAAGGGAGGTTTACACAGCGCCTCCAACACCACAACTAAGTCCCATGTAGGGACTCTCGGTCTTGCACGAGGCCTCAGCCTGAGTGCACCGCGGAGGAAACGTGAGACCAGGGGGTTCTTGCCCACTGAAAGGCCGCCATGAAGGGCGTGGTAAGCCGATATAGCCGCCACGTACACCTTCAAGGTGGAGTGAGCTAACCCAGCGGACAAACGAGTTTGCAGGAACTCCAGCACTGTACCAACCGGGCAGTGGACTGGGTCTAAACGGCGTTCATGACACCATGAAGCAAACAGGTTCCACTTTACGCCATAAAGTTTCCTCGTAGAGGGAGCTCTGGATTGAAGGATGGTTTCAACAACCTCGGTTGGGAGACCAGCTTCTATGAGTTGTGCCTCCTCAGGGGCCACACCCATAACTTCCACTTCTCTGGGTGGGGGTGGCAGATTGCGCCCCCAGCCTGAGAAAGAAGGTCCCTCCTGACAGGAATCTCCCATGGAGAGCCGTCGAGGAGGGCGATTATGTCCGAGAACCATACTCGGGCCGGCCAGTACGGGGCTACTAGCAGCAGCCGTACTCCTTACCGGCGCACTCTTTCCAGAACTCCCGGGAGCAGAGCGATCGGGGGGAAGGCGTACAGACGAAGCCTCGGCCAAGTCTGTACCATGGCATCCAGTCCGAGAGGAGCTGGAGGAACTAGAGAGTACCAAAGGGGACATTGCGATGTCTCCTGAGTCGCAAAGAGGTCCACTTGGGCTTGACCAAACACTCTCCAGACTTGCTTCACTACCTCTGGGTGAAGCATCCATTCCCCGGGCCTCGGCCCCTGCCTCGACAGGACGTCTGCTCCCACATTGAGATGTCCAGGAATGTGAACTGCTCTCAATGAGAGAAGCTTCCCTTGTGACCACATGATGATTTGGTACGCCAACTTGCATAAGGGGCGTGAATGCAGACCGCCCTGGTGGTTTATGTAATAGACTACCGCAGTGTTGTCCGTGCGAACCAGCTCGTGACGGTTTCTTAGGTCTGAAAGGAAATGCTTCAGAGCCTGGAACACAGCCAGCATTTCTAGGCAATTTATGTGCCAAGAGTGATGCTGGTCGTTCCACAGGCCACGGGCGGAGCGGCCACTCATGACCGCTCCCCACCCGGTGAGGGATGCATCTGTCGCTAGCGTGACGCGGCGGCAAGGAGCTCCCAGCACTGGACCTTGTGATAGGAACCAGGGCTTTTTCCACATGACTAAGGCACGTAGGCAGCGCCGCGTGACCTTGATCTTGCGGAATGGGTTCCCCCTCGGGGAAAACCCTTTGGCTTTGAGCCACCACTGCAGTGGTCTCATGTACAGCAGTCCAAGAGGTATCACATTGGATGTGGCTGCCATAAGACCTAACAGTACTTGGAACTGTTTGACAGTGAGTAGCAGGCCTAGCTTGACCGCATTTGCTGCAGTAAGGATCGACTCGATCCGAGCAGGTGACATTCGTGCCTGCATCGTGGTCGAATCCCAAACTACACCTAGATAAGTGGTTCTCTGTAATGGAGACAGCACACTTTTCTTGGCGTTGAGTCTCAACCCCAGCTTTGTCATATGAGCAAGAAAAACATCTCGATGTTGAGCCGCTAACCGTTCTGAGCTGGCTAGGATCAGCCAGTCGTCTATGTAGTTGAGTATGCGGATGCCCTGGAGTCGCAGAGGAGCCAGAGCAGCATCCACACACTTCGTGAACTTTCCGGGTGAGAGCGCTAGGCCGAACAGAAGAACTCTGTATTGGTAAGCTTTGCCCCTGAAAGCAAACCTGAGAAACTTCCGATGTTGAGGAAGGATGGAGACGTGAAAGTATGCGTCTTTCAGATCTATCGTGACAAACCAGTCCTCGGACCTGATTTGAGACACGACCTGTGTGACAGTCAACATTTTGAACTTCAGTTTTATGACTGAGAGGTTTAGCTGTCTGAGATCTAAAATGGGCCGCAGGCCCCCATCCTTCTTGGGAACAATGAAGTACCGGCTGTAGAACCTGGATTCTCTGTGTTGAGGAGGGACCACCTCGATGGCCTCCTTCCTCAGGAGAGTGTTCACTTCCTGTTCCAGTACCAGAGCCTGCTCGGGGCTTACAAGAGTAGGAAATACCCCGCTGAAAGGTGGCGGCTTAGCGCCGAATTGAATGCAATAGCCTTTCTCTACAGTACGCAGGACCCACATAGAAATATTTGGCAGTAGTTTCCACGCTGCCAGAAAATCTACTAAGGGAACCAACCTCTCGAGGCTGGTTTCTGGATTTATTTGAGGAGCTACCTCGGTGACCTGTAACAGCGAACTGGCAGGATGCACCTGAAGTAAGCGCTCTGGAAACCCCCGTGGGGGTGGCGAACTCTCTGGTTCCACTACGTTTCCGGGCGGAGAGACCGGAGAATGATGTTTGTGGGAGACTGCCGCGCCCTGTAACACCGGCAGGGTTAGCTGACGAATCTCCTGAGGGCCCCGAAGAGAGGTGGTCACCGTACTCCTCAGAGGCGTTGAAGCACCTAGCTCTTTGAGAGGGGCTGCCCTCATTGGCCCTGGGCCACGACCATCAGGGCCGTTTAGCCGAGGCCCTCTTGGACTGGAGGACAACCCTCAGGTCCGGCCTCGTCTTCGAGGACCCCGGCTTGGAGCGTTGCTGAGCCCGCCCTCTAGGCTTCGCCGGAGGGGTACGGGTAGCAACGCTCCTTTTCTGGGTCTCCCAGTATGAGGAGCTGGATTGCGGCTGGGGCTGCTCCCGTCCAGCAGCCCCAGAGGAGTAAACTCGGCGAGGAAGATAGCGCTGGAACGCCGCTGCCTGCTTGCGGGCCTCCTGGTGCCTGTTGACAACTGTGTCAACAGGGTCACCGAAGAGGCCGATGGGATGCAGGGGGGCGTCCAGGAGCGTGACCCTGTCCTTCTCCTTCATGTCGGACAGGGTCAGCCAGAGATGCCTCTCCGCGGCCACCAGGGCTGCCATAGACCGCCCAATAGCACGGGCGGTCTCCTTGGTGGCCCGGAGTGCCAGATCAGCGGTCCTACGCATCTCTGTCATGCTCACTTCCTCGCCGTCGCTAAACTCCTATAGCAGGTCGGCTTGGTATGCCTGAAGGACTGACATGGTGTGTAGGCATGCACCAGCCTGACCTGCTGCCGCGTATGCCTTGCCCATCAAGCCTGATGTCACTTTTAGTGGCTTGGTGGGCAAGGACGGAGCCTTCAGGGACGATGCCAGGCCGGGAGACAGATAGCTCGCTAGTGTCTGCTCGACCTGGGGCATCGCCCTGTAACCGTATTCCTCCATCCCCCCCACATTACCGTAGTAATCAGAGGCGGGGGAGAAGAGACGAGAGGAATACGGTTTTTCCCACGATCTCGCGATCTCTTTGTGGAGATCGGGGAAAAAAGGAAGGCTCCGTTTGGGAGGTGCTGCTTTAGCCCGCAGGAAGCGCTCATCAAGCCTGCTTCCCTGGGGCTCTGGCTCTGGAACGGGTGACCAACTGATGTTGAGTTTGGCCACCGCGTTCGTCAGCACCTTCACCAGCTCCTCATATTGGGGTGAATGGGGGGGCGGTTGTGGGAGGTCAATGCTCTCAACGTCAACCTCCTCGGAGGAAGACAGAAGGAGCGCTGACTCCTCCTCTCGGAGGGAAGGAACCGCAGTGCGGGCTTCCTCATCCAAGAGGAGGTCATACGATCCGCTGGGTGAGGAGAGAGATAGGGGATCACCCGTCTCAACTCCCTCCAGCAGATCTAACTGCGAACCCCATGAGTGCAGCTGCCGCTCCGCCTCAGCGGAAGTGGGGCCAGACCCACGGGGAACGCTGGTGAAAGCCCCCTCCTCAAAGAGGGCTTTCCGGGAAAGGAGCAACCGCAGCGGCATTTGCTTGCACTGCGGGCAGCCAACCCCCTCAAGGGCTGACCTAGCGTGCTCCGCTCCCAAGCAGACCACACATAGATCGTGTGTATCCCCACCAACAATGAAACGTTGGCAGGGAGGGACACACTTTCTATGTGGCTGCTCAACCGCTCTTTTAACTTTAAAAGATCGTTTTCCCCCTTTTGGCATACTGCTCAAATAAAAGTGGTGCAAACTGGCACGAAAAAACAGCAGTATGGGACAGACAGACAATAGACATAGAGCGTTCTCGCTGAATGACAAAAGCTGACGCCAGCTTCAAACGCACGTGCTTTTATACTTCCTGGTCGCTGACGTCACCGCGCCTGTGACGTCACTCCCGTTTCTCATTGGACGTTGGACTATGACTCAGAGTGCGGCCGCCAATGGCGTTCCCCATAGCGTTTCAGGACGCAGTGTAGAGTTCCCGGAAGGGAACTCCCAGATACCATGGTAAGCTTGTGTTTTAACTTATCTAAGGAACTTAGCAGAATCAGCTTTATAATTTTATTTGAAGATTTTGAATGTCTTATGTTTTTTATTGAAAGTAGTCAAGAGTCCACTTATTCAGAAAGCTCTGTGTGTCAAAACATCTGGTGAGTATGAAACACTTTTTCTCTTAAATTGAATCTGGTTAAGCTAATTTGATCATTCTAATTCACATTGTTCAGGTGACTTTCTGGATGATAACAATGAAAGCCCTGATGACAGTTATTTAAACTCAAGCCAGCCCAACCCAGTATTCTTAGGTGAGACAATAGATATTCCCTTTAACACATGCAAACACATCACAAGGTACCTTATAAGAGAATTTTGTGTCATGACTCTCACAGATACTCTTCAGGGAAATGTGGCAATGCATGAGGATGATCATCCCAAAAGCTCTGCTTCTTCAGGTGAGTTATAATTTAATATAATTTATTGTGTGTGTGCGTGTGTGTGTGTGTGTGTGTGGTTCCCTTCCGGAGGGAACTCTACGCTGCGTCCTGGTGGACACTATGGGAACTGCCTTCAGCGTGACCGGTTCTGAAGCTCTTATAGAACAACAACAATGAACTTTGACCTTGGCCGGCGCCAGCCTATGACATCATCACCAGGCGCCTACCAGTATAAAAGGGGCGCTTGTGAATACATCAACCATCTTTTTGTCCTTCAGACTTACCTTGTTCTAAGCGTGAGTAGAATGATGATTCCTAAAGTAAACAGTTCAGAAAGTGTGCGGATCCGTGTCAGAAGAAATCTGACACCAGATGACGTGCGCAGCCTGTTTGTTATGTGTTTGGGTGAGAGCACGCGCGCTCCGTTCTTGAGAGTGCAGAGCGCGTTCATTGTGAGAGTTTCTCTCTAAGGAAACTCCGCTCTCGTTTGTCCCCTTTCCCGAGGGAATTGGGACATTTATCTGCCCTACGCGGCTCGGGTCCCGTTGCAGCCGAGGCTGCACGGAGAATGAGCCCGAG
This sequence comes from Garra rufa, assembly GCF_049309525.1. Lineage (NCBI taxonomy): Eukaryota > Metazoa > Chordata > Actinopteri > Cypriniformes > Cyprinidae > Garra > Garra rufa. Next base: position 23,065,652 of record NC_133374.1, read on the forward strand.
GTGGTTACAGATGAAGCGCGTACACGAGTTGAGAGATGTGTAATCTCTCACGCTCGTCAGCCGCTGACGAGGGCGAGCTGCGGGCGAAGGATGTATTATTCTTTGACATCCTTTGATACAGCAGCAAGTGCTCTACTGGTTTTAGCCAGGTGAGCAGGATGTGGCTGTTATGGGCGAAAAGTGATTTTCTGAGCTCTCACAGCCTGCCTGCCCCGCGTATGATGAGCTGTTGTCTGTTATGAACTGCGCTGCAGTCTGCTTTGATCTGCGTTCGAAGCACGTGCAGGGGGAGGTTGCTCATAGCAGTTTATATGAGCAATTTCACCCTGGCCATAACAGACCAGTCCCCATGTGCATCCCATTCCTTCCTGATCTATATAATAAGATCGGGAGGGCATGGGATAAACCATATTCCGCCCGCACTCATCTATATCAGCATGTTAGTTATGCTGGTGCAGAGTGAGTGCGTGAGTATGGCGGGGCGTCGATGCCATCGCCTGAGGATATGCTTGCTGTCTCTCGGTGGGGTTGGCGTCGACGCTGAGGGCATACGCGGCAGCGGGTCAGGCTGGTGCTGCCTGCACACAGTGGCAGTGTTGCAGGCGTACCAGGCTGATCTGCTGGAGGATAAAGACCCGTGGAGATGGCTGAGCGGTTTCACACCACAGATTTGTGGGTGAATTTGGCAGACATCGGGGAGAAAGAGAAATGCTTTCTCCTCGATGCGCCAGTCTCGCCTTCCGAATTATTCTGTACATCCGTTGAGACGGGGGTCGACTAATTCAGGGAGGCGGAGGCGTGCTCAGCAGCTACTAGACCCCTTAGATCTTTTTGGATCTTTTGGGTCTGTTATTCCTCACCGGTCTTCATCCCCACCCAAACGCAGGGGGGAGCCTGGCCCCTCCTGGCCTGCGGGCTGGAGGCAGGACCAGGCGGTTTGTGTGGCCACTCGAGACCCTCCTCCTGGGAGGAGTAGGTCTCAGAGGAGACGTGATGTGCGTTATAGGAGACGGGATCGTAGGGAAACGATCCTCTCCCTTCTCCCTCACTATCGTTCGGCCGCCTGCCCTTTTCCCCCCATAAGACTCTGGGGCTGGGCTGATGTTAGATTGATAAACTCAATCTGTTGGCCCGGTACATGAACTGACATATATGTGGGTGTGTATATATGTATATGTATGTATTCTTTGTCTACCAGCTCCGCTTGGGTGAGACTTTAGTATTTGAGCTCAATACTGAGCTTCTACGGTCCCTAAGTGTCGAGTGTAGCCAGGTCTTCCCTCGTTTGTGAGGTAGTGTACCGAGACCTCCACTCGTAAATAACTCCGGTAGGGGTTAAGCGTTGTCAGGCTTCCTTTCATTCTGAGAGTTATCCTTTGAAGCCTCCGCTGTTTTTGAGCTCGGCTTAGGCATTATTTATACCTGCATATGCATGTTTACACACCTACTGGGTGTGGCAGACTCCCCGTCCGTGGTAAGAGTCTGGCAGAGACTCCGCTCTTTATTTGAGTGTAAAGACCAGGAGATTTGGGTGAGATCTCCACCCATCCTATAGTGTAAGCAACCTTGGGTTGAGTGTTGTAGGCTGCCTCTCTTTGTGAGTCAGTGCATTGAAGCCCACGCTCCCCAGGGCCCTGCTTCTAAATTCTTAGGAAGGGGAAAGTTTAGTAAACCCCCCTGTGAGTATTTTTATTCAGGCCTCCTCTCTCTGAGAGTTGCGCTGAGGAGTTTTTCCCTCTTTTGAGGTTCATGTTTAGGCCGATTTCTCACAGTTCTATCAGTACTGGGCAGTGCTAGTAGCTTGTAGGCTCCTTTGAGCCTCGCTTTTACACTAAGCGTATTGTGGCGGGTCTTCCCTTGGCAAAAGCCCTGTGTTGGACCTCCAGAGTTCACTTTTGAACCCTGTATAGGCGCTTAAAGCTCTGTCCGGATGGTAGTTTAGTATGTAGGCTCATTGAGCCTCATTACTATATTGGGGTTGAGTGTAGTAGGTCTCCCCTCATTGTTAGTGAGTTGTGTTGTTTAAGACCTCCACTCCTAGATTTTCCTGCCACGGTGAGCGTTGTCAGGGTGTTGTAGGCTTCCTCTCGATATGAGAGTCTTTTCTGCAGAGGCCTCCACTCTTGAGTGCTGCTGATTAGGTCTCCTCTCGCCTGTGGCGTTATGATGATGATCTGGCTCTCATAGTCTTCCCTATGGCTTAGACTGAGAGCTGTTAGATGTGTTCTCTTTGTGAGAACCATCTAGCTGCAGCCGTCACTCTCCTTAGAGCTCCGCTTCTAGTACATTCTCACAGTATATAGCTGGTAGGCCCTGTTAGGTCTCGCTAACTATTTTGGTATTGTGCTAAGAGCCCCTCTGCCAAGGCTGAGTGTTGTTAGGCTTTTCTCTCCTTAGAGATTCATTCTGAAGCCTCCACTCTACAGAGTCCTATGTGTAGACTCTCGGGTGAGTTTATGTACTTGTAGCGTTGAGTGTAGCCAGATCTCCCCTCAGTGAGGGTTATTATCTGAGACCTCCACTCTCGAGTTTCTCTCTCTAGGGAATATTAGGCCTCTTGTGTCGGGTCTCCTCTCTGCGAGAGTTGTTGACCGTCACTCTGAAAGAGCTCACTAGGCCCATTCTCACAGTCATGACAGCTGATAGGCCCCTTCCTGGCCTCGCTAACTATCCTTGGTGGAGTGCTGATACTACCACTCACCAAGACTGAGTGTCGTCAGGCTTTTCTCTCTCTTTAGAGATTCATTTTGAAGCCTCCACTCTACAGAGCCCTGCTTTCAGCATGCGAGCCCTGCTGTGAGTCTTGTTATTCCCAAAAAGCGTTGAGTGTAGCCAGGTCTCCCCTCACCGAGGGTCATTATACTGAGACCTCCACTCTTAAGAGCTTCTCATAGGATTGAGCGTTGTCAGGCTTCCTCTCATTACAGAGAGTCTTCTATGAAGCCTCCGTTCTCCAGAAGCTCCGCTTCCAGTACTTTCAAGCGTGAGTGTAGATAGGTCTCCCCTCACCAAAGGGTTATTTTGTGAGACCTCCACTCCTAAGAGCTAGTGGATTGAACGTTATTAGGTTTCCTCTCATTTTAAAGAGTCTTCTATGAAGCCTCCGTTCTCCAGAAGCTCCGCTTCCAGTACTTCCAAGCGTGAGTGTAGTCAGGTCTCCCCTCACTGAAGGGTTATTTTGAGACCTCCACTCTTAAGAGCTGGCGGATTGAGCGTTGTCAGGTTTCCTCTCATCTAGAGAGTCTTCTATGAAGCCTCCGTTCTCCAGAAGCTCCGCTTCTGTACTTGCAAGTGTGAGTGTAGTCAGGTCTCCCCTCACAAAAGGGTTTATGTTCGAGACCTCCACTCTTAAGAGTTTCTCGTAGGATTGAGCGTTATCAGGCTTCCTCTCACTATAGAGAGTCTTCTATGAAGCCTCCGTTCTCCAGAAGCTCCGCTTCCAGTACCTCCAAGCGTGAGTGTAGCCAGGTCTCCCCTCACTGAAGGGTTATTTGAGACCTCCACTCCTAAGAGCTGTAGGATTGAGCGTTGTCAGGTTTCCTCTCATTTTAGAGAGTCTTCTATGAAGCCTCCGTTCTCCAGAAGCTCCGCTTCTGTACTTACAAGCGTGAGTGTAGTCAGGTCTCCCCTCACACAAGGGTTTATGTTTGAGACCTCCACTCTAAAGAGCTTCTCGTAGGATTGAGCGTTATCAGGCTTCCTCTCACTATAGAGAGTCTTCTATGAAGCCTCCGTTCTCCAGAAGCTCCGCTTCTAGTACTTCCAAGCGTGAGTGTAGCCAGGTCTCCCCTCACTGAAGGGTTATTTGAGACCTCCACTCCTAAGAGCTGGTGGATTGAGCGTTGTCAGGTTTCCTCTCATCTAGAGAGTCTTCTATGAAGCCTCCCTTCTCCAGAAGCTCCGCTTCTGTACTTGCAAGCGTGAGTGTAGTCAGGTCTCCCCTCACAAAAGGGTTTATGTTCGAGACCTCCACTCTTAAGAGTTTCTCGTAGGATTGAGCGTTATCAGGCTTCCTCTTACTATAGAGAGTCTTCTATGAAGCCTCCGTTCTCCAGAAGCTCCGCTTCCAGTACCTCCAAGCGTGAGTGTAGCCAGGTCTCCCCTCACTGAAGGGTTATTTGAGACCTCCACTCCTAAGAGCTGTAGGTCTGAGCGTTGTCAGGTTTCCTCTCAATTTAGAGAGTCTTCTATGAAGCCTCCGTTCTCCAGAAGCTCCGCTTCTGTACTTACAAGCGTGAGTGTAGTCAGGTCTCCCCTCACACAAGGGTTTATGTTTGAGACCTCCACTCTTTCAGAGCTCCGAAGCTCCGCTGCCAGGCTCTGCTGTCGCCTGTGATAATGATACGGTGATTCCCTCGGTGATTCTTGCAGAAGCCTCCACTCTCCTGGGAAAAAAAAAGAAAATAAGTCCGGGCGTGAGTGTAGCTAGGTCTCCCCTCACTGAAGGGTTATTTGAGACCTCCACTCCTAAGAGCTAGTGGATTGAATGTTTCAGGTTTCCTCTCTTTTTAGAGAGTCCTCTGTGAAGCCTCCGTTCTCCAGAAGCTCCGCTTCCAGTATTTTCAAGCGTGAGTGTAGATAGGTCTCCCCTCACTGAAGGGTTATTTGAGACCTCCACTCCTAAGAGCTAGTGGATGGAATGTTGTCAGGTTTCCTCTCCTTTAGAGAGTCTTCTGTGAAGCCTCCGTTCTCCAAAAAGCTCCGCTTCCAGGCTTTGCTGTCGCCTGAAATATTATATTGTGTTTTTCCCTCGCTATGCTCTGGGCACCTCCTCAAAATCCACAATAGTGGTGAGTACTCACGTGAAGCTTTGAGCACTCCCTAAAACCCATGTAGAGTGGTAAGTGCACACACAAGTCTTTGGGCACTTTCTGAAATCCACATGAGTGGTAAAGATCCCCCCCTAAGGGTAGGGTTATTTTCTAAAATCCTGTATGGTATGGGTTACGCAGTAATTGCTCCGTTCCCATTCTAGAGTTGGTTCTAAAAACCCCTGGGTTTTTCCAACTCCTCTCCAGACAGCACTATTTATAGGATCGAGTGTCGCTAGGCTTCCTCTCATCTAGAGAGTCTTCTTGTAGAAGCCTCCACTCTCCTGAGAAACTCCACTTAGGTGGTTCTATTGCTTAGGTTCTTGGAGCCTCATGAATCACCTCCAGTGTTGAGTGTAGTTAGGTCTCTGACCTCCACTCCCAGAGTTCCCCGCAAGCACAGAGTGTTGCCAGGCTTCCTCTCGTTTAGAGAGTCTTTCTGGAGCCTCCGCTCTTCAGAACCCCCGCTTAGTATGAAGACTTAGTGATAAGCTTCACTACTTTCTGTAGCGGTGAGTGTAGTTAGGCCTACTCTCGCTTAGAAGAATCAGGCCTCCACTCCTAGGAGTTCCGTGCTTGGGTAGCCGAGCTAGCTGTGACGTCGGCCCAAGCGATTCTCGCTGGTAGTGGGGAGTGATGTTCCTTCTTGACTCCTCAATCAGTCAGTTGTTCACTTACTCCTCAGCATGGCGGCGTTGGTATTGACGTTCCCATAGTGTCCACCAGGACGCAGCGTAGAGTTCCCTCCGGAAGGGAACGTCTAGGTTACGTATGTAACCCCTGTTCCCTGAGGACAGGGAACGAGACGCTGCGTCTCGTAGCCATGCTTCGGGCCCCACTTACATCTCCGTCAGACAAAAAGATGGTTGATGTATTCACAAGCGCCCCTTTTATACTGGTAGGCGCCTGGTGATGATGTCATAGGCTGGCGCCGGCCAAGGTCAAAGTTCATTGTTGTTGTTCTATAAGAGCTTCAGAACCGGTCACGCTGAAGGCAGTTCCCATAGTGTCCACCAGGACGCAGCGTCTCGTTCCCTGTCCTCAGGGAACAGGGGTTACATACGTAACCTAGACGTTTTTTTTTTTTTTTTTTTTTTTACATTGTACCAAATGTCCCCACAATTAAAGTGAACCACCTACATGTGCATTGTGGATAAAACGATCAGGGAAAAAACGGTTTAATTGATGTAGAAAAATAAATATAGAAACAATATAACTGATTTAGATAAATGCAATTTCACTGACCTTATGTATGTAATTTTGATAACAGGGAAGGAACCAAAGGAAACAAAATGCAAAGTCACCATGGAGAAATTGTTTGGTATGTGATATATCAATTAGACATTATTTATTTATACAGACATAAAACATCCTTTGCTGTATAACAATCTAACTTTACAATTTTTCAGATCTGAATACTAAGATACTCCAACAAATTCAAATGCTGGAACAGAAACAAGCTGTCATCATGAATGACTTGGCAAAAGTTAAGTCTGTTCTCATGAAGCGGGCAGAAGAAGATGCCCATGAGGAACTTTTTAAACAACAACAGTGCTCCAGCTTTGAAACGTTTGAAGCCTTCTGTCAGAGGCTTGAAGAAGACAAAAATTATAGAGAGCTTTATGTTAGTACTACTTTATAAATTTAGCGTTTATTTTTACAACAAAGCCACAGTTTTATTGTTTTTTTTGTTTGTTTGTTTTTTTTTTTTTTTTTTTTTTTTTGCAACAGCAGCAGATACCATGTAAAAGAAATGTTGAAGCCTGGTATATTTTAATCATGACAATATTATGTATGTTTTTTTCAGGTACACTATCTCATCCATACTCACAGCAGCTCCAATATATGTGAGATGGTGAGACAGGCTTTAAAAAGCATAGTGTCAGACAATGTTCTCTGTCTGTATAACAGAACGGGGAAAGATGGGAAGATGTTGCCACCTGTGCTCTTGACATGTTTGAAAAGTAAGTGTTTAAGTTTTGGTTTGTGCATCTGGATGCTGCTATAGAAATTGTAATGTTAGCACCTTGCTCTTTGTGTTTTTAGAATGTGTTAGGTCTTTTCACAAACAAAATGAAATAGAGGTGAAGAAGCTAAAAGTAATCACCAAAACAACACCAGACGCGGAATGTATTCACCAAGTAGAATTTTTTTTTGTCCAACGCCAACACCAGGCTGAAAAGGAAACCAAATAAAGGAAAAAGCTGACTTTTTGTTTATTTGTTTGTTTGATGGAAATAAAGAATGTGGGTGTAAAAGTTTGAGTTAACTGAATCATTTTAGATAACAGTGAACTAACACAATTATTGCATAGTGGTGTTATATGGTGATCTCACGGTATGAGCACACAGTGATCACATTATGAGCACACAGTGACCACAGTATGAGCACACAGTGACCACAGTATGAGCACACAGTGACCACAGTATGAGCACACAGTGACCACAGTATGAGCACACAGTGACCACAGTATGAGCACACAGTGACGACAGTATGAGCACACAGTGACGACAGTATGAGCACACAGTGACGACAGTATGAGCACACAGTGACCACAGTATGGGCACACAGTGATCACATTATGAGCACACAATGACCACAGTATGGGCACACAGTAATCACATTATGAGCATACAATGACCACAGTATGAGCACACAGTGATGACAGTATGAGCACACAGTGACCACAGTATGAGCACACAGTGATCACAGTATGAGCACACAGTGAGTGCGCAGTGACCTCACAGTATGAGCACACAGTGATCATAGTATGAGCACACAGTGACGACAGTATGAGCACACAGTGATCACATTATGAGCACACAGTGATCACATTATGAGCACACAGTGACCACAGTATGAGCACACAGTGATGACAGTATGAGCACACAGTGACCACAGTATGGGCACACAGTGATCACATTATGAGCACACAATGACCACAGTATGGGCACACAGTGATCACTTTATGAGCATACAATGACCACAGTATGAGCACACAGTGATGACAGTATGAGCACACAGTGACCACAGTATGAGCACACAGTGATCATAGTATGAGCACACAGTGACGACAGTATGAGCACACAGTGATCACATTATGAGCACACAGTGATCACATTATGAGCACACAGTGACCACAGTATGAGCACACAGTGATGACAGTATGAGCACACAGTGAGTGTGCAGTGACCTCACAGTGATCACAGTATGAGCACACAGTGAGTGTGCAGTGACCTCACAGTATGAGCACACAGTGATCACAGTATGAGCACACAGTGATCAGAGTATGAGCACACAGTGATCAGAGTATGAGCACACAGTGAGTGCGCAGTGACCTCACAGTATGAGCACTCAGTGATCACAGTATGAGCACACAGTGATCACAGTATGAGCACACAGTGATCACAGTATGAGTACACAGTGATGACAGTATGAGCACACAGTGAGTGTGATGTGACCTCATATTTTGACCACAGTATGAGTGCACTGTGATTGTGCAGTGACCTCATGTTGTGAACAAAGAATGAGCACACAGTGATCACATTATGAGCACACAGTGACCACAGTATGAGCACACGGAGACCACAGTATGAGCACACAGTGACCACGGTATGAGCACAGAGACCACAGTATGAGCACACAGTGACCACAGTATGAGCACACAGTGATCACATTATGAGCACACAGTGACCACAGTATGAGCACACAGTGACCACAGTATGAGCACACAGTGACCACAGTATGAGCACACAGTGACCACAGTATGAGCACACAGTGATGACAGTATGAGCACACAGTGACCACAGTATGAGCACACAGTGATGACAGTATGACCACACAGTGACCACAGTATGAGCACACAGTGACCACAGTATGAGCACACAGTGACCACAGTATGAGCACACAGAGACCACAGTATGAGCACACAGTGACCACATTATGAGCACACAGTGATCACATTATGAGCACACAGTGATCACATTATGAGCACACAGTGACCACAGTATGAGCACACAGTGATGACAGTATGAGCACACAGTGATCACATTATGAGCACACAGTGACCACAGTATGAGCACACAGTGATGACAGTATGAGAACACAGAGACCACAGTATGAGCACACAGTGATCACATTATGAGCACACAGTGACCACAGTATGAGCACACAATGACCACGGTATGAGCACACAGTGACCACAGTATGAGCACACAGTAACCACAGTATGAGCACACAGTGATGACAGTATGAGCACACAGTGATCACATTATGAGCACACAGTGACCACAGTATGAGCACACAGTGACCACAGTATGAGCACACAGTGACCACGGTATGAGCACACAGAGACCACATTATTAGCACACAGTGACCACAGTATGAGCACACAGTGATGACAGTATGAGCACACAGTGATCATATTTTGAGCACACAGTGACCACAGTATGAGCACACAGTGATGACAGTATGACCACACAGTGATCACATTATGAGCACACAGTGACCACAGTATGAGCACACAGTGATCACATTATGAGCACACAGTGATCACATTATGAGCACACAGTGACCACAGTATGAGCACACAGTGATGACAGTATGAGCACACAGTGATGACAGTATGAGAACACAGAGACCACAGTATGAGCACACAGTGATCACATTATGAGCACACAGTGTCCACAGTATGAGCACACAGTGACCACAGTATGAGCACACAGAGACCACAGTATGAGCACACAGTGATCACATTATGAGCACACAGAGACCACAGTATGAGCACACAGTGATCACATTATGAGCACACAGTGACCACAGTATGAGCACACAGTGATGACAGTATGAGCACACAGAGACCACAGTATGAGCACACAGTGATGACAGTATGAGCACACAGAGACCACAGTATGTGCACACATTGATCACATTATGAGCACACAGTGACCACAGTATGAGCACACAGTGATGACAGTATGAGCACACAGAGACCACAGTATGAGCACACAGTGATCACATTATGAGCACACAGTGACCACAGTATGAGCACACAGAGACCACAGTATGAGCACACAGTGATCACATTATGAGCACACAGTGATCACAGTATGAGCACACAGTGACCACAGTATGAGCACACAGAGACCACAGTATGAGCACACAGTGACCACAGTATGAGCACACAGTGATCACAGTATGAGCACACAGTGATGACAGTATGAGCACACAGTGACCACAGTATGAGCACACAGTGACCACAGTATGAGCACACAGAGACCACAGTATGAGCACACAGTGATGACAGTATGAGCACACAGTGACCACAGTATGAACACACAGTGATGATAGTATGAGCACGCAGTGACCACATTATGAGCACACAGTGATCACAGTATGAGCACACAGTGAGTGCGCAGTGACCTCACAGTGATCACAGTATGAGCACACAGTGAGTGCGCAGTGACCTCACAGTATGAGCACACAGTGATCTGAGTATGAGCACACAGTGATCACAGTATGAGCACACAGTGAGTGCGCAGTGACCTCACAGTGATCACAGTATGAGCACACAGTGAGTGCGCAGTGACCTCACAGTATGAGCACACAGTGATCTGAGTATGAGCACACAGTGATCACAGTATGAGCACACAGTGAGTGCGCAGAGACCTCACAGTGATCACAGTATGAGCACACAGTGAGTGCGCAGTGACCTCACAGTATGAGCACACAGTGATCATAGTATGAGCACACAGTGATCACAGTATGAGCACACAGTGAGTGTGATGTGACCTCATGTTGTGAACAAAGTATGAGCACACAGTGAGAGCTCTGTGTGGTTACACTTTTAGTTCACTGTGATACACACATTATGACCGCACCATGAGAATGTTGTGAGCTCATAGTGACATCATTGTGAGATCAAATTGTTGACTGGGCATTTGAGAAGGTTGAAGTGAAGTTTTCCAATAGAGCACAAAGTGGCACAGTGTCGTTCAATCTGTCTATTGGTGCAGATCTGGCTCCTGCAGTGCAGATTCTGGCCTACTGTGTTCTGCCCAGTGACAATGTGTCGTGGAGAAAAGATGATGAATTCTCTCAATGAAGTCAAAAAGGCTCGAAAAGCAGAGTTCCAGATGTCAAAATAAGACTTTATTGAACAAAGCAACAAAGCATATACCCATCCATGCTACCCAAAATTGGTAATTCCGTTTTTTTATTGGTTATGCCTGTCTGATTCGCCACAATTAATTACTAGCCCACCTGGCCCAATTTTTAATGGTGGGATTTGGCTGAATCAGCCATTTTTTAAAATAAGTTTTATTCCGCCGCCTCCAATTGGTTGGAGGTGGTCCCATGGCTCATACATCAAACCTGTTTACATGTATCTGTCATATGTTGGAAGTCACCCAAAGTTCACTGGTTCACTTAATTTCACTGGGACAATCCAGTGGAAACCACCGGTGCTGCCCCACATCTTCAATACACTGTCTTAATATTGTCTAGAGAAAGCTAATTTCTATGTCTGAAGAGTGTTTTCAAACAATCTTTTCAATCTCAACACAGGTCTTTAACCTGCTGCCAGTACAGTCGGTATCAGGTTATCCTTATAATGCTGAGGATACACCAGAGTGTCTGGAAATTAGACCTCGTCGGGCTGTGTCACTAGACCGTATTTATGACAGCTTGAAGGTAACACACTTCTCATAAAACTGTTGACATTACTTATAAAGAGGAGAAAGTCATAATGAAATAATGTTCAAAAAAAAAAAAAAAATATTGTATTACACCATACCCAGTGAATTTACATTTTGGTTTATTTCATGTAGTTCATAATTACTGTTTGACAGAATGTGGGATTGAAGATGGCAACAAATTTGCCTGTGAGACAACCCCTTTGTCTGACATACTATGGCTTAACTTATAACCACCGTCTTCCGTTAAGTATGCTTTCTTAAAATTTGTAAAATGATGCATGTTTTATTGTTGAATATAATTGCAGAAAAAGTTAATTGCATAAACACAGAGTTTAGGATGAGTAAATGCATAAATAGACACTGTTTGCACACATGCATTTGTCATGATCTGGGCTGTGGGGTTTCCCTCAGCCACCTGAGGTCGCTGTTTTCCCTTCCCTGCACAGCACTTCCTAAGTATTCACGTCTGTTTTGTCATTAACACTGATTCACTCACAGCTGTTCACCATTTGGACTTTTCTATAAGAACTCTCATTTCCCACTACTCTTTCTGGCTGCATTGTCTTCCGTATGGTTTGTTCCTGTCTCTGTTTTCAAGTTTTATGTTAATCCTGCTCCTGCCCAGATCCAGTCGTGTGTGCCGTGTTGGCCTTTTGGTTTTGTTTTGTTCTGTTTATTTGTGTTTATTGTTATTAAATATACTCCTTGCATTTGGACCCAGATCTCCTTATCAAATCGGGACAGAATGCAGCCAGCAAGAGTAGTGGGAAATGAGAGTTCTTATAGAAAAGTCCAAATGGTGAACAGCTGTGAGTGAATCAGTGTTAATGACAAAACAGACGTGAATACTTAGGAAGTGCTGTGCAGGGAAGGGAAAACAGCGACCTCAGGTGGCTGAGGGAAACCCCACAGCCCAGATCATGACAGCATTAGTCATTTTTTTATTTATTTATTTTTTCAGAAAGGATGCGCTTCAGATATCCAACAGAGGAGTCTGCTTCACCACCAGTGGAGACAGTTCGTAGCTTTTTCCCAGAAACGTGGATCTGGCAGCTCAGTGAAGTGGGGTATGTAAATGCCATAAGAACCAAATAATCAAAGATACCCAACAAAGTTTGTGAGACTGTTCTCCCTGCCATTAATGGCTTATTACAGACTTGCACACCAGTGGCGAGGACAGAAGCCAGAGGTATATTAATGAAACACAAATACATTTTATAGAGAAAATTCATACTTCAACACATTGATCCCTTTCGTTACATAAAAAATCAGCAAACCTACAATGCAGACTGGTCATAGGGTGACCATCCATTTAGTTTAGGGTTATACTATGTGAGTCTACTGGTGCAGGCATGAGTAGTAAGAGCAGTAACTTTATGCCAGGGCTATTCAATTGGCGGCCCGCCAATCATCTTGGTCCGGCCCGAGGGAGAAGTACGCGCAGGTGGCTTGAATTGTTTTTGCACTAATTCGTTTGTCCACTAGGCGGCAACACTGGCCCCGGCCGGACAAAAAAGAAAAGCAAGAGAGCCAAGAACAACATCAATAGACTGCAGATTTGACAAGCAATTGTAGGGCTCCAGACTACTAACAAATGGTCGCATTTTTTCTGCCGGTGCGACTAAATTTTGTGAGCGGTCGCACTGGTGCGACCACCGCGTTATTCAACTCATAAGCACTGCTATTTCGGTTTCATATGAGAAACATAAAACGGCAAACTAAGCGAAAGAGAAACCAAACGTTTATCAGTTCGGAGCGCAACGCAAACACACTTGTCCGAGCACAGAACAGCCTTTACTCGGGAACCAAAGTTAATTTCGCGACACTGTAGCTGCACAGTGCTGCGAGATCCAGTGAGAAGTTTGAGTTAACTGAATCATTTTAGATAACAGTGAACTAACACAATTATTGCATAGTGGTGTTATATGGTGATCTCACGGTATGAGCACACAGTGATCACATTATGAGCACACAGTGACCACAGTATGAGCACACAGTGACCACAGTATGAGCACACAGTGACCACAGTATGAGCACACAGTGACCACAGTATGAGCACACAGTGACCACAGTATGAGCACACAGTGACGACAGTATGAGCACACAGTGACGACAGTATGAGCACACAGTGACGACAGTATGAGCACACAGTGACCACAGTATGGGCACACAGTGATCACATTATGAGCACACAATGACCACAGTATGGGCACACAGTAATCACATTATGAGCATACAATGACCACAGTATGAGCACACAGTGATGACAGTATGAGCACACAGTGACCACAGTATGAGCACACAGTGATCACAGTATGAGCACACAGTGAGTGCGCAGTGACCTCACAGTATGAGCACACAGTGATCATAGTATGAGCACACAGTGACGACAGTATGAGCACACAGTGATCACATTATGAGCACACAGTGATCACATTATGAGCACACAGTGACCACAGTATGAGCACACAGTGATGACAGTATGAGCACACAGTGACCACAGTATGGGCACACAGTGATCACATTATGAGCACACAATGACCACAGTATGGGCACACAGTGATCACTTTATGAGCATACAATGACCACAGTATGAGCACACAGTGATGACAGTATGAGCACACAGTGACCACAGTATGAGCACACAGTGATCATAGTATGAGCACACAGTGACGACAGTATGAGCACACAGTGATCACATTATGAGCACACAGTGATCACATTATGAGCACACAGTGACCACAGTATGAGCACACAGTGATGACAGTATGAGCACACAGTGAGTGTGCAGTGACCTCACAGTGATCACAGTATGAGCACACAGTGAGTGTGCAGTGACCTCACAGTATGAGCACACAGTGATCACAGTATGAGCACACAGTGATCAGAGTATGAGCACACAGTGATCAGAGTATGAGCACACAGTGAGTGCGCAGTGACCTCACAGTATGAGCACTCAGTGATCACAGTATGAGCACACAGTGATCACAGTATGAGCACACAGTGATCACAGTATGAGTACACAGTGATGACAGTATGAGCACACAGTGAGTGTGATGTGACCTCATATTTTGACCACAGTATGAGTGCACTGTGATTGTGCAGTGACCTCATGTTGTGAACAAAGAATGAGCACACAGTGATCACATTATGAGCACACAGTGACCACAGTATGAGCACACGGAGACCACAGTATGAGCACACAGTGACCACGGTATGAGCACAGAGACCACAGTATGAGCACACAGTGACCACAGTATGAGCACACAGTGATCACATTATGAGCACACAGTGACCACAGTATGAGCACACAGTGACCACAGTATGAGCACACAGTGACCACAGTATGAGCACACAGTGACCACAGTATGAGCACACAGTGATGACAGTATGAGCACACAGTGACCACAGTATGAGCACACAGTGATGACAGTATGACCACACAGTGACCACAGTATGAGCACACAGTGACCACAGTATGAGCACACAGTGACCACAGTATGAGCACACAGAGACCACAGTATGAGCACACAGTGACCACATTATGAGCACACAGTGATCACATTATGAGCACACAGTGATCACATTATGAGCACACAGTGACCACAGTATGAGCACACAGTGATGACAGTATGAGCACACAGTGATCACATTATGAGCACACAGTGACCACAGTATGAGCACACAGTGATGACAGTATGAGAACACAGAGACCACAGTATGAGCACACAGTGATCACATTATGAGCACACAGTGACCACAGTATGAGCACACAATGACCACGGTATGAGCACACAGTGACCACAGTATGAGCACACAGTAACCACAGTATGAGCACACAGTGATGACAGTATGAGCACACAGTGATCACATTATGAGCACACAGTGACCACAGTATGAGCACACAGTGACCACAGTATGAGCACACAGTGACCACGGTATGAGCACACAGAGACCACATTATTAGCACACAGTGACCACAGTATGAGCACACAGTGATGACAGTATGAGCACACAGTGATCATATTTTGAGCACACAGTGACCACAGTATGAGCACACAGTGATGACAGTATGACCACACAGTGATCACATTATGAGCACACAGTGACCACAGTATGAGCACACAGTGATCACATTATGAGCACACAGTGATCACATTATGAGCACACAGTGACCACAGTATGAGCACACAGTGATGACAGTATGAGCACACAGTGATGACAGTATGAGAACACAGAGACCACAGTATGAGCACACAGTGATCACATTATGAGCACACAGTGTCCACAGTATGAGCACACAGTGACCACAGTATGAGCACACAGAGACCACAGTATGAGCACACAGTGATCACATTATGAGCACACAGAGACCACAGTATGAGCACACAGTGATCACATTATGAGCACACAGTGACCACAGTATGAGCACACAGTGATGACAGTATGAGCACACAGAGACCACAGTATGAGCACACAGTGATGACAGTATGAGCACACAGAGACCACAGTATGTGCACACATTGATCACATTATGAGCACACAGTGACCACAGTATGAGCACACAGTGATGACAGTATGAGCACACAGAGACCACAGTATGAGCACACAGTGATCACATTATGAGCACACAGTGACCACAGTATGAGCACACAGAGACCACAGTATGAGCACACAGTGATCACATTATGAGCACACAGTGATCACAGTATGAGCACACAGTGACCACAGTATGAGCACACAGAGACCACAGTATGAGCACACAGTGACCACAGTATGAGCACACAGTGATCACAGTATGAGCACACAGTGATGACAGTATGAGCACACAGTGACCACAGTATGAGCACACAGTGACCACAGTATGAGCACACAGAGACCACAGTATGAGCACACAGTGATGACAGTATGAGCACACAGTGACCACAGTATGAACACACAGTGATGATAGTATGAGCACGCAGTGACCACATTATGAGCACACAGTGATCACAGTATGAGCACACAGTGAGTGCGCAGTGACCTCACAGTGATCACAGTATGAGCACACAGTGAGTGCGCAGTGACCTCACAGTATGAGCACACAGTGATCTGAGTATGAGCACACAGTGATCACAGTATGAGCACACAGTGAGTGCGCAGTGACCTCACAGTGATCACAGTATGAGCACACAGTGAGTGCGCAGTGACCTCACAGTATGAGCACACAGTGATCTGAGTATGAGCACACAGTGATCACAGTATGAGCACACAGTGAGTGCGCAGAGACCTCACAGTGATCACAGTATGAGCACACAGTGAGTGCGCAGTGACCTCACAGTATGAGCACACAGTGATCATAGTATGAGCACACAGTGATCACAGTATGAGCACACAGTGAGTGTGATGTGACCTCATGTTGTGAACAAAGTATGAGCACACAGTGAGAGCTCTGTGTGGTTACACTTTTAGTTCACTGTGATACACACATTATGACCGCACCATGAGAATGTTGTGAGCTCATAGTGACATCATTGTGAGATCAAATTGTTGACTGGGCATTTGAGAAGGTTGAAGTGAAGTTTTCCAATAGAGCACAAAGTGGCACAGTGTCGTTCAATCTGTCTATTGGTGCAGATCTGGCTCCTGCAGTGCAGATTCTGGCCTACTGTGTTCTGCCCAGTGACAATGTGTCGTGGAGAAAAGATGATGAATTCTCTCAATGAAGTCAAAAAGGCTCGAAAAGCAGAGTTCCAGATGTCAAAATAAGACTTTATTGAACAAAGCAACAAAGCATATACCCATCCATGCTACCCAAAATTGGTAATTCCGTTTTTTTATTGGTTATGCCTGTCTGATTCGCCACAATTAATTACTAGCCCACCTGGCCCAATTTTTAATGGTGGGATTTGGCTGAATCAGCCATTTTTTAAAATAAGTTTTATTCCGCCGCCTCCAATTGGTTGGAGGTGGTCCCATGGCTCATACATCAAACCTGTTTACATGTATCTGTCATATGTTGGAAGTCACCCAAAGTTCACTGGTTCACTTAATTTCACTGGGACAATCCAGTGGAAACCACCGGTGCTGCCCCACATCTTCAATACACTGTCTTAATATTGTCTAGAGAAAGCTAATTTCTATGTCTGAAGAGTGTTTTCAAACAATCTTTTCAATCTCAACACAGGTCTTTAACCTGCTGCCAGTACAGTCGGTATCAGGTTATCCTTATAATGCTGAGGATACACCAGAGTGTCTGGAAATTAGACCTCGTCGGGCTGTGTCACTAGACCGTATTTATGACAGCTTGAAGGTAACACACTTCTCATAAAACTGTTGACATTACTTATAAAGAGGAGAAAGTCATAATGAAATAATGTTCAAAAAAAAAAAAAAAATATTGTATTACACCATACCCAGTGAATTTACATTTTGGTTTATTTCATGTAGTTCATAATTACTGTTTGACAGAATGTGGGATTGAAGATGGCAACAAATTTGCCTGTGAGACAACCCCTTTGTCTGACATACTATGGCTTAACTTATAACCACCGTCTTCCGTTAAGTATGCTTTCTTAAAATTTGTAAAATGATGCATGTTTTATTGTTGAATATAATTGCAGAAAAAGTTAATTGCATAAACACAGAGTTTAGGATGAGTAAATGCATAAATAGACACTGTTTGCACACATGCATTTGTCATGATCTGGGCTGTGGGGTTTCCCTCAGCCCAGATCATGACAGCATTAGTCATTTTTTTATTTATTTATTTTTTCAGAAAGGATGCGCTTCAGATATCCAACAGAGGAGTCTGCTTCACCACCAGTGGAGACAGTTCGTAGCTTTTTCCCAGAAACGTGGATCTGGCAGCTCAGTGAAGTGGGGTATGTAAATGCCATAAGAACCAAATAATCAAAGATACCCAACAAAGTTTGTGAGACTGTTCTCCCTGCCATTAATGGCTTATTACAGACTTGCACACCAGTGGCGAGGACAGAAGCCAGAGGTATATTAATGAAACACAAATACATTTTATAGAGAAAATTCATACTTCAACACATTGATCCCTTTCGTTACATAAAAAATCAGCAAACCTACAATGCAGACTGGTCATAGGGTGACCATCCATTTAGTTTAGGGTTATACTATGTGAGTCTACTGGTGCAGGCATGAGTAGTAAGAGCAGTAACTTTATGCCAGGGCTATTCAATTGGCGGCCCGCCAATCATCTTGGTCCGGCCCGAGGGAGAAGTACGCGCAGGTGGCTTGAATTGTTTTTGCACTAATTCGTTTGTCCACTAGGCGGCAACACTGGCCCCGGCCGGACAAAAAAGAAAAGCAAGAGAGCCAAGAACAACATCAATAGACTGCAGATTTGACAAGCAATTGTAGGGCTCCAGACTACTAACAAATGGTCGCATTTTTTCTGCCGGTGCGACTAAATTTTGTGAGCGGTCGCACTGGTGCGACCACCGCGTTATTCAACTCATAAGCACTGCTATTTCGGTTTCATATGAGAAACATAAAACGGCAAACTAAGCGAAAGAGAAACCAAACGTTTATCAGTTCGGAGCGCAACGCAAACACACTTGTCCGAGCACAGAACAGCCTTTACTCGGGAACCAAAGTTAATTTCGCGACACTGTAGCTGCACAGTGCTGCGAGATCCAGTGAGAAGTGTCTAAATTCGCACAGAATGAATTAAGGTTGCTGCGAGATCTAGTGAGAATCCTTCAAATTCCGCTCAGAATTCTGTTATAAACAGCGCTGAGATATGTCAGAAAACGTACTCGGTTACTAATGTAACCTCGGTTCTCTCTAGAGAGGGAACGATCTTACTCTAGGGGAAAATCCTTTCCGCGAGATATTGAAGCCAAAAATTATCCTTAATTTTGTAATAATGTAAAACGCGTTGCAGCAGCATACAGACATAGGCGATACAGCTCACGCCCCTATTGGCTGCTCTGCGGCAACTGCAGCAGCCTATCGAGCGAGGTCTGGCATGACGCCAGATCCCCACTCGACCAGGCCCACGAGGAGGCCACGCCCCTCGTGGAATGTGCTCTGACACCCAGCGGGCACTGCATGCCCTTGGAAGCATATGCCAGCGCTATAGCATCAACTATCCACCTGAATAGGCTCTGTTTCGACGCGGCCAGTCCCTTAGAACGCCCATAGAACGAAACAAAAAGCTGTTCCGTCTGCCTAAAAGCAGAAGAGCGAGACACGTAAGCTCGTAGTGCCCTGACTGGGCATAGGAGGCTCGCGTCTATTTCCTCATCAGCGACCGGTAGGGCTGACAGAGCGATGACCTGTGCCCTAAACGGTGTGTTGAGGGATTTTGGAACATAACCATGCTTGGGTTTGAGTATGACTTTAGAGTCATTAGGTCCAAACTCCATGCACGTCGCGCCCACGGAGAGCGCGTGCAAGTCCCCTATGTGCTTCACCGAAGCGAGAGCCAGCAGAAACACAATCTTAAGAGACAGGTATTTCAGATCAATCGTCTGCAGAGGCTCGAATGGTCCATCTTTCATGGCCTCTAGCACCATAGAAAGGTCCCACACGGGGACTGAGGGAGGTCTGGGAGGATTCAGTCTCTTAGCCCCCCTAAGGAAGCGGATGACTAAATCATTCCTTCCTATTGACTGACCTTGCGTTGTCCTCGAGAACGCTGCTATGGCCGCCACATAGACTTTGAGCGTGGACGGGGTTCTGCCCTTGTCCAGCAGCTCTTGTAGGAAGGAAAGCACCTCCGTCACACCACAGTCAGTGGGTGACAAGCCACGGGTTGTGCACCAGCCCGAAAACACAGACCATTTTGAGGAGTAGAGCCGTCTCATAGACGGAGCTCTAGCCTGCGTGATCGTGTTTAGTACTCCTTTAGGGAGCTCATTGTATATTCGCTGGTGGCCCAGACATGAAGGGACCACAGCTCCGGGTGAGGATGCCAAATCGAGCCGCGGACCTGAGAGAGGAGGTCTCTCCTCACTGGTATCGGCCACGGAGCAGTGCTCGTCAGCTGCATCAGCGCTGGGAACCAGGGCTGGTTTTCCCAGAACGGCGCTACCAGCAGTACTGAACATCCTTTTTCCTTGACGCTCTCTATCACCTGAGGCAGGAGAGAGACGGGGGGAAAAGCATAGAGAAGACGGCGGGGCCATACGTGGGCCAGCACGTTCCTGCTCTTGGAGAAAAATTCCGGACAGTGAGCGTTGTCCTGAGACGCGAACAGGTCTACTTCCACTCTGCCGAATTTCTTCCACAGTAGTTGTACTGTCTGTGGGTGCAGAAACCATTCGCCTGCCGGAACGTTGTTCCTGGACAGTCTGTCTGGACCTATGTTTAGGAGCCCTGGCACATGCGCTGCTTTCAATGAGTGCAGGTTGCGCTGAGCCCATACCAGGAGGCGTTCTGCAAGTCTGTACAGGTTCCTGGACCTGAGACCGCCCTGGCGATTTATGTAGGACACCACTGACATGTTGTCCGAGCGGACTAGTACGTGGCTCCCTTTTATTTGGGGACAGAAGCGCGTCAGCGCGTTCTCTACTGCCAGCATTTCGAGGCAGTTGATGTGCAGGAGCTTTTCCTGTTCTGGCCATTGGCCGAAAGACGGTCTGCCCTCGAGCAGAGCCCCCCATCCCGAGGTGGATGCGTCCGTAGACACCACTCTTATCCTCGAGGAAGTCCCCAGGCTTACACCTGATTGGTACCAGTCGACTGCTTTCCACGGTTTCAGGGCTGTGACGCACTTCTGATTGACCGTGAGACGAAGTCGATACGGAGCAGACCCAGCTGGAGAACTGATGACGCTGAGGCCATGAGACCCAGCATTTTCTGAAATCTCTTGAGCGAGATGGACGCGCCGCAGCGTAACGAGCCTGCTGTACGCTGAATGTCTACCGCGCGCTGTGGTGATAGTCGTGCTATCATGGACAGCGAGTCCAATTCTGTGCCCAGGAAAGAAGTCTTCTGACTGGGAGACAGAGAGCTCTTCGCCCAATTTACCCTGAGTAACATGGTCGTGTGCTCTACGAGCACTGAGCGAGATTGCGCTAGAATCAGCCAATCGTCCAAATAGTTCAGTATTCGCACGCCCTTCAGCCTGAGGGGAACGAGCGCTGCATCCATGCACTTCGTAAATGTACGGGGTGCCAGGGATAAACCGAACGGCAGGACTGTATGTTGATATGCCTGGCCCTCGAAGGCGAATCTCAAAAACCGCCTGTGACGTGACGCTATCTGTATTTGAAAATATGCGTCTTTCAGATCCACTGACACGAACCAATCTCCTTGGCGAACTTGCGCAAGGATTTTTCTGGTCGTGAGCATCCTGTCTTCACAAGCACTCTGTTCAGTTGCCTTAGATCTAGTATGGGTCTGAGGCCCCCGTCTTTTTTCGGTACCAGGAAGTATCTGCTGTATAGCCCTCCTTCGCTGTGAGCTTGAGAGAGGGGCTCTATGACCCCTTTGCTCAATAGTTTCGCCACTTCGGTTCGAAGTAGGTGTGCTACTTCTGCTTGTATTGTGGTCTCGACGCGCGCCGTATTGCGGCGCGGGCGTCGGTGAAACTGTAGCAAATAGCCTCTTTTTGTAATGTCCAGCACCCATTTTGAAACCCCGGGAAGCTTTTCCCATGCGTCTGCATGAATAGCTAGAGGTTGAATACGAAGCGCGCTCCATTCGTTCAGTAACGGAGTGGTTTCGGTGTGCTGTGGCACAAGAGACGTGCTCGTGACATTTAAGGCATGGGGCATGCTGATAGCAGGAAATGAAAGCTCTAGCGTTAAGTTCTGCCGGGAAGACTTAATTGTCACGTCACTCAATTTTCATCTATCCAATCACATTCCAACACTTGTGGTATATAAGATCGGTACTTACTCATGTTTGAATTCGCAGATGCTGACGCTCAATTCACCACCATCCCCCCCCACCTCCTCCAAATTTAATCTTTCCCTCCATCTTCCTCACCACCACCACCAGGGGGGACCCTGGGACCCTCCCTTACATACCTCACGGGGGTCGGCTGTGCCCCTGCCTTGATCTTCAGGCAGGATATGCAGAGTCCGGACCCTCAGATTGCGAGTTATGGACGGGGCCTACGCCAAAGAACGTTATTGCTTGCTGGGCTGCTAATAAATGGATAATTGTCACAGTATTCATTCTCCTGAGTCTTTCTGGTAGAACTATTATGTCTGTGCGTGGATGTGGCTGTGGGGCAGCGGGCACATTTAACACACTCCAAACAACGTTCGCCTGCATAGAGCGAATGCACTCTGGTTTCGTTTTTACAGAAACCGTGGGACATGCATAATGTGGTGTCTGTGGGCACTGGGAAGTGGGCACATTTACCATGTGTGAAGCGCAATCGATCTGAGTCGATTTTATGTGCGCGGGACCTGCGTGACAGGCTGTGTTTGTGTGTAGTGATGGGCACTGGGTAGTGGGCATGCTTACTACACATGAGACACCATCGGCCGTGGCCGGGACACCAGAAAATACACTCTTTTGGGGATTTATCTGGGTAGCCGTGGGAACGACTTTTGTGTGCAGGCAAACGGCCGACGGAGTCGGTTTGTTGGCTGCAGAGAACACTGGAACAGTCACATTTTCTGGAACTGGACGAGCGAATAACTTTGGTGGGGGTCCGGCGACAGCGGGACTCGTGCACCGTCGTTTTCCTAGTTTTGCTAGGACGACTTCGGAGGCTCAGGCTTTAACTCAATCCTAGGCCTCGGGCCGTGCCTGCCGGGGCGGCGGCCGGAAGAGCGGGAACGCGGTCTCGCACCTTGAGCTCGGTGGTGCTGCAAAGCGGCGGCAGCGGACTGTGTTTGGGGCTGTGAGCTCTGCGCAGGCGGTTTCGCACGGCCGGCTGCAGAGCTGGAGCGCTTTGGGAGGAAGTGCTTCATCGCCTGAGACACCTTCTGTACCTCAGCGAATCTTTCTGCGAAGTCTCTGACAGAAGATCCGAACAGGCCAGCGGGAGAGAGCGGAGCGTCGAGGAACATCGGCCATCTCTGATAGCGTCAGTCACAAGTGCCTCTCGGTTACCGTGAGCGAGAGCGCGGAGGGCGAGGTCTGTGGCGCTTCTCAAGTCCGGCATGCAGATCGCGTCAGGCCCTTCCTCATCCAGCCTTCGGAGGAGGTCGGCCTGGAAAATCTGCAGCGTGGCCATAGTGTGCAGCGCTGACGCGACCTGCCCGGCGGCGGCGAAAGCACGGCAGAGCTGATTCGACGTCTGACGGCAAGCTTTAGAGGGCAGCGCCGACTTAGCGCGCCGTCCAGTGGAGGGCAGACATAAGTGGGCTGCTATTGCCTCTTCGACCGGCGGCAGAGAGAGGTATCCTCTGTTCTCGGCGCCGTCCACTGTAGAGAACACCAAGGAAGAAGATGGGTGCACTCTCGCTGAGTGGGGGGCACTCCAAAACTTAGTCAGTTCTTCGTGAAGCTCAGGAAGAAAAGGCGCCAGTTTAGACGCATGCGAAACGCGTTCACCTTTGGGCAGGAAACAGCCGTCCAGCCGGTTGTGAGCGGGTTGCTCTGGTGAAGACCACTCGAGGCCCAGGCTCGCCGTGGCCTGCATGAGTATCCTCATCAGCTCTGCCTCAATTGAAGCTCCTGTGACTGACGGAGCGTGGGCAGGGGGAGCGAGGTCCACAGAGCTCGCCCAATCCTCACTGCCTGACGCCAGGATAGAGCAGGAATCCTCCTCCTCCATCATGGCCCCCTCGTCAGTGGCGTCGATGGAAGCGGCGGCAGACAGCGGCCGCTTTACGTCCGGAACAGAGGCTGACGAGGTCGGTGAAGCAGGCGGGCGAACCGGCGAGCTTTGTTGGCTGGGGGGACGGCGCTTTTTACGGCGCGACACCGCGGCGGGTGGGGGAGCAGTCTCAGCGAAGAAAGCCAGGTGAGTCCTCAGAGTCGCCATAGGCAACGGCTCACAGTGAGGGCAGCCGCCCTCAGCGAGCGCCGATCACTGTGTGCTCCTCACCCAGGCAGGAAACGCAGATGACGTGGCGGTCCCCGTCACTGAGTGGCTCTGCACAAGCCGCAAGAAGGCATCTTTAAAAAGACGCTTTGCTCTTTTAAGAGTAGTGTGTATCGCAGCGGCGACACACACAGGTAGTAATGAAAGGATATGGGCGCCGGAAAGCGCAGCAGGAAGGCAAGGAAGGCGGCGCGGCCAGCAGCTTCGGTGACTCGTCCCGCTGAGATGCTCTCAATCGACGGCGCGGCTTCTTCTCCAGCTCCAGCGATGCATGTGCTTCGCTTGAAGGATGAAAAATCAGATAATAGCTGCCTGCGAGTGGTATTTATAGGCCTAGACCACGCCCGTTTTGGTGGGACGTGACGCAGTGGGCACGAAGTGCCCTAATTGGATCTGGCTTCACGCCAGGCCTCGCTCGATAGGCTGCTGCAGTTGCCGCAAAGCAGCTGTATCGCCTATGTCTGTATGCTGCTGCAACGCGTTTTACATTATTACAAAATTAAGGATAATTTTTGGCTTCAATATCTCCCGGAAAGGATTTTTCCCTAGCGTAAGATATCTTACGGAGTACGAGAGACCTCTCGTAAGAGAACCAGAAGTAACAGCAACTTAAGAATAGTCGAATGTTATTACAGTATTCATTTCAGGGTTTGTACAATCTTTTGAGAGAGAAATTCATGCACTTTTCAATGCCTTTCAAGCATTTTGCACAACTAATTCTAGCACTTTAAAGCTCTTATAATCCAATTTGAATGTTATTTTGATGGCCAAAATATACTTTGTGGTAAACAAACACTTGTGTAAAATTAAAAATACATCAAATCACAATTGTAACTAGTTTATGGCAATAATAATTTGTATAGTTTATGCATATACAATTTGTAGTTTATGTGAAGATTGTTTTAAAATCACCTAAATTAAAAGTTGTTATGTATTTCAGAGCCTATTAAATGGTGAAAATATTGGCTTTCAATTCTACTGTAATGTTGAATTGACATAATTAATATGTAAAACTAACTTCATTAATAATAGGCTACTTGGTAAAAAGATGCCATTAAACACATATTTAACATACTTTATGTTGTTTCTACCTTAATTTGGAGGTTCAGTGTGAAATTATGACAATATGAATATATAAATATGCGATTATTCATGATTAATTACAGAAAAATGTGTGATTTTTTTTTTTTGTTGTTTTTTAATTGATTGACAGACAGCACTAAAGTTAACCTTTTATAGATGTTGGTGTTGGTAATATTAGTTCATTTTAGTGAAAATGCATTTCAATTTAATTGTATAGGCCCCCTTAGAAAGAGATCGGGATGGCCCCCACCCCCTTGGCCCCCTTCAAAATTTTCAGTTCAATAATCCGGCCCTGAACTAATCTAATTGAATAGCCCTGCTTTATGCTGTAAAACAGACTATTCCAGTGAAGAATCTCAAACCAGCTGTAATTAAAGTGTATGATTACTACCAAACAAGTAAAATATCATACTGTGTTTATATAATGTGATTCAAAATTTTTAGTTTCTATTAAGCAAATTTCTACATAATCAACATTTCCCTCAGGTGAAGTCAGAGACGGAGTACTCGTCCCACTGTGAATGAAGTGTCATGCTCCAGTTCTACAGCTTGGATACAGATGTTTACATTTGCAGTAAATGTTTAATGTTACATGTGATCTGTGGTGTTTATCAAATCTGAACTCATCACATAGTTTTAGAGAAAAGTAGGGGTCCCTACTGTATTTTGCTGGAGAGTATGGGTGGGAAGTCTCTGTTTCTGAAGATATTGAAAATCTCTGATTTACAGCATTCTTAGATGCCAAAATACACCCAAATCAGTGTCAAAACCAGAAGAGCAATCCAAAATAAAAGATTCACAGCAGAGACAAACAGAAAAGGGTTAAAAATAACCTCTAAACCATTAATTGCTCAGAACTGACAGGCGCTTGTCAGGCCTTGGTCAAGTAGGTCAAACATTTCCTGGCCTTGAAATTAAAGTAATAATAGCATATAACTTCAGGTAGCAGGAAATGTATTTTTATTCCACATCTAATGTTACACAACAGCTTTAGGTGAATTTGAGAAGCCATGTTTACTGTTATTGTGTAGGCAAAAAACAAATAAGACAAATGCAAACAGTAACTTACAGTAACTCTCCCACTCAGTTTGAGTGGGTGTATGTACCTCTGGATATTGATTATCAGTTGTAGTCCACTATTTGTCTACACAGAGTTAAAGGTCAGTAGCTGTGCTTTTCTATGTTTTCAGAAGATCACATATGTACACTTACTTTGTACTTTAAAGACTTCAGTTGAGTGTTATTGCATGTTATTGACTAAAAATCAATGACTAAGAATCAAATGCCTCAACTTCTCTTTTGACGGCAAATAAAATGTCTATTTGGACTGTTTACCTGCTTGGACATTCTAATATGCAACATTTAAGTTGTTTACCTCAGAATTATATTGAGGAAGATTCATAAAGAACTGAATGTTTTTCATGTTTATTTTGTGCAAGAGTAAACTTCTGTATATCTTTACCCGAACTGAGCCTGCTTGTAGTATTTTGATACTTGGTCTTGATTAAACTTATCACA
The DNA here is from genome assembly GCF_049309525.1 of Garra rufa. Lineage (NCBI taxonomy): Eukaryota > Metazoa > Chordata > Actinopteri > Cypriniformes > Cyprinidae > Garra > Garra rufa. The sequence goes on from NC_133374.1 coordinate 23,092,726, forward strand.
AATGAACCAACCGATGCACATTAGCCCATGTTTTTCAAACTGCATTGCCTACATCAGGCCTCTACGCTTACTTTTCTTGTTAGGAGTGCTTGTTTTAGGAGCAGATTCTAAACAATAATCAAAAAATCTGATAAAAATGAGCCTTCTCATTACGAGGTGATTGATTAATGAGGCTCAGAGGTGGCATGAGTGCAATCAAATTCATAAATTCATGTTGAGATTAATGTTTTAAATATAACATTTTATATATTGTGGCGGGAGGGGCAAACGACAGACACAGTGGGCGTGGCGTCAGGCCTCGGAGAGGCTTTTATTAAACAGAAAATAAGGGGAAAAGTGTCCATAAAGGGAAATAGTGTCCAAAATAAAAGGGGGATCTGGTGTCCTCGAGTGCTGGGGCTTCGTGACGGACGGGCAGTGTTCGGTAGGGAAGGGTCCAGGAAAGGGGCGGAGTCCGACGGCCGCGGGCGCTCCCCGTGCTGGCACCGGGGTGCTGGGGCGGCGGCATCTCTGGCAGCTTCATCCCTCTCGAGCTGTCCGGTGCTGGGGCGGCGGCTTCTGGCGGCTTCAGCCGGACCGCGGGTCCGGCGGCTCGTCCTCTTGGTCGGCGCGGGATTCCCTCTTCACCCCTTCCTGGACCCGCGAGGACACCAGCGTGCATGCACGGGGGAAGAGACCGGTCTCCTGAGGAGAGGCGCGCTCGGGATTTAAACAGCGGCGGTGATGAGGCTTCATTTCCTTCACGTGTCCTCATCACACGCCGCCAGCCCGAGCCAATTACTCGCCCCTCCTCTCCCCTACACACCCACTCCCGTCGGGAGCCTGGAGAAGGGCGGCGAATAAGGGACGGGGTGGTGATGAAAATTAGGGGGGAGGCAGCCGACTCGTCACAATATACAGAAATATTAAAGCTTTAAATAACTGAAAAGATCTGCCAGCAGGTGTTGGCAAGACACTGATTTAATTACTGAAACATGATGATGATGATGATGATGATGATAAGCCTTTATTTGTCAGAAACACTGTTACATGCAGTGAAATTGGACCCCTTTGACCATACACAGACATCACAATTTCGGGGGAAGACAGGTCAGTCGAGAGGTAGCATAGGAAAAAGAAAACAAGATACATTAGGAAAAGGAGGAGGCGTGAAAAAAAGCCCCTCCCATACTGTCCTTCAAGTAGGGCAGTGTGAGATCAGGGGAAAAAAAAGCCCCTGATCTCATCATTCATTTGATTTGTTAGAACGGATGGTTCATTCAGGAATAAAGCAAACGACTGTCTTTCTGAATAGAAAATGTAATCATTTCATTAGATTTGTTTAAAAATGCAAGTTCATTCATAAACGAAACACCGCTGTGTTTGAGTGGATATGCGCAGCGGCTCGTGACTTGTTTCAGAATACTTTTGCCGATGAAACAGAGCAAAATCTGGCAATAGTGTTATAGTCAGACAACGTAAGTCACTTAACAATAACTTCTTGTTTATTTAACTGTTGTATTAAATCTATATCTCATTTACAAACTCCCTTAAATTATTAAAAGCTGTCACTCATCTTAGTTCGCGATATCACAAAGCTCCTATTAAAATCAACGATGCTCTCTATATACTGCACAATCAGTCTCTTATTTACTCTCTCTCTACACTTTGTTAATGAAACGATTTGTGAGATATGTCTGTGAAACATTACTTAACGTTGCAAAAACAAGTAGAAACCTTTGAAGCGCAAATACAAATACGCTGATTGGGTCAGTTGCACATGCGAGTGAAATGGTTGGAAACCCTGTCTAGGTTGAATCATTAATCAGGTAATCAATAAAACTGTTTTTTAAGGACCTCCTTTAGCATGAGAGTCTTTTTTAAAGAGATGTTCCAGTTAATCTCATGATCACTTGTCATCATGGCGCTTAATATTAGCTGCTGCTGGCAAGGGCTCCTTCTGTTCTCTTTCCTTCTTGTCTTTGTCAATGGACACACTTCAGGGCCGTAAGTTTTCATGATTTCAGCTGAAGATAGAAAACTATTCTCCTAATCCACTATACGTTTTTTGAGACAACTAGCAATGTTTTGTTTTCTAGGTGTGATAAATTATTAGTATACCATTATTTGTTGTGTAGGTTAAGCTGTGATTTATTCTGTATTTATTTAAAGGAACCGTATGTAAGAAATTTATGTCAGTTAATCATAAAATGGCCCTGACATGTCACTAGACATTAAGAAATCATGTTCATTTCAATTATATCACTGACAACAGTGGTCCGGCCAGGATATTGTCATTTAAAAGTGAGAGTTGCAGCCCTCAACTGATGTTTTTGTTGTCATTTTGTGTTTTGGTCTGAGGCTCCACCCTCCAGCTATCTACCAATCACGAAATCAGTAGAGTTTTGTGATCTGGGTTGCCAGCTCTGTTACGGCTGTGTTACAGCTGCAGCTATACGAACGTGTTGGATAAAACATGTATAACGTTACGAAACCTAAAAGACCTCGTTATGAATCCGAAATACGTCGTGACAAAGTCCGAAATAAAACAAGGATTGGTATAGGAGATGCCTTTGAAAGATGGAGACGGCTGAAAACGGAGAAGAATTTGAAGATAGACGCCAACTTTGTTTCGGACTTTGCATGATACAAACTATCATGATACTAAATGCGTTCATAAAAAGCTTTATATCGCACCACTAGCAGGGTATGAAAACAATCTATGTTCTGACTGAAATGTGGTATTACAGTACATCTTTGCGAAATATTTGGCTAATCGCCATCTGTAAATTTTTGCGATACATAATTACTTCGCAAAACATCTCTTGTGAAGCATAAACATAATTAACAGAAGAAAAACTAATTACTGTGTAGGACTCGTCACTTGCCATTGGAAGCTCCTTGTTGCAGCCTACTCCTGCAGCTTAGCTTGCAACCTCGAGTCAGGGGGGAGGGGGAGGGGATACACCATTCTACAGTATTTTGAAAGTAATTGCAGTACCAGTTTTGGCCACAATCCTACATACGGTTCCTTAAAGTTTAACTGATCTGTGTTGCAAGGTAAATGTTTGCTGATTGAAAGACAGTTTAAAGCATGTATAAGAAATGTGTATATCTAATGACTCAAGCCATTTTGTGTGATTATTATCTTTCAACAGATATTTTATGGTGACGTTTCCTGCAGTGATTGAGTCGGGATCTGAGGCTAAAATGTGTGCAAGTCTTCTCAAGCCAAATGAAAGCCTTGTCATGAACATTTATCTGGTTCATGGTGACCAGAGCACTTTACTGCTACAGGAGAAAGCTGAGGAAGAGTTTCACAGCTGCTTTAACTTCAAGGTCTGTCATTAGTAGTTTATGAATGTATAATGAAACATTTTTAGTTTCATCTAATTTTTTAAAATTACACGTTTGCAGAGGTTGTTAATACAGAATGTTTCTTCTCACTAGGCTCCTCAGGTAGAAGCAGAATCAGTGCAGAAAATTAAGGTAGAACTTCAAGGAGAGACTTTCAAGATGACTGAGGAGAGAAAAGTCATGTTCAAACCTTACCATCCTCTGACCTTTATCCAGACTGATAAACCTATCTATATTCCAGGACAGACAGGTGAATGTTTCAAACCTCAGTAAATTGACAGTGACATCTAAACCTTGATCACAGCTGATAACTAAGCGAAGCATGTTATCATTGTGCAGTGAACTGATGTAGAAGCATACAGTAGGTCAATAATTACTTTATAGTAGCCCCATAGATGTATGTACATAGATGCCTAATTAGCAACTGTTTCTATGGGGCCACTTTACGTAAGCCATCCGCCATACTGTATTGGTTGACTTGACGTCATTTATCATGGTACAGTAACCACTGAATATTCTGCTAATATTCTTGATCTATTTGACCACTCTAAGCACGTTGATGCATCTGTCATCTTGAAACAGGGAACTTGACGCCATTCAACGTACTAAACAGTGGTGTGAAAAAGTGTTTGACCCCTTCCTGATTTTTTTTTTTTTGCATGATTTTTACACTTTAATGTTTCATATCATCAAACAAATTTAAATATTAATCAAAGATAACACAAGTAAACACAACATGCTGTTTTTGAATGAAGTTTTTTATTATGAAGGGAAAACAAAATCCAAACCCACATTGCCCTGTGTGAAAAAGTGTTTGCCCCGCAAACTTAATAACTGGTTGGGCCACCCTTAGCAGCAACAACTGCAATCAAGCGTTTGCGATAACTTGCTGTCGCTGTGCGGGAATTTTGGCCCACTCATCTTGGTTGAATTGTTGTAATTCAGACACATTTGAGGGTTTTTGAGCATGAACCGCCTAAGGCTGGTGTGTTTTGGATCATTGTCCTGTTGCAGAACCCAAGTTCACTTCAGCTTGAGGTCACAAACAGATGGCCGGAAATTGTCCTTCAGGATTTTTTGGTAGACAGCAGAATTCATGGTTCCATTCCTCTTCCAAGTCTTCCAGGTCCAGAAGCAGCAAAACAGCCCCAGACCCCAGTGGGTTTGAATTTTTTTTCCCTTCATAAAAAAACCCTTCATTTAAAAACTGCATGTTGTGTTTTCTTAATATTAATATTTTAATTTGTTTGATGATCTGAAACATTAAAGCGTGACAAACATGCAAAAAAATAAATCAGGAAGGGGGCCAACACTTTTTCACACCACTTTATGTTCACAGACCGACGACTGTGCAGGTGTAACACCCCTGTCGTTCTGTCAGTTATGGTTTAGTCCTTGTATGTCCTTGTCCTTGTTATTTGGTTTTTCCTGTCAATTAACATCATTCGCATCACCTGTCTTTGTAATTAGCACCTCTTTATAAGTTAAAGTTCTCAGTTTGATGTTTGGCTACAAGGTTACCAAGAATGTGCGTGTGTGTTCCTGTCATCCCTGCCTGTTATATACCTTACCTATAGATTAATTAAAGACTTTGCATTTTTATTTTAATTTGTGTTGTGCATTCCTACACACACCATGACAGCAGGATTGTGGTATTTCGAATATTGAGTGATTACTATGGTGAATGACATCAATTTTATCCATTACAAAATGGTGAACGGCTTACAGCAGCCCACAGATATATATATATGCCTCATTAGCGACTATACGTAAGCCGTCCGCCATATTGCAACTTGACATCATTCACCCATAGATCTATCTCATTCTTCATAGTAGTCACTGAATATTCGAAATGCCACAGTCCTGCACAGCTGTTGGTCTCCGAACCTATATTATGATGAATGACATCAAGTTGACGTGAAACGTGCAACAGCTATACATATTTTAAATCTATGAGTACCCCATATTTTGTTAAATAGTTCTCAATTATTTTTATGCAAATGACTGTCGGACTACATAAGAGATTTATATGTTAAAAGCAGAGGTTATAATACACATTTTTGTTTTCACAGTGAACTTCAGAGTTGTTACCATGGATACAAACTTTGCACCGATTGATCAGCAGGTCTGATGAGTTTTGTCTTGGATTTTTACCTCCCTCATTTCTTTTGCATTGTTAAATACATCATTAATAAACAACACGTTTTGTCTTTAAATCATTTTAATATCCTAAATGATATAATTAATTTTTGCTTTTTTGCAGTATGGTTCAATCGTGCTTGAGGTAAGAACACAAAACTTCCTTCTGTGCATTTATAACAAACACATCTTTGAAATATTAACACTGTAGAAATATATTTATACATTTCTTTGTTAATGTTCAGGACATGTGTAGCTGACTGTATCTGAACTAAATATCTGAATTGTTTCTAAATAGGACAGTAAAGATAACAGAATTGGTCAATGGACAAATGTTTCCTCAACGAGGTGGATTTTGCAGCGTTCTTATGAATTAAACCCAGAGGCCCATCAAGGTATCTACAGACTAAGGGCTAGTATTGGTGACAGAAAGATCTCACATGATTTTGAGGTGAAAAAATATGGTAAGTCATAAAAACAACCCATTTGCAATATTGCATTGATTGAATTTCAGTAATCTCTTTGTATATTCATTTCTAATTTGATTAGTAAGTCTGATTTCTGTCTCCTGACTTCTAGTTTTGCCTAAGTTTGAAGTTACTGTAAAAAGGCCAGATAAAGTTAGTGTTGGAGAAGAAAAGATGTTAATTGAGGTTTGCGGAAAGTGAGTGGTTTATTTTTTTCCTGTATTAAGCGAGAGCAGTGTTTTCTTCCATTTTTAGCACTTACAGTTACTTACTTTAACCCCCAGTGTAATATATTAGTTTCTTAACTTAACACTGGGCTGCATATCTGTTGCTTGTACCTTTTTTACAGATACACTTACGGGCAGCCTGTACCTGGTAAATCATGGGTGAAAGTGTGCCGTAATGTTTTGTTCTACTTGCCTTTCATTGATGCCAATCAATTTTGTTTTGAGGAAACCACTGAGGTATATGAGCTGAAATGCAATACAATGGTACACACACTCTTAAAAATAAAGGTGCTTTCAAAAGCTGTTCACAGCAATGCCATAAAAGAGGCATTTTTGGTTCTACAACGAACAATTCAGTTAAAGGTTCTTTAAAGAACCATCTCTTTCTTACCTTTTTATAATCTGAAGATCCTTCTTTCGCTACAAAGAACCATTTGTGAATCAGAAAGGTTCTTCAGATGTTAAAGTTTCTTTATGGGGCACCATGAAGCACCTTTATTTTTAAGAGTGTATTTTCTTTTTATCCACGTAAACCACTCTTTGGTCAATGTTTGTGTTCATTTACTATAATTAGACAGAAAGGACAGGCTGTGCCATTCATACCTTAGATGTATCTGCCTTTTTGAACGCCACACTAGCGGGATTTCTACGAAATTCTCTTCATGTTGAAGCAATGATTACAGAAGAAGGAACAGGTGAGCTGTTTTATTTGTCATATCCATGTTACCCTTATTTATTTATTTATTTATTTAATAAGAAATGTTTTTACCATTTACAGAGACCACCATGACAAAATCTGAAACTATATTTCTCACTTATGAAATTGGAAAAGTCACACTTACTGACCTGCCCAAAACATATGAACATGGATCAGTTATAAAAGGAAAAGTAAGTCTAAAATCAGGTTCTAAAAACACTGATTTGTGCATAATTATTCCATCATTTGTTCAATGAAAATCTTATTTTCAACAGGTCAAACTCTCAAATTTCAGAGATGTACCAATTCAAAACCAAGAGGTATATCTTTTTGAGGAAACTTGGTCCTTTAAACAGCTCCTAAATCTCACTACTGACAGCGATGGACTGGCCAGCTTCTCTCTTAACACGTCTAGTTTTCCTGAAAAGGATATTAATCTGAAAGTATGATCACTATATTTATCAAGTTCTCTTTCATGTTAGCTGAAGGGTTTAGTTGCTTTAGTAATTTTTGTTTCTTTGTTTTTCAGGCAAGTGTGTATCCAGAGTTTCAATTTCATGCTTACAGCACACCTCACTTCTCTATGGACAGAAAAACAGTTCATCTTTTCAAGCCCGCCACTCCATACACCCCAACATTAAGTGAACTGATTATAGAGAATACTGAGCATCCATTAAAGTGTGATGCAGAGTTTACAGTGACCATCAAGTATTATTTTATTGGAGAGACTGTTGAAGAACTCAAAACTGACATTGTCTATATGGTGAGAACATGTGCAGTATGTACATTCTTACACTGATGTCTTCATTGTTTGTTAACAGTATTAACTGGTTGCACTGGTCAGTTTGTCATTGGAGTGTTATCTGTCTCAGGTCTTGTCCAGGGGAGTGATCGTTCGTCATGGATTTGAGAAGGTTGAAGTGAAGTCTTCTAAAGGAGCAGCAAGTGGCACAGTGTCATTCAAACTGTCTGTTGATGCAGATCTGTCTCCTGCAGTGCAGATTCTGGCCTACTGTGTTCTGCCCAGTAAAAATGTTGCCGCTGGTAGCACAAAATTTGATGTTGAAAAATGTTTAAGTAACAAGGTATGTGTTGTATTTTGAGAAATAAGCCTCTTTAAATGAGGTTCTAAATGTAGGTTCGGGAGGAGCCTAATCATTCAGTCCTCAATCATCACTATGAGTGTATAAATGCAGCAGTCAATGTAACAATTCCATCCCAGGAACAATTCTTCCAGCATCACTTTTCTGGGCTGAGCCTTGAGGTTTGAGCCATCTTTGAGGCCAGCAAGCCAAGTTAATTTACCATTATCTAGCAGGACTGAATGGGCAGGCGAACTCATGAAACTGTATTTCTGGCACAGTCATATTAACAGTAAATAATATTTACTATCATTACAGGTGTCTCTGCAATTTTCTCCTGCTAAAGCAGTTCCTGGTGAGAAAAACACTCTCCAGCTCTCAGCTCAGCCTGGTTCACTGTGCGGCCTCAGTGCTGTAGATCAGAGCGTCCTGATCATGGAGTCAGGAAAACGTCTGGATACTGACAAGGTGTAGATAATTTAAGATTCATATTTTTTCCCCTTTTCTATCTGGGAATCTACAGGACGAATCAAGTGAGCACAGAGTTTCCTTAGATATCTCTACTTTGATCCATCAGTATTTGAGATGACATCCTGATTGAACATTAATCTTCATTCTTTCTAACCAAAATAAAAAATAGGTTTGTTGCAAAGTATATGAATTTTGAAACTTTTGAAATGAGTGTTGAAATTTTGTGAATGCTGTCTCATTGCAGATCTTCAACTTGCTGCCAGTGCAATCCCTGTCAGATTATCCTTACAGTACTAAGGATGACCTGGGATGTCTGCATGTGAGACCCCGTCGAGCTTTACCAAAAGACAAGGCCTATGAATCCTTAAAGGTAACGGGTGGTTTATATGAGTGACAGTGCAGTAGATAATGATTGGGAGAGTACATTTTTGTATGCAATTTGTAAATGCAAAAAAGCCCTCTTGATTAAAAGTGTCACTTTCTTGCTGTTTGACAGAAGGTGGGATTGAAGATGGCAACAAATTTGGCTGTGGGAATCCCTGAGTGTCTAAAATACAGAGGCTTGACTTATCACAAACAACATATTATACGTACATGTAGTATTATTACAACATGTTGTTGGAATTTTTTAATGCATTAACTTTGGCAGCTCTAAAATACTAAAATTAAAATTACTAAACTACATTAACAGAAGCCAAGAAGATTTACAACACAATAAAACTGTACATTTAAATAATCAGTGTATTATAATGATGATCTGTCTTCCATTTTGCTGTTTTATTGTGACAGTATATAAACTTGGTTATTTTGATGTGCTGTCCACATACATATTTCCACATTTACTATAAGTATCGCATTTTTTTTTTTCAGAGATGCAGCTAAGCTCTGCTCCAAGGCCAGTGTCAATGATGCTTTCAACAGCAGATGCTGATTTTACTATCGGAAATACTCCAGCAGTGACAATCCGGACAGTTTTTCCAGAAACATGGATCTGGGAACTTGCCGAAGTCGGGTATGTGAAACAATTTCACCACATTTGACATCATATTAAAAAAAAAAAAACTTTAATACATGATATTCCCTCAAGTCATCTTACTTGCTTTGCAGATTGTGATTTTTTTGTTATATATAACAGGAAAAATGTATGCTTAATGGAAGAGTCAGAATCAAATAGGCCTGTTGTTGTAATCCCACAACAGGGACTCTGGATCAGCTGAGGTTCCTGTCACGGTTCCTGACACCATCACCTCTTGGGAGACGGAGGCCTTCTGTCTGTCCTCCAAAGGTCTGGGTCTGGCTCCTCCTGCTCAGCTGACAGTTTTCCAGCCCTTCTTCCTGGAGCTCTCTCTGCCTTACTCCATCATCCGTGGGGAGATCTTTGAGCTGAAGGCCACTGTCTTTAGTTATCTGTCTAAGTGCATCATGGTGAGACTTCAGTCTCAGTCTTATCCAGTCATATCAAATAAGCCACTAATCATGTGTTTGACTGACAGGTTAAAGTGACTCCAGCTCCTTCCTCAGACTACACTCTCAAAGCCTCCTCTGATGATCAGTATTCATCCTGTCTGTGTGCTAATGGAAGAAAGACCTTCAAATGGATCCTCACTCCTTCTGTTCTTGGTGGATTTTCCAGTCTGAATCATTGTTTCTCAGTGTTTGTGTATGTTGTATCTTCATGTACATGTCTTGTGTTGTAGGAGTCTTGAATATTACAGTCAGTGCAGAGGCAGAGGCGTCTCAGACTGTGTGTGACAATGAGATTGTGAGCGTGCCAGAGAGAGGACGCATTGACATAGTTACACGAAGTCTGGTTGTACAGGTCAGCACACATCAAACAGCTCTCATATGTCATTTATCCATGATCCTAATGCTGCTTATGTCAGTATGATGTGTTGATGTTATTGTTTTATGCTGCAGGCTGAAGGAACTGAAAAGACAGAGACCTACAGCTGGTTACTGTGTCCAAAGGGTTTGTCTGCAGACAATATTTAGCATCATAGTGTTTCTCTGTTGATCACTGATATGTGTTTCTGTCTCTCTGGTTCATAGGTGATAGTCTCTCAGAGGAAGTGAATCTGACTCTTCCTAAAGATGTGATAGAGGGATCAGCCAGATCCTCTGTTTCAGTCATTGGTAACATTTACATACACAAACATAAATTAGGAGTTTGTGTTTGGATTTCTAAAATGTAGTGAGCTTCATTTGTGTTTGTTTTGTAGGAGACATATTGGGTCGTGCTCTGACGAATCTTCACGAATTATTACAGATGCCATATGGCTGTGGAGAACAAAATATGGCTATTCTTTCTCCCAATATTTACATTCTGCAGTATCTGGAAAACACAGAGCAGCTTACCTCAGCCATCCGAGAGAGAGCCATCGGCTTCCTTAAGCGCGGTGAGACAAATCAATTGTGTCAAAAAAATACTGAGACTGATAACAAATTGTTTATTTTTTCAACACACCTGAATGTCATTCCATTAGGTTGAATAGTCAGACACATTTGGTCATCCCAAACAAACTGTTAAAGTGACCACTATCACACTAAACAGGATACCAGAGACAACTGAACTACAAGCATTATGATGGAGCATACAGCGCATTTGGTTATGGTGAAGGGAATACATGGTAAATATTTTTTCACTCTTTTGTTAAAACCGAAATAATATCACAGTAGTCTACAATAATATGGCTAGTAAAAAAAAGAAAAGAATATTCTATCACTTCTAATCATTCGGTTTCAGAGATTTTTGTTTTTTTAAAACATTCCTGTTGAAAAAAAACAGCATATCTTGGTTAGGTATGTTTTGAAGTATGACAGCTGGTTTAAGCTTGTCTTTAGATGGTTATGAGCTGGTTTAAACTGGTCCTGAGGACCAACTTAAACCACCTCAAACTAATGCTTCAAAAACATACCTAGCCACCATATGCTGTTTTTTTTTTTTTTTTTTTTTAAATAGATCTGATGACATTTGTTTTTTTTTAAATTCTTACACACCATCAGGTTGACTGCCTTTGTCCTGAGGTCTTTTGGCAAAGCACAGAAATACATATTTATCGATCCACAAATTATTGAGAGTGCAAAGGAATGGTTAATAAGCAGACGGGATTCGGACGGCTGTTTTATCCAACAAGGAACACTGTTCAACAACAGAATGAAGGTCTATCTATCTATCTATCTATCTATCTATCTATCTATCTATCTATCTATCTATCTATCTATCTATCACCTGTAAAAGTTTATTTGCAATTTATATTTTTGAAATATTAAGACTTTAATGTTAACATCAACATTTGTCTATATAAACTTTCCTCTAATAGTTTTGCTTTTGTTACTTCATTTACATCAATTTTTTCTTTATTGCAGGGTGGAGTGAATGATAATGTGACCATGACTGCCTACATTACAGCATCATTGCTTGAACTGGAAAATCCTGTGACAGTAAGTTCATCTACAGGAAACGCAGTATAAACTCATAGAAAAATGATGCTCACTCACGTCATTGTTTTTTTTTTTCAGGATCCTGTCGTCTCTAAAGGTTTGTCATGCTTGAGGTCCGTAATTGAGGATGTCAACAACACTTACACCACTGCTCTGCTTGCCTACACTTTCAGTCTGGCTAGAGACACAGACACTCGACAGCAGCTTTTTAAAAAACTGGAGGAAGTTGCAATTTCAGATGGTAAGCCATATGTTTCTGACTTTTTTGACTGTACTGTTGCTTTTTGTCCTGCTAATTGGGTTGTCTCTTTTGTCCATGTGTCCTAAAGAGTCTCGTCTCCACTGGTCTCAGTCTGGATCTGCTGATGACTCTGATTCTCTGTCAGTGGAGATCAGCTCATATGTGCTGTTAGCTGTTCTCACTACAGATTCAGTCACTACAGCTGATCTGGGCTTTGCTAACAGGATTGTCAGCTGGCTTGTGAAGCAGCAGAATGCCTATGGAGGATTCTCCTCCACACAGGTGACTCAAACTACTCATATCAAACACATGATTGCTGAATGATGGGTAAAAGTCTCATTACTGAACACATTTATTTCTCAGGACACTGTGGTGGCTCTTCAGGCTCTGTCTTTGTATGCCACCAAAGTGTTCAGCTCTGACGGCTCCAGCACAGTGACTGTACAGTCAGCAGGAGACACTCACCACTTTGATGTCAATCAGGACAACAAGTTACTGTACCAGGAGAAGCAGCTGCAGAACGTTCCAGCCAAATACAGCATTGAAGTGAAGGGCTCAACCTGTGTGTCTATGCAGGTCTGTAGTGCGTTCAGCTTCACTGACTCACACACTTACTTTCATTTCATTCTTGGCAGTTTGTGGTTATTTTGCTATGAAATGGTTCTGGTTTATGAATGTGTTTTTGTTTATGTTTACTCTCTCAGATTGCTCAGTTCTACAACATTCCCACTCCTACTGAAGCTAAAACATTGAGCATTTATGCTAAGATTGAGGGAGACTGCAACACACTGCAACAAAATTTCATCTTGAACTTCACTGTCAAGTAAAAACAGATCTGAAAAAAAGTATTAGTATGTCCACAAAACAAAATTCAAGTCCAATATATGACTTAAATGTATGGGCTCATGTACCTCTCTCATTCTGCATTAATCCAAATGTTTCCATGGTTGCAATATAACATTTAATTGCTAAACCTATTATTCTGCAAAGCCTTATTCACCTTAAACATAATTTACAAATAAAATGTGTTACCATATGTGGTGCTTGCCCAAGGGTGTCAGGTTGACTAATGTTTAGTCGACTATTAGAGGGCAGCACAAATATATACATAGTGCATAATTTTCACTAATTTGAGGTTTTACTTTATGAGACATTTAAGAACTATCCTTTTCAATTTGCTTTCAGATATGATGGTGTACAGGAAAGCACCAACATGGTCATTGTGGATATTAAACTCTTATCTGGATTCACAGCTGATACATCAATGGTGCATTTGAGTTATTCATCACACATTTGTAAAAATTTCTGGGGGTTATTTAGTTATTAACCAGCATTTTTTTCTATACAGCTTAGAACTACTTCTGGAACGTACACATCACTTGTGGAGCGAGTCGAAACTAATGCTGATCATGTCATTGTGTATTTGAAGGAGGTGAGAGAACAGCAACATTCATATGATTTTATGTCATTTAGGTCGATTCATAAACATTTTATTTATAATGTCTGAGTTTATTTCTTCCTGCAGATCCCCAAAAATATTCCAAAGAATTATCAGATACAAATGAAACAGGTTCTTCCAGTGAAGAATCTCAAGCCAGCTGTGGTCAAAGTGTATGATTACTACCAAACAAGTAAGATTTTATATGCCAGTGTTCAATGTTTTTATCATGCCATGCAGATTATTCAGATTTATTCCATGTGCTGGTTTCCACAGTTGTAAATATGTTAACATCTTCATTTTTCCTTCAGGCGATCAGTCAGAGAGAGAATACTCCCTCCACTGTTAATGAAACTGAACAGAAGCAAGTCACTTCATAGTTCATTGAATAAACATGCATTGGATGTAGATGTCTGACCACTTACATGTTTAATATTACAATGTTTAATCTTTATCCAGGGCAAAATAATTTCTAATCCATCAACCCACATTTTTACAAAACCATACTGTAAATCTGAGATTTTGGCTCTTGAAAACTCGATCAGAAGAACTGAATATTACACAACACCAGACACTGCCATAGTAGCATAGACCCCATACTGAGTTGTACACAGTCTGAGACACCAGAGCAGATGTAAAGAAAAGATGGGGATTCCCTCTCGAAATCACAATAATTGACATAATGATCATCATAACAATGCGCAGGGCAATATATATATATATATATATATATATATATATATAGGGGCAATGTGTGTGCAGATGCGAGGTATATACATATTTCTGAAATAAACACCCAATATTTGCCATAGAGAATGAAGTAAGCCCTGTCCAGGTGCTGCCCCAGTCTAGTTTGTGTCAAGCCATTTGTTTGTCTGTTGTTTGATGAGAGACAAATGTACTTGCAATAAATGCTTTAACTGTAGCAAATTTTTGAAAACAAAAAGGTGTAATTTTCTCATGTTTCTGTTTTCAGTAATGAATAAAAAAATGAACAAATGCAACGTACACGGTCCAGTAACTTACAGTTACTCTCCCATTCATTTTGAGTGGGTGTATGTACCTCTGGATGGTAATTATCAGTTGTTGTAGCCCACTGTTTGTCTACACAGAGTTAAAGGTCAGTAGCTGTGCATTTCTATGTAGATCAGGGGTCTACAAACTCGGTCCTTGAGGGCCGGTTTCCTGCAGAGTTTAGCTCTAACTTACCTCAGCGCACCTGCCTGGAAGTTTCTAGCATTAGTCACTGAGGGTCTGTATTACTTACTACTGGAGAAAGTGCAACAACTAACTTGGATCATGTGTCCCTTAATAACCAATCATGTTACAGCCTCGACGTCATAGAATTTCAGTCAGAATTGTCCATTAACAAATACCATAGGAACGAATGAGAAGTGCTCTGAATCCCACCTGTTGCGAAAGTCAGTGACTTCTCTTATAAAACAGACCTTTTTTTCATGGTAGTTCAATCCAAAAGTATTGATTAGTGTAAAACATGTTGAAAATTAGCAAACAGGTTGTCGATTCCTAAAATGATATGCCATTTCTTCTAAAAAGCTGTTTATTCAGCATAGTACAACCTCTCCTCCACTGACATCCATTTAAAAAAAAAATAGCCTCTGGTATCCTTTCCCACATACTGACAGACCGGAAGCGTTAGCTTTAGCCGTTTCCGGCTAATGGTTGCAGGCTTGCCTTCTAGTGGTTTTGCTAGTAAGACCTTGATTAGCTGGTTCAGGTGTGTTTAAACTTGAAACTAAACTCTACAGGACACCGTCCCTCCAGGATTGAGTTTAGAGCCCTCGGATGAAGATGAAGATAAGAGTAGGATTATGTTTCCAGATGACATGTGTACACTAACTTTTAGAGTTGTTAAGTCTGCCTGATATGTGACTTTGCTTTTCAAATAAAAGAGTGGTTTCAGTTTAATATGTTGCAGGCTCATTTTTTTTTTTTTTTTTTGTTATAAATAATTGACAATAAATAACACAGATGATAATAAACAATCAAATAACGTTGGGCTTGTTTGGGTCTTGTTTGTGAAGCTGCAGTTGCTTATTAGTCTCATGAGAGGTGGCAAAAGTGTGTACTTTGTACTTTAAAGATTTCAGTTAAGTTCTTGCATGCTATTGACCAAGAATTGAGCTTTTCAACTTCTCTTTTGACTGCAAATAAAATTACAATTTAGATTGTTTACATGCTTGGACATTTCAATATGCAACATTTACGTCATTCAACTCAGAATTATATTGTGATAAAGATTTATAAATGTATGTATAAATGTTAATTTTATGTTTATTTTGTGCAAGAGTAAAGCTTTTTTATATTTTTACCTGAACTGAGCTTGCTTGTAGTATTTTAGTTCTTGGAAATGATTTTTTGAACAAACCAATCAATGCACATCAGCACAGCTTTTTCAAACTACATTGCCTACATCATTGAATCATTAATCAGATGATCAATACAACTTTTTTTGAAGGACCTCCTTTAGCATGAGAGTCCCTTTATAAGAGAAGGTCCAGTTAATCTCACGATCACTCGTCATCATGGCGCTGAATGTTAGCTGCTGTTGGAGAGGGCTCCTTCTGTTCTCTTTCCTTCTCGTCTGTGTCAATGGACAAACATCAGGCCCGTAAGTTTTTAATGATTTCTACTGACGATAGGAAGTTAATCTGTTTTATTATCAAAATCTGAATAAGAGTTTTTTAAATCAAAGTTCCAGTACAAAATGTACAAGAGAATAATAATCAGTTTTGCTTTATTCTTTTCCATTATGTAACATGAGACATGAGTATTCGATGCACCCTTTACTTTATTGACCACAGAATATTCAAATAATAATAATTAGCCTTTAAATAGTGCAGATTCTTAAACATTATTCATTTATATTTTTTGACAGTTTTAAAGGTTTTTTTTTTATCCGTAGATTTGTTTCAAATGAAAATTTACATTTTTGATGCCATTCTACTTTTCTGGGACAGCTAATCTGAGATTTCTCCTGTATTTATTTAACTGATCTGTGTTGCAAGATAAATGTTTGCTGTTGGAAAGACAACTTAAAACATATAAACGTGCATATCTAATGACTCTGGCACTATTGATTCTTATCTTTTAATAGATATTTCATGGTGACATTTCCTGCAGTGATCGAGTCGGGATCTGAGGCCAAACTGTGTGCAAGCCTTCTCAAACCAAATGAAAGCCTTGTCATGAACATTTATCTGGTTCATGGTGACCAGAGCACTTTACTGCTACAGGAGAAAGCTGAGGAAGAGTTTCACCGCTGCTTTAACTTTAAGGTTTGTCACCAGCATATTATAATAAATATGTTTGTATCATCATAATGCATTTTTTTTTTAGATTACACGTTTGCAGAGGTTGTGAATACAGGATATTTTTTCTCACTAGGCTCCTCAAGTAGAAGGAGAATCAGTGCAGAAAATAAAGGCAGAACTTAAAGGAGAGTCTTTCAAGATGATTGAAGAGAGAAAAGTCATGTTCAGATCTTACCATCCCCTGACCTTTATCCAGACTGATAAACCCATCTATATTCCAGGACAGACAGGTGAGCTGTAAACGTTTCAAAGGTAAACCTCAGTAAATAACGCTGGTGTCAGTGACATCTAAACCCTGATCACAGCTGATGTAGCACATACATTAAGTAAAGCATGTTATCATCATGCAATGAGCATAGGTCAATAATGATCAATGAACTGTTTAATCAAGTAAACAGTTCAATGGGTTTGTGAACAGAAAAGAGGAACAGATAAGTTGGAAGGCAGATAAGGATGAGGGGTTCATAACAGCTTTAACACAAGAATGGCCATCTAGTGTGTTTGTGAACAATCCTCTTACATCCAAATTATATTCAGCCTGAACTGGCTTCTGTAATTACTTAAACTTATAATATAACAGTAAATATGACTATTTTTATGATATCTATATGTATCCTTTCATGGCTACCTGATTCTAATAAGTCAACTTGGGAGAAGTGGTCAAATATTTTGTAAAATATTTGTAAAAAACAGCAAAAAACTGCCAGCTTGAGGTCACAGATTTGGCTCAAAGGTACGTTCACACTGCAGGAGAAAACAGCTGTATATTTGAGCAGGAGACACCAGGGAGTGTTGTAACACGGGGTTAGTTGTAACACTGTCAGTTTTACAAGTCAGAAAGGAGCTGTGGTGATGTCATCAATATCATACACTCCATTCACATTATTAATGTTAGAGGAGAAGTGGCATGTGAATGTGAGCAACATTTTATGACCAAAAAACTTCCCAGGTTACATATGTAACCCTGGTTCCCTGAGGGAACAAGACGCTGCGTCCAAAAACGCTATGGGGAATGCTTGCAGCGAACCCACGCTCTGAATCGTGTGTGTAACTAATCAATGGAAGGGCGTGACATTATGGGCAGGTGACATAAGCGACCAGGACGCAACATCTCGTTCCCACGGGGAACCAGGATTACATTCCCTTCGGGAACTCAAGCTGTGTCAAAAAAACGCTATGGGGAATGAGATGTCCACGCCACCAGAATTCCAAGGAGGACAGAAAGCCTGAAGCACGACAGGCTGTGGTACTGATGAAGGGACCTTAGGGACATACACCGCTCGAGGGTACAAGAATGCTTTGGTCAAACCGGGCACATCTCAGACATCTCGATCTTGTTCATCTCGAACTGCTCTGACCGAGCTAAAATCAACCAATCGTCGATGTAGTTCAGTATGCGGATGCCCTGGAGTTGCAGAGGAACCAGAGCTGCATCAACACACTTCGTGAATGTACGGGGTGAGAGCCCTAGGCCGAACAGAAGAACACGAAATTGGTATGCTTCGCTCCTGAAAGCAAACCTCAGGAACTTCCTGTGTTGAGGAAGGATGGAGACGTGGAAGTAGGCGTCTTTTAGATCTATCGTGACAAACCAGTCCTCAGACCTGATTTGAGTCAGGACCTGCCTGACAGTTAGCATTCAGAACTTCAGCCTCTTGACTGAGCGGTTCAGATGCCGCAGATCTAAAATGGGACGCAGCCCCCATCCTTCTTGGGAACAATGAAGTACCGGCTGTAGAACCCGGACTCCCTCACGTGAGGAGGGACCACCTCGATGGCCTCCTTCCTCAGCAGGGTTTTTACTTCTTGCTCCATGACCAGAGCCTGCTAGGGGACCACTAGGGTGGGATAAACCCCGTCGAAGATGGTGCACCGAACTGGATATAGTAACCCTTCTCTACAGTACGCAGGACCCATGTAGACACATTTGGCGGTAGTTTCCACGCTGTCAAATAATCTACTAAGGGAACCAGTCTCTTGAGACTGGCCTCTGGTGTTAGCCGGGCAACTAGTTCGCTGTCCTGTAACGCTATGTTGCCGGGCAGAAAAAACGGAGGTTTGAGCTCACTGGAGACTGCTGCACCCTGTAACACTGGCAGGGGTAGATGACAAGTCTCCTGAGGGCCCCAAGGAGAGACGGACACCAGGGGTGGGCGGTACACCGGTATCATAGTCATCACCGGTGTGACATTGCGCCACGACATGGATATTCTAATACCGTCAATACCGTAAAAAAATAATTATGTGCCTTGAACGGCTGCATTTACATCAATAATAGCTAATTCTAAATAATAAGTCACCTAAGTTTAATTTGCCTGCGACTGTTTGTCAATTGCGTGCGCACATACAGCGGTGCGTTCACACCAAACGCCAAGCGAATATGCGCATCGCGTCACTCACTCTAGTTTATCTGCGGGAGGTTTCCCCATCACTCGCGCGAATAACAACACGGCACGATCGACCATGGCGGAGATAAATATGATCGCTGCTTTGTTCCTGTTGTGTAAGTTCTAAATGCACCGGAAAGCCAAACGCCGACCTATCTAGGTTCACAGCACAGTAATGTATCACAGACATATCTCACGATTCCTTCTATAATCAAAGTGTAGAGAGAGTGTAAATAAGAGATTGATCGCAGTACAGAGAGCATCGTTGATTATAATAGAGCTTTGTGATATCGCAAACTAAGATGAGGGACAGCTTTTAATATTTTTATGGGAGTTTGTAAATGAGATATTAATTTAATACAGCCGTTAAATAAACAAGAAGTTATTATTAAGTGACTTACATTGTCTGAGAATAACACTATGCCCGATTTCGTTGTCAAAATTTATTCTGGAACAAGTCACACTGCGGTGTTTAAATGAAGATGTGCAGTTCTCCAATCAAACACAGCGGTGCTTCGTTTATAAGTGAACGTGCGTTTTTAAACTAATCTAGTGAAATGATTCAATATCCCATTCATAAAGAGAGTCACTTGAATGAATCATGTGTTCTAACGAATCAAATGAACAATACGATTCAGTAATTAATTTCAG
Source organism: Garra rufa (assembly GCF_049309525.1). Classification (NCBI taxonomy): domain Eukaryota; kingdom Metazoa; phylum Chordata; class Actinopteri; order Cypriniformes; family Cyprinidae; genus Garra; species Garra rufa. The sequence goes on from NC_133374.1 coordinate 23,112,638, forward strand.
TGTCTTGCTGCCACCTGCTGACAGATCCTTTCAGTTATTGAAATCTTAAATACTTGTGTATTCCAAATTTTATTTGTAAAACACTAATCTCAACATGAATTTATAGATTTGATTGCACTCAAGGCACCTCTGACTCTGAGCATCATTTTCATGGACGACACTACAAAAATGAAGACAGAAATTTTGCTGATCATTATTACTTGCTGAACTATTACTAGCACTACCTCATATGGGTTTCAGTTCAATGAAGCAAATTGACTTGACTGGAGAAGCCACATCTCAGTGGATTCACTGTTCGTTAGCATTGAAGGGCCTGAGTTGGACCGTTTCAATGGCCAGAAGGTAGTTGAAAGGTGGCACTCTTAGACAGAAAGGGCTCTGAGAGTATCGCTCTAGAACAGAGACAATATTTGTGATCTTCTGATCAAGACCAGGAACATAATACCGTGATATTATACCGTCACCGTTCAAAAGATGAAAAATACCATGATATTGATTTTAGGTCATATCGCCCACCCCTAACGGACACCGTGTAATGCGGTGCAACCCGCTTGTCAGAGGCTAGGACACGGCAGGAAAGGTACCGCTGGAACGCCGCCTGTTTGTGAGCCTCCTGGTACCTGCTGATGATAGAATCTACTGTGTCGCCAAACAGACCAGAAGGTTCAAGCGGGCATCCAAAAGGAAGACCCTGTCCTTTTCCTTCATATCGGACAGGGTAAACCAGAGATAGCGTGGAGAGACAAATCAGCGGTACGACACAGCTCTGATACGCAGTGCTGAAGTTGTACACAGCAGCTTGGAGGGCAAGGACGGAGCCTTCAGAGATGATGCCTGGCAGGGAGACAGATAGCTGGTTAGCGTCTGTTCTGCCCATGGCATCATCTTGTAGATTGCCGTAGTAATCTGAGGCGGGGATGAATAAGCGGACTGAAAACGGTCTAGCCTACAAGGAAGATCGGAGAAGAACGGAAGTCTCGGTCTTGGAAGTGTTACTTCACACTGTTACATCTATCCCCAACCTGTGTTACAACCACTGATCTATATAATGACTGGATTGCTCATTGCGTTCTAAACTGCCGTTAGGCAGTGAAGCCACCGGAAGTGTTCGATCCGCCATCTTACTATTCCCTACCTGCAGAGAGCGACATTGAGTCACATGTAAATTGCTAACCCAAAATCATCCGATTTGAAGCGTATCTTTCACACAGGATTAGTTTTTATATGTGTATGCAAATTAATTTTTACTTAAGATGTTTTCTGGAATTTTTATGGTCTTTTCGGGCAGGATAAGCGATATCTTGAAATCGTTTGGGTGGGTGTGTCAGCTGCGCACTTGCAGAAACAGGTAACTGATCCAACTCTAAATATATTTCTTTATGTACCTAATTATGCAGGAAATAATAAACATAACCATATACCTGGTATTCGTATCTGAAATTGATTTGATTATACAGTAAATAATACAATAAGTCTCTGTTACTATATTGCTCGTTGTATTGAAATTCAAATCTTTGAAATAAAGCTTAATGTCTTTAAGTCCGTACCATTTGAAGTCAGCGGTATATTCTCCGAGTTATGTGTATATTTTTAATGTGCCTGATTGAGCAACATCTATTTCAGACTCTTCAGATCAGCAAATTCTGTAATGATTTACTAACATTACCGTTTCCATCTGAGTAAAATGCTGTGTAACGTTATGTTGAATTAATTATTAATTTAACGAACAAATCATTACCTGCTTAAAAAAATTAATTGTTAAGTATTGTTGAAATATGCAGTTAGTCTACTGTACGAATATAAACAACAAAATGACATAAACCGTGAATAACTGTACTAAGATCGTCCGATGTTTATGTTTATCTGATGTACTTGACTGCAAAGTTAGGCTATATGAACGTACATTTTTAATAAGCAGAGGGAATTCCCAACATTAAATAACCGTTTAGGACGTTTGCATTGTGAAAATGTACAGTGAGACTTCAGATATAAAAACGTTGACTTGTTATGCGATGTTTTCTCAATAAAATCTTATAATTTCCTATTCATTCAATAGAATGTATGCAAATACTAGGGAATACTAATATGGCGGCGCGGTGGCTTCACTTTTATGACGTCATGAGCAATCCAGTTCTCTATTATAGATCAGTGGTTACAACTCAGTAGTGGGATAGGTAACAACGGAACTGTTTGTATTTGACATTAAGTCACATAATCTGTGATTATGCAGTACACCCCAAGTGTATTTATAGTAGACAAATGTTGCTACTCTACCATATATAAATTTGATAGATCTATCACAAGCAACCATTTTATGCAGTTTGTCGTATTCGTAATCCTACAAAATTCATCACACACAGAAACCTTGCACACCAAGTCTGATGCGTATTAATTTGTCCGTTGCGAAAAAAATCAAAAATGGAATCAAAATGGAATCTTCAAGCAGCAAGGATGATTTTGTTATCCACTCTCTTCTTAAAAAGAGAAAAGATATAGAGAGAAATGAGAAAGTCCTTTTGGTAACACTTTATAATAACTACACACATTGGTAATGATTCATAAACCATTTAAATGCCCAGGGTGGTTGCTAGGGTGTTGCTATGCAGTTGCTAGGGTAACCAGGATGGTTGCTAAGGTGTTGCTATGGTGCCTAGGGTGGTTGCTATGTCGTTGCTATGGTACCCGGGGTGGTTGCTAAGGAGTTGCTATGTGGTTGCTATGGTGCCTGGGGTGGTTGCTAAGGTGTTGCTATGCGGTTACTAGGGTACCCAGGGTGGTTACTAGCATGTTTCTAGCATGTTGCTAGCATGATTAGCAAAATCGCTAGCATGTTTCTAACATGATTAGCAAGTTGTTAGCGTGTTTGTAGCATGATTAGCAAGTCGCTAACATGTTTCTAGCATGATTAGCAAGTCGCTAGCATGATTTTAAAATGACTAGCAAGCCACTAGCATGATTTTAGCATGGCTAGCAAGTCACTAGCATGATTTTATCATGATTTTAGCATGACTAGCAAGTCACTAGCATGATTTTAGCATGACTAACAAGTTACTAGCATGATTTACCATGACTAGCAAGTCACTAGCATGATTCTAGCATGACTAGCAAGTCACTAGCATGATTTTAACATGAATTCCTACTGTAACTCATAATTAATTCAGGCAGTTACTAGCATTTACTACCAGTTAAAACATTTACTAGCTGTCAGTTAATGGTTTTTGTGAGCTCATCTAAAGTGAGGAATATTTATGCCTTGTAAAGTGTTTACAAAAGTCGTTCTCCTGTTCTGGCGATATCACTTTTAGCATAGCTTAGCATAGATCATTGAATCCTATGGGTGTCACGTATCAGTCGTTCCTCACTCAACTCATCATCACAGATCACCGTCACCTGGATCCAATCACCCGCGCACCTGTCCTCAATCATCCTCTTCACTACAAAAGCCACTCTCCACACACCACTCATGGTCCGGGCTCGTTCTAGCGAAAGCGGACTGCTAGTGTCTCTCTACGAGTCTCACTATCTGAAATACTTACCTTATTGTACTTACCTGATCTCTGTCTCGTTCCAGTCTTCCAAGTTCCAGTCCTCTGTGTCTTCGCAGTTTCCAGCCGTCAGTGGTGTGTGGCCGTAAGCTGACTTCCGCGTCAGCGGAGGGTGGCGGATTCACGAACTCTCAGTATCCCTCCGTCTATCGTTCTTGGAATCCTCCAGTCTCGCCACCTGTAACGGAAAGGACCTGTTATTCACTCCACGTTTCCACACGGCTCTGAAATCATCTCTACAAGTCATACTCACCATCACGAACTCTCCATTCACCTCCGGCACTGCTGCTTTGAATAAATAAAACATCACCTGTATTATACTTACCTTGTTGTCCCGTCTGCTTCATAACAGAAGCCCGGACCAATAACAGTCAGCAGCATGTGCAACCACGATCCAGAGCCCAGTCAACAGCTATCAACCTTCAGCACGGAGCGCCAGCCAGAGCCCGCCGCAGCCGCAGCGCCAAGATCCATCGCATTTAAAGCGACAGAGGACGTCGCGACTGACCAGGTGAGTGAGCCGGCTAGCGTCACGGTGGGGATACTCGTGGAGATCGAGGGCTTGGAGGAAAGCCCCGCCCACACTCCTAACCCTGAGGGTGAGCTGAAACTGCGCTGTGGAGGTTACTTTGAGGAATTACTGGAGATATTTGAAGCAGATTTGATAGACTGGTTTGGAGAAATAATTTCCTACCCTCCTGAATCCCCGCTGGTTCCGCCCAGCCGTCCTGAATCCCCGCTGGTTCCGCCCAGCCGTCCTGAATCCCCGCTGGTTCCTCCCAGCCGTCCTGAATCCCCGCTGGTTCCGCCCAGCCGTCCTGAATCTCCGCCAGTCTCATCCAGCCTTCCAGAGCGACCTCCAGTGACTGCGCCGCCAGAGCGCCCTCCAGTGACTGCGCCGCCAGAGCGCCCTCCAGTGACCCCTCGCCCAGAGCTAGCTCCTTCAGTGTCTCCGCTGGAGACGCCCAGCCCTCCTGAATCTCCGCTGGGGTCGTCCAGCCGTCCAGAGCCCGCTCCTCAAGAGCGCCGTCCAGAGCCCGCTCCTCAAGAGCGCCGTCCAGAGCCCGCTCCTCAAGAGCGCCGTCCAGAGCCCGCTCCTCAAGAGCGCCGCCCAGAGCCCGCTCCTCAAGAGCGCCGTCCAGAGTCTCCGCTGGTGCAATCCAGCCTTCCAGAGTCTCCGATGGTTCCGCCCAGTCATTCAGAGTCTTCCCCGGTCTCGTCCAGTTCTCCAGAATCTCCGCTGGTTCCGTCGAATGCTCCAAGATCTCCGAAGTTCCCTCCCAGCCTCCCTCTCCCGCCTCCACGCAAGCCAGCCAGTCCTCCAGCCCTGTCTCCGCTGTCGCCCGTCTGTCCCACAGCTCACCCTCAGGCAGCGCCACCTAGGAGTGTGGTGCCATCGTGGGACATCCAGGCTCCAGCTGCGCCAAGGCGGATCATTCCCCAGTCCCTGCCTACATCCTCCGAGTCCTGGACTCCACCTCGGTCCTCCGACCCTTCGGCTCCGCCTTGGCTCCTGGCTCCCTCATCTCCACCGTGGCCCGTCATCCCACCAGCTCCACCGGGCTCCCTCGTCTCTCCGGCTCCACCTTGGTCAGTCGTTGACCATCCGTCGCCTCAGGACTCCACTCCTCCGGCTTCACCTCGTCATTCTGTCCCTCCGGCTCCGTCAGGCTCCTCCTTCCCTCCAGCTCCGCCTATGTCCTCTGTCGCTCCGGTGTCACTGCGGTCTTCCGGAGCCCCAGCTCTGCCTCGGTCCCCTGAGCCTGCTGCGTCACCTTGGTCCTCCAGACCTGCGGTGTCACCCTGGCTCTCCGTCTGCTCGGCTGCTCCTGGCTCATCTTCCCCAGAGGCTTCGTCTCCGTCGCTCGTTCCCAGGGTGTTGTGGGCCAGTTCTCCACCATGGCTCCTCCCTCCCTCGACTCCGCCCTGGGGTGTCATCCTGGCTGGGCTCTGGACCACCATCCGGCTCCTCCTACTCCTGACTGCACTCTGGCTCCTTCCTCCCTCCACTCCACCCTGGTCTCACGTTCCAGATCACATGTCCAGCTCCCTTTCATCACCTCCTCCTCACCCGCCTCCTGAACCCCCACCCTCCCTCCGCTGGTGTATCCATTTCGGCGCGAGGACGCGCCGTTCCGGGAGGGGGGCCATATGTCACGTATCAGTCGTTCCTCACTCAACTCATCATCACAGATAACCGTCACCTGGATCCAATCACCCACGCACCTGTCCTCAATCATCCTCTTCACTACAAAAGCCACTCTCCACACACCACTCATGGTCCGGGCTCGTTCTAGCGAAAGCGGACTGCTAGTGTCTCTCTACGAGTCTCACTATCTGAAATACTTACCTTATTGTACTTACCTGATCTCTGTCTCGTTCCAGTCTTCCAAGTTCCAGTCCTCTGTGTCTTCGCAGTTTCCAGTCGTCAGTGGTGTGTGGCCGTAAGCTGACTTCCGCGTCAGCGGAGGGTGGCGGATTCACGAACTCTCAGTATCCCTCCGTCTATCGTTCTTGGAATCCTCCAGTCTCGCCACCTGTAACGGAAAGGACCTGTTATTCACTCCACGTTTCCACCCGGCTCTGAAATCATCTCTACAAGTCATACTCACCATCACGAACTCTCCATTCACCTCCGGCACTGCTGCTTTGAATAAATAAAACATCACCTGTATTATACTTACCTTGTTGTCCCGTCTGCTTCATAACAATGGGACCGATGGCATAGGAGAATAGCTGAATGGGCTTCAAAACGGTAAAACTCAACTTATTAACACTTTACAAAGCATAAATAGTCCTCACTTTAGATAAGCTCACAAAAAACATTAACTGACAGCTAGTAAATGTTTTATAAATGACTGAATTAATTATGAGTTACATGAGCAATATCACACGAGTAGACTTGAGATATGGCTGTATATCGGCACGGTTGTGATTCGCCGTAGGTAATCACAGAGTGCCGATATACAGCGATATCTCAAGTCTACGAGTGTGATATTGCGTTTATACAACAGTTCGACGGCACGAGTGTGTAAATACATAAACAAAATAACAACGGAGTGTCTTTAACCCTTTAGAACGTACGATCACACCGGTGTGATTTGTCTTGGCTGGTCGCTGAAGCGTACGATCACACCGGTGTGATTCGAACGTTCGCCGCATCACGTCATCAGCTGCTGAATTCAAATCGGTTTTGCCGCTTTAGCTGGCTCTGAGCCAGATCGGACGCGCTGAGTGCTTGTCATATTATCACAACTATTCAGTGTTTTCAACCATATAATGCTTATATTAGGTTTCAGACATTTAAATACACAAAAGTACTAGCAAAACCATACATTTATAGTTTGTAAAATACACACAGTTGTCTATGGAAGCGGCAATAATGATCCTACAAATATATTCTGACAACATATTTTATTGATATCATATACAGATTATGTAGGTACCTATAAAGTTCACTCTCCTCTTCTCCCAGCTCACGAGAGACTTACTTTAATGTCTTTCGGGAGGAGAGGATGAATTTGCGTGTTGTAAATACCACAGCTCGGATTCAGCGCGAACAAACATGGCGGCGCCCATAACACGGCACAGATTAACTAACGCGGTCATTATAAAAGTGTTTGGACTTTTAAATACATTTACTTGCACATATTTAGAAATCGGAATATCAGATATTTCGTAATATAGTGAGCATGCTTGTGAATATTAATAATAAAAAAGGAAAAACTAAATAAAAGCGATCCATGTGTCTTACAGTGCTGTTATGGCTGCGGTGTGTCACATGACGCGTCGCCATGGAAACAGTAATGCGAAACATTCTAAAATAACGATCCCCTAAAAAAAACTCACTCTTTGGGGTTAGATAGAATATTTTAAACTCACGTGTGAAAAGGTTAAAAGCCCTCTTTTGTGCGAACTATTCCTTCCGCCACAAATTCAAATCAAAGTTTGACGGTTGATCAGCTGAGCATAAGCTTCTCGTTACTAATTCCAAAACGTCACTTTAGAACTAGTAACGAAGAAATGTTGAGTTGCTTCATTGAAAGCCTATTGTGTTACTATAGCTGTGTCTCATTTAGAAGGATGCGCCCTCTGGAGGTCGCATTCGAAGGCTGCATACGTCATCGAGGCTGTCTCATTTCAGAAAAGCAAGTAGGACACTTCAAATGCGACCTTCGAATGCGACCATCTTTCACAGGAATTCGAAGGATGCATGAGATGTATCCTTTGCTACTACAGATAACCCACAATTCTTTGCGTCGACGTAAACAACTGTCGTTAATTTGAAAAATGCCGGCACCGGCAGATGTACACACAAGCTAAGAGGTGTGTTCGACTTCATGCGGCGCCTCCAGAAATCGACTGCCGCCTTACAAAAGAATGCATTCTGGTAAGATCATTTGTCCGACTTTGATCGGCGCTGCAGCCGCCTTTCGATCACGTGTTCCATCAAAGTACCGTGAGAGCAAAACGAGACCAGCCGCAGAGGTCAGGCGGTGCAGTTGCTCAAATTCGGCTGCAAAAGCCTTGATGACGACACACTTTATTCTCATTGGTCAGATTATGTGACGACAAGCACGACGTGTGCTGCGTGCTTTTTCTTTAAAAACTTCCTGTATGTAATCAATCTTTATATCGAATATCTGATATTCAAACAAAACAATAATGATTAAAATGAAGATTAGGCGATATGGTAAATATATATTCTTATTGTATAAGAGTTAAAGTTTGGAAAAAAAAACTGGTCAACCAGAGGCCGTTTTTTTAATGGATGTTGTGAGAGGCTTCACTACACTGAATAAACTGCTTATATTTGAAAAATGTCCTATAGCTAACTACAAAACCAAGATACAAATAATAAACGTCATATTCCATTAAGTAACTCGATATGATCAATAAAAAAGCAAAAGATTGTATAGAATAAACGATAGGGGAACTTTTTTCTTTTCTTTTTTTATCTAATATAGTTTCATTTATTCTTTTTCTTTATTCCTTTTTTTTTGTATGTTTGGAATACAGTTTCATCCTATAAGTGTCCGACCTGACGGCCGCCTCTTTACTCCTCTTCCGACTGCAAGCGGCTGCTCTCGCCAGCCGGCGGCAGGCTAGAGTAGTGCATCTCGAACGCACCTCATATGTGGTGTTTATAATTTAAATAGGTAAAAACGGATAAGGTTGTTCTTAATATCCTCCTATTTTTTTCTCTAACAGATATGCTGCAGCTCTTGAAACAATGAATAAAATAAAACAAGTAAAAGCTTTTTTTTTTTTTTTTTCAAATTACTTTACAAATTTAAAAATTATTTTCCTTCATTTAAGTAGTGTGAGAGTGCAACCATGCTCTAAATTTGTTTGCATTGTAACATAGTAACATGATAAATCCTATGGAAGCCCGTTTCCGCCACTGAATAAAAAAAATAAATAAAATATTGCGACTTTTTTTCTCAGAATTGCGAGATAAAAACTCGCAATTCTGACTTTTTTTTCTCAGAATTGCGAGTTATAAAGTCATAATTCTGAGATATAAAGTCGCAATTGCGAGTTATAAAGTCAGAATTGCGAGATATAAAGTCGCAATTGCGAGTTATAAAGTCAGAATTGCGAGATATAAAGTCGCAATTGCGAGTTATAAAGTCAGAATTGCGAGATATAAAGTCGCAATTGCGAGTTATAAAGTCAGAATTGCGAGATAAAAAGTCGCAATTGCGAGAAAAAAAGTCAGAATTCTGACTTTTTTTCTCGCAATTGCGACTTTATATCTCGCAATTCTGACTTTTGTTTCTGTTCATTTGTGACACTTTCTGGCAAAGCACAATAGGAAACGGAGATCTTGTCTTGTTAAAACGACATATTATGTCATAAAAACGATATGATTTTCCCGTTATACAAAATATATGATTACATGTGAGCGAGCTAGGCGTTTGTCCGCGCTGCCTTTGCCAAAGTCCTGACACAAAGGAGGATCTGCACGCTGCTGAAGTTATAGAAATACAATGTTTTAAGTATTTTAATGTTATGGTTTCAATTGTAGCAGCATGTTTATTAGGATTAATCTGTCTCCAATAACTGCACTCAGACCCAGAGGATATGACTAACAGCAAATCCAAATACTAACCGAAAGAAAAAAAAAGAGAAATGACAAACGATTTGATTGTATTATGATGATGATGATGATGATGATTTCGTTCTGTTTTAAAATGGGAAAAAATTAAGCCAGAATTTTTTGTTCATTTTTCGTCTTTACTGTCTGTGCCATCATGCAGAATAAATGTTCGTCTGATGTACCGCTCTGCAAATTAGTCACAATAACGTTTCTTCATAATAGTATATTTCTTGCAATACATAATGCGCAATACTGCAGGCTCGATAAATAAATATAAATGTATCCTTTATTTTATGTTCTTCCACAATAACAACACAACGTTACAAAATGATTTTGTAAAAATACAGGGTGCGCTGTCTTATGTCTATCGACAACTTGAAAGGTCTACTTCAATAAAAAAAATAGAAAACAAATTGTGTTTATTGTGTGAGTTCATTATCTGTAACCTGTAACCTGTACCATTGTGCTTACAACCAGAGCGCAGACCCTTTCCACAGTGTAAAGCCTGGAATTTAATCCAGAAGAACAACCCAATGTGCTGCTTGATTCAGCTAAAGATATAATGTAATAATATATAATTTAAATATAATTGTCAGGATATCACCCCAGTCAGCTACACAAGACACACCCTCTGGAGAACCACTCACTCGTTCCGGATCACCTGACTTCTAATTGCACTCACCTGATTCCACTCACCACACCCTTTATATACCCAGCACTTGCATTCACTCTTCATCTGGTCTACCGATCACACCTCTAGTTCCTGCTGGTTCTCCGTAGCTCATGGACTCTGTTTCTCTCATCTGGTTCCGCGGAATTTCCCACCTGCACAAAAGGACTGTTCAGATAAGCTCACGTTTCATTCCCACCAACCATATTGCTGTTTGCTACTTACCTGCTGTTCAAATAAACTTACCTCTTTTATATTATACTTACCTCCGTCTCTGCCTTCGTCTGTGTGTGACAGAAGACCAGATCGACAAAATATGAACACCGAAGAAACCACTGCACCGAACCCCGCACCTAACCTTCTCACCGAACTCGTCCATGCTTTCAAGGCGGCACTTACACCACCTTCACCGCCATCTGCCTCAGGAAGTCCCATGGCCGTACCTAATACATTCGCTGGAGAGGCGGCTGAGTGCAGCGGTTTTTTGCTACAAGTTGAACTATACATCCGGATGCAACCACATCAATTCACTTCAGAGGATTCCAAGGTAGCCTTTTTAATCTCCCTTCTTTCTGGTAAAGCTTTACAATGGGCGAAAGCCATGTGGAATGCCAATAGCCCCATGATTCATTCATATGAGCAATTTACCAGTCATTTCTCTGAGGTTTTCAGCACAACCACCAGTGTACTCACCGTTTCTGATCAACTGTTCCGGTTACAACAAGGCTCTTCTTCGGTGCAAGAATACACTCTCCACTTCCGGACGCTGGCGGCGGCTAGCGGCTGGAACGAGATCGCCCTGCTAGGGGCCTACAGGCAAGGTCTTCAACCTGAAATTCGTGCTGCTATGGCGCTGTATGATGATTCCATCGGTCTGGAGACCTTCTTACAACGAGCAAATCGGATATCTCAGCGACTAGCCGCCTGCCAGCCATCACTAACCGCTCCTCAGCCCGCTCCGGTGGCAGCTTGCACTCCAGTACCAGAACCTATGATCATCGATTCAACCAAATTATCTCGGCTGGAACGTCAACGCCGCATCACTTCAGGACTTTGTCTATATTGCGGCAAACCTGGTCATATCCTGCGCACCTGTCCAGTCCGACCCCCACGTCCCGTGGTGAGTACCATACAAACTGATATTGAAACCGCCAAGTTAACTCTGATTCCTGTAACAATTCATACTGCTGAACATTCCTTCTGTCTGTCTGCTCTGATCGACTCAGGCGCCTCCGGAAATTTCATCTCACAAGACTGTCTAGATCGCCTGCAACTACCTCGCCTACGTCATCATCCTGAATATGCTGTAAAAACTATACAGGGAAAACCATTAGGACGTGGGCGGATTCGTCACTCATCACCTGTAATCACTCTGCAAGTCGGCCTGTTTCATCGCGAGAGGATTAAACTTCTGGTACTGGAGAACTCCACCGTGGATATCATCCTCGGACGTCCCTGGCTCCACTCTCATCATCCTGAACTCCGCTGGGATCCGTGTGACATCATCAGCTGGAGTAAGCATTGCCTTAAGAATTGTATGTCAGATGAACTGCCATCTACTCCTGTCCCCTTGTCTCTAGCTTCTACTCGTGTCGAGAGTCCGGACGTTACGACCTCGATTGAAATCCCAGCGGAGTACATAGACTTCGAGGATGTATTCAGCAAGCAAGCTGCCACCCACCTACCTCCACATCGGCCATGGGACTGTGCTATCGATCTGCTACCTGGTGCTCAACTACCCAAGGGACGGGTATACCCCCTGTCCAACCCGGAGCGCCAGGCGATGGAGGAGTATATCCAGGAGGCTCTCGCTCAGGGATTCATTCGACCATCGACCTCACCAGCCGCTTCCAGCTTCTTCTTCGTGGGTAAGAAGGATGGAGGTCTCCGTCCCTGTATTGATTACCGTCAAATCAACTCTCAAATAATTCAACAACCTTACCCACTTCCACTCGTGCCTGCCACCCTCGAGGAACTACGTGGAGCTCGTATCTTCTCCAAATTGGACCTGCGGAGTGCATACAACCTCGTTCGTATTCGTGAAGGAGACGAGTGGAAGACGGCCTTCATAACACCCAATGGCCACTATGAGTACCTCGTCATGCCCTATGGTTTGTCCATCAGTCCCTCCGTCTTCCAAACGTTTATGAACGAGGTGTTCCGGGAATTTTTACATCAGTTCGTAGTTGTCTATATTGATGACATTTTGATTTATTCCCGGAACCAGGCCGAACATCGCCAGCACGTCCGTCAGGTCCTACAAGTCCTATGTCAACACCATCTTTTCCTGAAGTTGGAGAAGTGCGAGTTCCACAAAACTGCTGTGCAGTTCTTGGGCTATAACATCAGCCCCGAGGGTGTGCAGATGGAGTGCAATAAGGTTCTCGCCATCCAGGACTGGCCGCAGCCCAGGACCATCAAGGAACTGCAGAAGTTTCTCGGATTCTCCAACTTCTACCGTCGATTCATTAAGGATTACAGTTCCATCACTGCACCCCTGACCTCCCTCCTTCGAGGCCAACCCAAACATCTTAACTGGAACCCCTCGGCCCACGAAGCATTCCAGCGCCTAAAGAAGATCTTCAGCACTGCTCCTCTCCTACGTCATCCTGATCCTGAGCTTCCCTTCGTAGTCGAGGTTGACGCATCTACCATCGGCGTCGGAGCAGTGCTGTCACAAGCGGCTGGTGACTCCAATCTCCTCCATCCCTGTGCCTACTTCTCGAAGAAGTTATCCCCGGCGGAGCAGAATTACGACGTAGGCAACCGCGAGCTGCTAGCCATCAAGCTCGCCTTGGAGGAGTGGCGCCACTGGCTGGAAGGGGCTAAACATCCTTTTATGATCATCACAGACCACAAGAACCTGCAATACCTTCGTGAAGCAAGACGTCTAAACCCAAGACAAGCCAGGTGGGCTCTGTTCTTCACCCGCTTCCAGTTCAAAATTACCTATCGCCCTGGATCTAAGAACATACCAGCAGATGCTCTATCCCGTCAATTCTCCAACGACTCAGTTCCCGAAACAGAGCCCATCCTTTCACCCGATCTGATCGTTAGCCCCATCCAGTGGGATATCGACACCTGGATCCAAGAAGCCACCCTCCAAGAGCCTGCTCCGCCGGAGTGTCCAGAAGGAAAGATCTACGTCCCTAGCTCTCAACGTCAACACCTTCTGGACACTGTCCACCAATCTCCGGGCTCTGGACACCCAGGTAGCAGAAGGACCCTCTCGCTCCTTCAATCTCGATACTGGTGGTCCAGTATGACCCGGGATGTCATCAGGTACGTCCAAGGTTGCTCAGTCTGTGCCACTACTAACTCTCCTCGTCATCTGCCTTCAGGAAAACTGGTGCCACTCCCAGTCCCACAGCGGCCCTGGTCCCACCTCGGGGTAGATTTCGTAACGGACCTCCCGAACTCCGACGGCAACACCTGTGTACTCGTCATTGTGGATCGATTCTCCAAGGCTTGTAAACTGCTGCCTCTACCGGGTCTTCCTACGGCTATGGAAACTGCAGAACTCCTCTTCCAACAAGTCTTCCGACACTTCGGTCTCCCCGAAGAGATTGTGTCAGACCGGGGTCCGCAATTCATTTCTCATGTCTGGAAAGCATTCTTCAAATCACTTGGAATCTCTGTTCATCTCTCCTCAGGGTACCACCCACAAACCAACGGCCAGACTGAGAGGAAGATCCAGGAACTTGGACGTTACCTCCGGGCATACTGTTCTGAAGACCAACACAGCTGGAGCAGGTTCCTCCCGTGGGCCGAGTACGCACAGAATTCTCTACGCCAGGACACCACCGGACTAACACCCTTTCAGTGCGTGCTCGGTTTTCAGCCACCGCTGTTTCCCTGGACGGAGGAACCCACGAATGTTCCAGCTGTGGACTACTGGTTTCGAGAGAGCGAGAGAGTGTGGGACTCAGCTCACCGTCACATCCAAAGAGCCATCAGACGCCATAAGGACTTTGCCGATGCTCATAGGAGAGCAACTCCACTGTACCATCCTGGAGATAAGGTATGGCTCTCCACGAAGGACATCCGGCTAAAGCTACCTTGTCGCAAGCTGAGTCCCCGCTATATTGGTCCATTCGAGATCCTGAGGCAGATCAACGAAGTGACATATCAGCTCCAGCTCCCACCCAGGTACAGAATTCATCCCACCTTTCACGTGTCCCTTCTAAAACCCTTTTTCCCTTCTGCCACAGAGTCCACGGGAGCTGGAGCTGAACCCCCTCCTCCTGAAATCTTGGATCAGCCATCTGTCTACGCGGTTCGTGAGATCCTGGATTCCCGACGTCGAGGCAGACACCTGGAATACCTGATCGACTGGGAGGGGTATGGACCGGAAGAACGATCCTGGGTGGCCAGAGACGACGTCCTAGATCCCCAACTCCTAGCTGACTTTCATCAGAGCCACCCAGACCGTCCTGCCCCTCGCGGTCGTGGTCGCCCTCGACGTCGGATTAGGGCGTCGGGAGCCGCCCCTGGAGGAGGGGGTAATGTCAGGATATCACCCCAGTCAGCTACACAAGACACACCCTCTGGAGAACCACTCACTCGTTCCGGATCACCTGACTTCTAATTGCACTCACCTGATTCCACTCACCACACCCTTTATATACCCAGCACTTGCATTCACTCTTCATCTGGTCTACCGATCACACCTCTAGTTCCTGCTGGTTCTCCGTAGCTCATGGACTCTGTTTCTCTCATCTGGTTCCGCGGAATTTCCCACCTGCACAAAAGGACTGTTCAGATAAGCTCACGTTTCATTCCCACCAACCATATTGCTGTTTGCTACTTACCGGCTGTTCAAATAAACTTACCTCTTTTATATTATACTTACCTCCGTCTCTGCCTTCGTCTGTGTGTGACAATAATCAGACTAAGAATCAAGGCCGCCCAGGCATTTTAAACAAATATTAAAGCAAGCTCATTTGTTTTACCCACAAAAAAAAAAAAAAATGAAAAATCAAGCTTAATTTTCGTTTTTCTGTTTCTCAAACAAAACGAAATAATAACAATAATAAAAATAAGCTATGATTATTAGACGTATTATAATTTTTATATAATATTTCTTTAATTCATTTTTGCTCGTATTTCGATTTGCAGTTACATTAAAGTTATCCAAATAAATATCCCAAGCTTAGAGTGGATTACTCAGAAATGCTGATAATAAGATTTTATAATAAAAATAATAATACGCATAATAATAATAATAATAATAGTATTATGATTAGCCTATTATTATTTTGTTTGTTTATGTCTATAGACATAAATTGCGACAACGCACGCTGTATTTTTACAAAAGCATTTTGTAACATTGTGTTGTTATTGTGGAAGTACATAAAATAAAGAAGATATTTATATTTATTTATCGAGCCTGAGCCGCCCACCCGAGAAGTGCAGTGTTGTGCATTATATGAGATGTAATGCAAGAAATATAGCCAACTATTATGAAGGAACATTATTGTGACTAATTTGCAGTGCGGAACATCAGACGAACATTTATTCTGCATGATGGTACAGACAGTAAAGACGAAAAATGAACAAAAAAACACTGGCTTAATGTTTTCCCATTTTAAAACAGAACGAAATCATCATCATCATCATCATCATCATCATAATACAATCAAATCGTTTGTCATTTCTCTTTTTTTTTCTTTCGGTTAGTATTTGGATTTGCTGTTAGTCATATCCTCTGGGTCTGAGTGCAGTTATTGGAGACAGATTAATCCTAATAAACATGCTGCTACAATTGAAACCATAACATTAAAATACTTAAAACATTGTATTTCTATCACTTCAGCAGCGTGCAGATCCTCCTTTGTGTCAGGACTTTGGCAAAGGCAGCGCGGACAAACGCCTAGCTCGCGCACATGTAATCATATATTTTGTATAACGGAAAATCATATCGTTTTTATGACATAATATGTCGTTTTAACAAGACAAGATCTCCGTTTCCTATTGTGCTTTGCCAGAAAGTGTCACAAATGAACAGAAACAAAAGTCAGAATTGCGAGATATAAAGTCGCAATTGCGAGAAAAAAAGTCAGAATTCTGACTTTTTTTCTCGCAATTGCGACTTTTTATCTCGCAATTCTGACTTTATAACTCGCAATTGCGACTTTATATCTCGCAATTCTGACTTTATAACTCGCAATTGCGACTTTATATCTCGCAATTCTGACTTTATAACTCGCAATTGCGACTTTATATCTCAGAATTATGACTTTATAACTCGCAATTCTGAGAAAAAAAGTCGCAATATTTTTTTTTTTTTTTTTTATTCAGTGGCGGAAACGGGCTTCCATAAAATCCTGTTTCATTTTCCAACTGTCCTTTTTTTTCTTTCCTCCCGTCCTACGGAGGCTGTCTCGTTTTTGTTCTAAGTTGAGGACACTTCGTATACACGTCCTACAGAGGATGCAACCTCTGGAGGGCGCAGCCTTCCAAATGAGACACAGCTACTATTAAAACCTCACTGTATCATGTATGAGTATTATCACAGAGAGATAGACTGAGCGAGTCATTAACGTACCTGCATCTGATAGAGCATTCATTATTCATATTCATGATGATATGACATTAGTTTGAATGTTTACTGAAGAAAGCGTTAATACCCGTTCATCTATTATGGGTGATTTTGCTGCTCAGTGCATTTATTCGCTGTGTCAAACTGTTGTTGAAGCTAAAAATAACTTCCGCTTAACTTCAGTTTAAAAGTCCCAAAGTCAGTATTAACTGCTCACTCATAACACGGTCTCTGTCGCCATCTAAAGGCCGAACAATGTAACGTTCAGGGATGCAAACAGAGGTATGGTCAAAAAGGAGTGAGATTATCGAAGCCCGTGCCCCCGCAGCAAATATCATATATTTTCGTTTATAGTCGTTTCCCCCTTCATTTCGATCTCTTTACTTAACATTCTACATGTAAATTATACTGTAAATGCTCGACATATGACTGTGATTTTTACTGGAATGCAATTTAAAGGTTGAATTTAACATATTTTATTTTGTTTCTTCTAATTAATAGACTAGCCTATTTAAACACTAGTGTTTCACTGAGGTTTCAATGAATCATTGTAGTTTCATTTGTAAATGAAAACAGCTTATTTATCGTCACACATGGGAATAAATACTAATATATAATATATAAATAAATAATAATAATAACAATATGGAAAAAAACTATCAGTTAATAAAACGATGGATAAATGTCTTGTAGGCCTATTTTATTTGATGTACTGTGACAATAAAATTATTTACAAATGAAACTACGTGATTAATTCACTCGTCATTGAACTTCTATATATTTATAGTCTATTAATTAGAAGAAACAAAATAAAATATATGTTAAATTCAATCTTTAAACTGCATTCCAGTAAAAATCACAGTCATATAGCATAATCAAAGCTTTATTGTCGATCATTTACAGTATCATTTACATTCAAACGAGATCGAAATGAAAGGAAAAATAACGAATATAAACGAATGATACAAATATTACAGAAAAAAAGAGGGTCAGTTAATGAACTTACAAGACTGTGGGATGCATAAAATGTTTATTGTGGGCTTATTTTATTTAATGTAATTTATGTAATATTTATTATTAACTTATTTTGAATGCTGTCTACATCGCGCACAGACTAGCATAGACAGCTTCGCCTATTTTTAATTTAATTATTTAATATTTTATTAATTTCTATAATAACTAATAACCCATAAACCCAGGACATAAACCCTCTTTTTATGTTGTAATGACACTTTTCTATGGTTATTGGAATGCTTAAAGGTTATATTTAAATTTTTCATACAACATTAAGTTATTAACTTGACTGACTTCTGAAATAGAGGAGGTAACCAATGGCGTTTGAGATTACAATTAAACCAGCAAGTCCCGCCCCACTTTTGGTGTTTGTCAGCGCCGCGCTGCCCATTGGGTGGCGCTAGAAAACACGTCTTCCCTGCGCTGTCGAGTCGGCCGCGCAGATGTCATGTCAGCGCGGCGCAAGCACTTTAATACCGCGCTGTTTCATCCCACTTTTGGGTTGTTTGGCTTCCCATAAAAATAGCCTCTGCGCCGAAACGGTCGCGGCACTGACGTTTCTGCTCCTGCTACGCGCTGCCGCTCCTGGCGCGCCGTTTGCATCCCTGAACGTTAACTAAAATCACCATCAAGAATACACGCATGTTACTCAAAACTAAGTACTATTATTAAATACATTAGATAAAATATAGTTTATACAAATTTTTATTTATTGAGTAATAATATTCAATAAACAACAACAACAAAAACAGGCATCAAAAGTTGCTAGGCAACTCAGTCAAGAGTAAAGGCAGCATTCAGCATTGAATTTACATAAACGTGCTACATGAACTATCTTCTTCTCTGGAACAAATAATAAATTATTGAGATCAAAGACTGCCCGTTAGATTTACCCATAACGAATTACATGTCATGTGTAACCACTACAGAGACATCAGAGCCAGCGGTAAATTCCTGAAGATCTGGCCGTGGTGAGAGCGCTCTTGAGCGGATTGATGAGTGCAGAACGCCCCCGGACTATATGGCTCTCGCACGTCCGAAAACGACAAAGCAAATTTTCAAACAGATGTTATCATTATTAACAAAGTGCATATTTGAACTATAAACAAGTACATTCTCGCCTGAAAACCTCTTAAAACTACATTCCGCGGCACACAAAGAGTATTATTTATAAAATGATACGGGATTTGGACGTCCGCCATGACACTCGGAAAAAAAAACGGTCCCGGCTAGAACACGCGGAGTGATACAAAATTGTGAAAGGGCGTTCCTATAGCGATACCAGTAGAATATCTCACGGTTCTCAACCAATCAGATTTGAGAACCAGAACGAACTGTTGTATAAAGTAGACTATATTACACTGATGAGTTACACTGACTAACTGTTGCTATATGTCTGAATAATAAGATGTATAAATGTGCATTCAAATGGTTTATGAATCATTTACTTACACTTTCTAAATGATCTCATGAACCACTTACAACTACTAACTAACCGGTTTGTAAATAATGTAATGCTTATTTTAGAAATGATTAACTGATCCTTAATAAAGTATGAAAATACAATTATTAAGCATATTATACAGATGCTTATAAAACAAGAATAAAGCGTTTATAGCTGTATTTATGAACTGCTTACAAATGTCTATTAAGGTAGGAATAATGCTTTATAAATTATTAATTAACTATTTACCAATGCTTAACTAATGACTCATAGTGTGTAGTTATTTTAAAGTGTTACCGTACTTTTTATGTGCACCTTCTTATTAATGAGCTGCGGGATCAGAGCCACAGAGTTCTTCTTAGTTCTTCTGTGATCTGAAGAACTAAGAGTCACTGTCGGTTATTTAGATCAAATTGATCAACTCTCTCCTCCACGGAACTCATAACATAACAATTTCATTTATGTCATTGTCTTGAAAACAGTTCATGCGAATAGATTCCTTCATGTGCTCAAGGTGCATGCGCTCTTAAATGTAATTATTCTTAGTACGTAAGCCTATTTCGTTAGACGGTAAGATGTTAAAAGCAGAGGTCATAATATACATTTCTGTTTTCACAGTGAACTTCAGAGTTGTTACCACGGATACAAACTTCGCACCGCTTGATCAGCAGGTCCGATGTGTTTTGTCTTGGATTATTATCTCCTTCATTTTCTTTTGCATTGTTGAAAACATTATTAATAAACAACACATTTTTTGTTTTTTAATCGGTTAAATGATTATCCTAAATGATTTAATTTGCTCTTTTTGCAGTATGGTTCAGTCATACTTGAGGTAAGAACACAAAACCTCCTTCTGTACACTCATAACAAATTAGTTATTGTACTTCAGTATTTATACATTTCTTTGTCTTTGGTATTAAATAGGACAGTCAAGATAACAGAATTGGTCAATGGACAAATGTTTCTTCAACAAGGTGGATTTTGCAGCGTTCTTATGAATTAAATCCAGAGGCCCGTCCAGGCATGTACACACTGAAGGCTTATATTGGTGAAAGGATGATCTCACATGATTTTGAGGTGAAAAAATATGGTAAGTCATAAAAACAAACCATTTGCAATACTGCATTGAATGAATTTCAGTAATATCTTTGTAGATTCATTTCTAATTTGACTACTAATAAGTCTAATATTTCTGCCTCCTGACTTCTAGTTTTGCCTAAGTTTGAAGTTACTGTAAAAAGCCCAGATAAAGTGAGTGTTGATGAAGAACAACTGTTAATCGAGGTTTGTGGAAAGTAAGTGTTTATTTTTTTCTTTAAAAAATAAGAGGGTAGTGTTTTCTTCTATTTTTGCCATTTACAGTTACTTATTATAACCCTCATCCTAATATGTTAGTAACCTAACGCTGGGCTGTACAGTATATCTGTTACTTGTACTTTTTTTACAGATACACTTACGGGCAGCCTGTACCTGGTAAATCATGGGTAAAAGTGTGTCGTAATGTTGTGGCCTACCATCATGCCCGTGATAGCAAGTCATTGTGTTTAGAGGAAACCATTGAGGTATATGAGTTGAAATGCAATACAAGCAATGGCACATATATATTTCTTACATGTATCCAGTTAAACCACTCTTTAGTTGATGTTTGTGTTAATTTACTACATTTAGATACAAAAGACAGGCTGTGCCATCCATACCTTAGATGTATCAGCCTTTCTGAACTCAACACTAAAATATAGTCTGCAGAATTCTCTTCGTGTTGAAGTAATGATTACAGAAGAAGGAACAGGTGAGATGTTGGATTTGATCAGATCCATGGTACCCACATCTCTTAATTATTATTTTTTTTTTACTTGCTGTTTTTACCTTTTACAGAGATCACCATGACAAAATCAAAATCTGTGTCTCTCACTTATGAAACTGGGAAAGTCACACTCACTGACCTGCCCAAAACATATGAACATGGATCAGTTATAGAAGGAAAAGTAAGTCTGAAATCAGTTTAATAGCATTGATATGTGCGTAATTTTTCTGTCATTTATTCCTTAAAAATCTTATTTTCAACAGATAAAAGTCTCAAATTTCAAAGACGCACCAATTCAAAACAAAGAGGTTTATCTTTTTGAAGGTGAAACTTGGTCCTCAAAACTGCTGCTAAATCTCACTACTGACAGTGATGGACTGGTCACCTTCTCTCTTAACACGTCTAGTCTTCCTGAAAAGGATATTAATTTGATGGTATGATTGCTTTATTAACCTAGTTCTCTTTTGTATTCCCTGAAGGGTTCAGCTGCTTGAGTAATTTTACTTTCTTTGTATTTCAGGCAAGTGCGTATCGAGAGCTTAATTACCAGAGTTACAAAACACCTTACATCTCTATGGATAGAAAAACAGTTCAGCTTTTCCGGCCTGCCACTCCATACACCCCAACATTAAGTGAACTGATTATAGAGAACATTGAGCAACCATTAAAGTGTGATGCTGAGTTTACAGTGACCATCAAGTATTATTTTGTTGGAGAGACTGATGAAGAATTCAAAACTGACATTGTCTATATGGTGAGAACATGTGCAGTATGGACATTTTTACACTGATGCCTTTATTGTTTGTTTACAATATTAACTAGCTGCAGTGGTCAGTTTGTCATTGGAGTGTCGTCTGTCTTTTTCAGGCCTTGTCCAGAGGAGATATCATTCATCATGGATTTGAAAAGGTTGAAGTGAAGACTTCTAATGGAGCAGCAAGTGGCACAGTGTCGTTCAAACTGTCTGTTGGTGCAGAATTGGCTCCTGCAGTGCAGATTCTGGCCTACTGTGTTCTGCCCAGTGAAAATGTTGCTGCTGGTAGCACAAAATTTGATGTTGATAAATGTTTCAGTAACAAGGTATATATTGTATCTTAAGAAATAAGACTCTTTAAACTGTATTTCTGGCTCAGTCCTAAAATAAATATTATTTACTGTCATTACAGGTTTCTCTGCAGTTTTCTTCTGCTAAAGCAGTTCCTGGTGAGAAAAACACTCTCCAGCTCTCAGCTCAGCCTGGTTCACTGTGTGGCCTCAGTGCTGTAGATCAGAGCGTCCTGATCATGGAGTCAGGAAAACGTCTGGATACTGACAAGGTGTAGATGCTTTAAGATTCGTATTGATTACCTGTGTGTTCAGTGTAAGAATCAGACTATCCTTAGATATCTATACTATGATCCATCAATATATATTGAACATTAATCTTCATTCTTTCCAACCAAATTCGGAAAAGTTTTGTTGTAAAATATATGAATCAATTAGTGTGGAAATTTTAGAAATCATTCTGAATCAGTGTGAATGTCTTCTCATCGCAGATCTTCAACCTGCTGCCAGTGCAATCGGTGTCAGATTATCCTTACAGTGTTGAAGATGAGCAGGAGTGTCTTCATGTGAGACCCCGTCGAGCTGTACCGACAGACAACGCCTATGATTCCTTAAAGGTAGATGTGACAATGCAGTAGATAATGATTGGGAGATTGGGTATATTCTTTACATGCATAAGTAAATGCATTAAAAAGCCTTTTTTCATTGTTCTGACAGTTAAAAGTGCTATTTTGTTGCTGTTTGACAGAGAGTTGGATTGAAGATGGCAACAAATTTGGCTGTGCGAGCCCCTCAGTGTCTGTCATACAGAGGCTTGACTTATCACAGATACCATGATATGGGTACATATAGTATCATTATAATTCATTCTGTAATTTTTAAATATAGGTGTTTGCTTTGAAATATATTTCAAACAAAAAATATATTCAGTTTGCTGAATAAAGTTGTTAAATTCATATCCACAAGGCAAACAATTTGCTAAATGAACTGAAACTCTAAGAAACAAAAAAATGATTATCCATTTCCATTCGCTGTTTTACTTACGTCAGAATATTAACTTAATGTCGACATTGATTTTGATGTCCTGTTCACATACATATTTCCACATTTACCTCTATAAATTTCATTTTTTTTCAGTGATGTATCGTCAACATGCTCCAGTGCCAGTGTTATCGATGTCTGCACTAGAAGATGCTGATTTTGCTACATCTAGCAGAGATTCTCCTGCAGTGACGATTCGGACAGTTTTTCCTGAAACATGGATCTGGGAACTTGCTGAAGTGGGGTATGTGAAACATCATCAGTGTACTGGCATCATATTGTTATAGTGTTAGTTTATTAAATGTAAATTAAATTACAGTCGTTTTGTATGTGTAAATGGTGAGTTCTGTGTTGTCCAATCAGATGCTGTACGTTCACTGTTTTTGTTTATATTAAGTCAGTATGCTCGCAGGCTCAGGTGCGGATGGTTGTATTGAATCCATCTGCACTGGGCAAGAGCATTAATCCTGCTGTTGTAAATCACAATTTACAAAGTAAAGTTCCTGAAACGGAATAACGTTGTTGTGTTGTGTCCTTCACGCCTCCACGAACATTAAACAACCAGGAGCACAACAATATTAAAACATATTTTTAATACATTATATTCCCTCAAGTCCAGATAACAAAATACTCATACTTGCTTTGCAGATTGTGAATCCAGTTTTTTTTATATATATTGTTTTTTTCCTATGCTGAATGTTATATATAACAGGGGAAAATGGATACTTAATGGCAGACCAGAATTAAATAGACCTTTTGTTGTAATTCCACAACAGGGACTCTGGATCAGCTGAGGTTCCTGTCACAGTTCCTGACACCATCACCTCTTGGGAGACGGAGGCTTTCTGTCTGTCCTCCAAAGGTCTGGGTCTGGCTCCTCTTGCTCAGCTGACAGTTTTCCAGCCCTTCTTCCTGGAGCTCTCTCTGCCTTACTCCATCATCCGTGGGGAGATCTTTGAGCTGAAGGCCACTGTCTTCAACTATCTGTCCAAGTGCATCATGGTGAGTCTTCAGATTCAGTCTTATCCAATCATATCAAATATGCCACTAATCATGTGTGTTTGATTGACAGGTTAAAGTGACTCCAGCTCCTTCCTCAGACTACACTCTCAAAGCCTCCTCTGATGATCAGTATTCATCCTGTCTGTGTGCTAATGGAAGAAAGACCTTCAAATGGATCCTCACTCCTTCTGTTCTTGGTGGATTTTCCAGTCCGAATCATTGTTTCTCAGTGTTTGTGTATGTTGTATCTTCATGTTCATGTCTTGTGTTGTAGGAGTCTTGAATATTACAGTCAGTGCAGAGGCAGAAGCGTCCCAGACTGTGTGTGACAATGAGATTGTGAGCGTGCCAGAGAGAGGACGCATTGACATAGTCACACGAAGTCTGCTTGTACAGGTCAGCACACATCAAACAGCTCTCAGACGTCATTTATCCAGGATCCTAATGCTGCTTATGTCAGTATGATGTGTTGATCTTATTGTTTTATGCCGCAGGCTGAAGGAACTGAAAAGACAGAGACCTACAGCTGGTTACTGTGTCCAAAGGGTTTGTCTGCAAATATTTAATAGATTTTATAAGCACTACGTGTATAAGTGTATAAGCACTGATAATGCTGGAATCCTTTGGCTTGTGTTTAGTTTTTAAGGAACCAAGCAAGTTTTCAATCAGTTTGTTTAGCGCTTATGTTGTGTAAAGACTAATTAGCCTAATATTTCACAAACCATTTGAAAATGTAACCAAAATATGTTCAGTGAAAGCTTTTCGGTAACATTTTACAATACGTGTGCACAAATGTGCATTAATTTATGTTTAATTAATGCACAGATAATCACGAGTTAATGTATAATTATTGAAGAACTAAACAATTTATTATTGATTACTACATCAGCAACTAATGAACATTCTGTCACAATCTAGGCAGGAGCACACGAACAACGACGTAGTAAAAAGACGTACATTTAATAAATCCAACGGAATACAGGAGACACAGGAACATCAGGAGATAACATCAAAGACCGACCGCATTGAGGGGAAAACACACACACTAAATAGACAGACTGATTACACATACAGGTGGAGACAATGAGGGAGAAACCAAACACACTCTGAACTGCGGGGGAGAATGGGAGAAACCAACATGAAAGTCCGGGGGTGTGACATTACCTCCCCCTCCCGGAAGGCGTGTCCTCGCACCGACAAACGGGAAACAGCAAACAGTCTTAGGAGGGGGTTTCGGCGGAGGACGGACTCCCGGGAGGAGGGTAAGAGATGGAGTCCAGAAAGGTGACGGAACAGTCCATGGAGGTGATGATGGAGGGAGGAGCCAAGGAGGTGACAGGAGGGGGCTGGAGCAGGAGGAGCCAGGTGGGACCCAGAACACAGCCATGACGTAATCCCACGGTGGAGCCGATGGAGGGAGGAGCCATGGTGGAGGAGAGGCTGACGACTCCATGGGGCCGACCGATGGAGGTGGAGCAGGTGGTGGTGGAGCCCGAGGCGGAGACGGAAAGCCGATGATCTTGGGCGACGCCACCGATCCGGAGGGCCAAGGTGGAACCCAAGGCTCTGGCGACCAAGGCAGAGATGGAGATCCGGAGATCCGCGGTGGAGCCGGAGCGACAGAGGGCCGAGGCTGTGCCCGTGGGAGGGAGGAGGTCCACCGAGCCGGTGGGACGGAGCGACGAGGCACAGCCAGAGGAGTAGAGTCCAGAGGCGAAGGTGGGGTGACGACTGGAGGGACGATGGAGCCCGGTGGAGCTGGTGGATCGACGGGCGACGGCAGAGACAAGGGAGCAGAGAGCCGGGGTGGAGCCGCAGGGTCGGAGGGCCGAGGCGGAGTCCAGGACTCTGAGGCTGGAGGCGATGGTGAGGGATCCTCCAGCCATAACACCGATGGAGACTGGCAGACGCGGCAAAGTCCGCTCGATGGCCGTCCTCGGACGACGGCGCTCAGCATGACGTGTTGAGGCTTGCGTCATAGAATGCACAGAGCGCGTCGTCCGGGTAGCTGGTGGTGTTTACTACAAGCTGGAACATGACGGTAAATCCCTCAAGCGGTAGATCCCCCTGCTTCAGCCAGAGGAGGATGAATTCTGGTCGGAGGAAGGAATCCATGGGGGAAACACAACGGAAACAAAAAGACTGGGAAACGCAAACGTGAAATAAAAACGGGGTATGACGCAAAAAAAAAACTGTTTAGGTCGGTCTTTCTGTCACAATCTAGGCAGGAACACACGAACAACGACGTAGTAAAAAGACGTACATTTAATAAATCCAACGGAATACAGGAGACACAGGAACATCAGGAGATAACATCAAAGACCGACCGCATTGAGGGGAAAACACACACACTAAATAGACAGACTGATTACACATACAGGTGGAGACAATGAGAGAGAAACCAAACACACTCTGAACTGCGGGGGGAGAATGGGAGAAACCAACATGAAAGTCCGGGGGTGTGACACATTCTATATGATTCATAGATTAAGTAATCAATAAATTGTTATTAGTTAAATGTGTCATAATGTATTAATTCCCTAATAACCCCTTTTATTAACTAATAGTGTAAATTAATGTATTAATTACCAAAATGGGTTCAAGTCAGGTATTTCAACTTGCAGTTGTCTGCTTTAATTAATCATTAGCTATAACTATATTACTTAACAATTAGTTAATAGTTCTGTGCCTCAATAAGTAAAGTCATAACATAATGATATCTTTGCAAATCATTAGCTAATGATTAATTAAAGCAGACAACTGGAAGTTTAAATGCATGGCTTCAACACATTAAGGCACATGAATGACTAATTCTATATCATAACCACAATGACATATTACTTAACAATTAGTTAATAGTTTTGTGTCTCAATAAGTAAAGTCATAACATAATGATATCTCTGCAAATCATTAGCTAATGAGTAATTAAAGCAGACAACTGGAAGTTGAAGTACATAGCTTTGACCACTGTGGTAACTAACACATGAATGAATTTACACTAGTTAATAAAATAGGGAATTAATACATTATGGCACAATTAACTAATAACAATTTATTGATTACTTAATCTTTGAATCATATAGAATGTTCATTAGTTGCTGATATAGTAATCATTAATAAATAGTTTAGTTCTTCATTAATTATACATTAACTCGTGATTATCTGTGCATTAATTAAGCATGAATTAATGCGTATTTGTGCACACGTATTGTAAAGTGTTACCAGCTTTTCTTATCTTTTTTTTTTTTTACAAAGTGCTTGAATCACAATAATTTCCTGTGATATTCCTTTTTTTACTTCACAAATGGTATTAGAATGATCATTTTTTAGCACTACTCTGCTGATCATTGATATATGTTTCTGTCTCTCTGGTTCATAGGCGACAGTCTCTCAGAGGAAGTGAATCTGACTCTTCCTAAAGATGTGATTGAGGGATCAGCCAGATCCTCTGTTTCAATCATTGGTAACATTTACATACACAAACAGAAATGAAGAGTTTGTGTTTCTAAAATGTAGTGATTTTCATTTGTGTTTGTTTTGTAGGAGACATATTGGGTCGTGCACTGAGGAATCTTCATGGATTATTACGGATGCCGTACGGCTGTGGAGAACAAAACATGGCTGTTCTTTCTCCCAATATTTACATTCTGCAGTATCTGGAAAACACAGAGCAGCTCACCTCAGCCATTCGAGAGAGAGCCACCGGCTTCCTTAAGAGCGGTGAGAGAAAATACTGAGGAAATACTGCAAGAAAATACTGAGACTGATAAATTGTTTATTTTTCAACACACCTGAATGTCATTTCATTAAGCTGAATAGTCAGACACATTTGGTCATCCCAAACAAAATGTTAAAGTGAACCATTATCACACTAAACAGGATACCAGAGACAACTGAACTACAAGCATTATGATGGTGCATACAGCACATTTGGTTATGGTGAAGGGAATACATGGTAAATATTTTTTCATTCTTACAGTTTTTAATAACATTTTTTTAATAATATCAAAGTAATCTACAATAATAAACTCCAATGGAAAGTGCAAAAAATATTAATTGAATTTAATCCTCTACACCACCAGGTTGACTGCCTTTGTCCTGAGGTCCTTTGGCAAAGCACAGAAATACATATTTATTGATCCACAAATTATTCAGAGTGCAAAGGAATGGTTAATAAGCAGACGGGATTCAGACGGCTGTTTTATCCAACAGGGAAGACTGTTCAACAACAGAATGAAGGTGTGCTATTTGTCACTAAACATTATCACAGAAACAATGCCTATGCCAATCTATAACAATTTTTTTTTATGTTCCTGTAATATATATTCCAGGGTGGAGTGAATGATAATGTGACCATGACAGCCTACATTACTGCATCATTGCTTGAACTGGAAACTCCTGTGACAGTAAGTTCATCTACAGGAAACGCAGTATAAACTCAGAAAAATGATGCTCACTTACGTCATTGTTTTTTTTTTCAGGATCCTGTCGTCTCTAAAGGTTTGTCATGCTTGAGGACCGTCATTGAGGATGTCAAAAACACTTACACCACTGCTCTACTCGCCTACGCTTTCAGTCTGGCTAGAGACACGGACACTCGACAGCAGCTTTTCAAGAAAGTGGAGGAAACTGCTATTTCAGATGGTAAGAGATTTGTTTCTGATTACTTTTTTTTTATTTTGCCTTTTTTGACTGCACTGTTATTGTTTTTTGTTAAGTTCATTGAGTTTCTGGTGTTTCTTTTGTTGTTGTGTACTAAAGGGTCTCATCTCCACTGGTCTCAGTCTGGATCTGCTGATGACTCTGATTCTCTGTCAGTGGAGATCAGCTCATATGTGTTGTTAGCTGTTCTCACTACAGATTCAGTCACTACAGCTGATCTGGGCTTTGCTAACAGGATTGTCAGCTGGCTTGTGAAGCAGCAGAATGCCTATGGAGGATTCTCCTCCACACAGGTGACTCAAACTACTCAAATCAAACACATGATTGCTGAATGATGGGTAAAAGTCTCATTACTGAACACATTTATTTCTCAGGACACAGTGGTGGCTCTTCAGGCTCTGTCTTTGTACGCTACCAAAGTGTTCAGCTCTGACGGCTCCAGCACAGTGACTGTACAGTCAGCAGGAGACACTCACCACTTTGATGTCAATCAGGACAACAAGTTACTGTACCAGGAGAAGCAGCTGCAGAACGTTCCAGCCAAATACAGCATTGAAGTGAAGGGCTCAACCTGTGTGTCTGTGCAGGTCTGTAGTGCGTTCAGCGTCATTGACACTCACTTTCTCTCTTTCCTCTCTTAGCATTTTGTAGTTATTTTGCTATGAAATTGTTTATAAGTGTGCTGGTTTATGAATGTGTTTTTGTTTGCTCTCTCAGGTGGCTCAGTTCTACAACATTCCCACTTCTACTGAAGCTAAAACATTAAGCATTGATGCGAAGATTGAGGGAGATTGCAAAACATTGGGACAAAATTTCCATTTGAACTTCATTGTCAAGTACGAACAGACTTGAAGTCAAAAGACTAGAGAATAATTATGACTTAAGATTCACCAACAAATACACATTTTATGAGTATTTTTAACAGCATAATTAACATAAAACCAATATGAATTGATAATTGACACAATCCTAAGAAAACACTTTGGTTATTAGGTGCGTTCGACTTCATGCGGCACTGAGCAGACCGATCGGCGGCTGACTTGAAGTAGTGCATGCCGGTTAAAAATTTTGTCCGACTTGAACCGGCGCCGACGCCACGTGACGTTCACGTGTGGCATCAAAGTAATGCGAGAGCGTTTCGAGAACAGCCGGCTTGCTCAGCCAGCGCAGCATTTCAGGAACGGCTGCACTAGGCTGTGATGATGTCACAGCTTCTCATGATTGGCCACATTCACCACATGACGATGATCACGCGTGTTTCGTGCTTCAATCCATATAATTGCATAACAAATCAATTTGCATGCCATTTCGTAAATAGTTTATGATCTTTTGACTGATCTTTTTTTCCCTTAAATTCTTTATATTGGATTTGTGCATAAGTTTATTATTGTATTTTTTTCATACAGACCACTTATAGTATTCAGCTGCATTAAAGTAGGCAAACGCACCGTGATCTGCCATGCTTGAGGAAGCAACGAGATCCCCAACGTGTCCGACTTGACGGCTCCGTTTTCAGCTCCTCCCCGACTGCTTTCGGCTAATCTCGCCGATCGGTCTGCGCAGCGCAGCATGAGCTCGAACACACCTAATAACTAGGGGTGCGAGATCTCGCGAGATCCGATGGTGTCCCGCGAGATCTGACTGGTCTCTCGAGAACGTGAAGATATCATGGCAAAACATTTTGAAGTGTTTACATTAGAGCTGCATGACTAATCATTAAAGGAACACTCCACTTTTTTTGGAAATAGGCTCATTCTCCAACTCCCCCCGAGTTAATAAGTTGAGTTTTACCGTTTTGAAATCCATTCAGCCGTTCTCCTGTTCTGGCAATATCACTTTTAGCATAGCTTAGCATAGATCATTGAATCATATTAGACCAATAGCATCACATTCAAAAATGACCAACAAGTTTCGATATTTGTCCTATTTAAAACTTGACTCTTCTGCAGTTATATCGTGTACTAAGACCGGTGGAAATGCAAAGCTTCAATTTTCTAGGCTGATAAGATTAGGAACTACACTCCCATTCCGGCGTAATAGTCAAGGAAGTTTGCTGCCGTAATAAGGCTGAAGCAGGAGCAGTAATACCACGCAGCACATGTGCAAATGCTAAACTAGCTGGGAACTAATTTCTGATAATACTCCGCCTGCTGCGTCCATATTACGGCAGCAAACTTCCTTGACTATTACGCCAGTGTCTGAAAAAAAAATCAAAAAGCGCCTATGTTTTTTTGTTTTGTTTTTATTGTAATATTTGAAACCTATATAATGTTATTTATAAAGAATTACACTGATATTATGTAGGTTAAATGGTTTTCTATACAATGAAACCATTTTTTAAAATGGGGGGGGGGGGGGGTTGGAGAATGAGCCTATTTCCAAAAAAAGTGGAGTGTTCCTTTAAAATATCATGATCTCTATTCA
This sequence comes from Garra rufa, assembly GCF_049309525.1. NCBI lineage: Eukaryota > Metazoa > Chordata > Actinopteri > Cypriniformes > Cyprinidae > Garra > Garra rufa. Next base: position 23,143,932 of record NC_133374.1, read on the forward strand.
AACACCCACACGATCTTATTCATGAATGACAATAATTCAGCGTTCTCTATTACAACTGTTTCACGCTCCACTGACGCTTATGATGTGAAAGTTATTGAAGACATTAAAATCTGCATTCTTACTGATGCTGTTTCAGAAAGCAACACAAACAGTCTTTTTAACCATATAGTTCTTTGTTACAGACATTTAAATAACAGAAGTACTGGGATAAAAGCTTATAGTTTAAGTATGAACACTTATTGTCTACAGTAGCGATCAAAACGAAAGTATCTTCTAACACGTCTGTAACGTGAGTAACGTTTATTCTCTTCCGCCAGGAGGTGGCGACAACTGCACGTTTAAAAAAAGTATTTGTCATTGAATTATTATACATATATTATATTATACATTCAAGAGGTTCCAATAATGAAACAAGCCTTTATTAATTGAGACACTGGCTCTTTATTATTATTATTATTTTTAATTTTGTTCAAATATAGACTTAAGCAATAAACATTCTGTCAGTATCACTAGTAAATTAAGAAATTTTGTTTAGATTTCTAATCCTTTTTTTCTTTAGAATCGTGATCTCCAGTTTATAAAAGAAAATAGTTTTTCAGTTTATCCAGAATCATGCAGCATTAGTTTACATGTTTATTACTGCATATAATTCATTAAAATAGAAGTTTAATTTCATAAAGTACAAGTTCATATGAAAATGCACCTACATTTTTTGCCTTTTTTTTTTTTTTTTTTTTTTTGTCAAATAAAATACTATTTTACCCTATATATTTCATCATTGAGGATTTCTTAAAAAAAAAAGATCTCGTGTCTCGTCTCGTCTCGTGAGATAAGTGTCTCGTCACACCCCTATTATTAACACATTATGAATGATATAAACATTTTTTGTCCTGGCTTATTTGATACTATTGGAGGCATTTAAGAACTATCTACTTTCCATTTGCTTTTTTCCAGATATGATGGTCTACAGGAAAGGACTAACATGGTGATTGTGGATATTAAACTCTTGTCTGGATTTACAGCTGATACATCAATGGTACATTTAAGTGTTTCATCACAAACTTGTAAAATTTCTTGAGGTCAGTATTTAGAGATTAACCAACACTTTTTTCACACAGCTTAAAACTTCTTCTGGAATGTTTGGATCTCTTGTGGAGCGAGTTGATGCTAAAGATGATCATGTCATTGTGTATTTGAAAGAGGTGAGAGAACAGCAGCATTCATATGATTTTATATCTTTTAGGTCGATTCATAAACATTTTTTTCATAATGTCCATGACTCTTCCTGCAGATCCCCAAACATATTCCAATGATTTATCGGATACAAATGAAACAGGTTCTTCCAGTGAAGAATCTCAAGCCAGCTGTGGTCAAAGTGTATGATTACTACCAAACAAGTAAGATTTTCTTTGCCAGTGTTTAATGTTTTTTTTTTTTTTTATCAAAATGAGATCCTGATTGTTTATTCAGATTGATTCCATGTACATGTTTCCATTGTTGTACAAATGTTAACATCTTCATTTTTCCTCAGGTGATCAGTCAGAGACCGAATATTCCTTCCACTGTTAATGAAGCTGCAGAACTGAAGCACATCACCTCTTAGCTTGGATGAAGTTGTTTGAATATTAGAATTTTTAATTCTTTATCCTGGGTAAATCTATTTCCAATTCATTAGCCTAAATTTGAACAAATCCCCAAATCCTGGTATGAGTTTTTGGCCACGTCTCAACAACCCGAGTGAGCATATAATTAATAAAAATATAACAAATTATGGTGATCTGGTTACATTTGTGTGTGTGCAGAAGCTACATACTATGGCATCCTTTCAGAATTAGACAAGAGGTTTATAGGATGAAGCCTTGTGAAATGTTACCTTATCTCTTTTTGATCTTGTCTTCAGATACTGTAATTGAATAGCATTAATAATTCATCCATGAGGCTACCACTAAATCTTAAAAATAAGACTACAATTAGATTCATACCTACCTATTTTTTATTTACATAAAGTGTTCACAGGCAAGTTTGTCAGACAAATCAAAATAAGGCATATATAAATGTCAGGAAACATGATTCCTGGCTGCATGTCAATATCCATCCTTGTCACCCAGCGATAAGCACTGTTATTCAACGAAATTGATGTTAGATAGTGGGATAGTCTTACAGTTTCAATGATGATATTTTTTAATGGGCAAAGCCTATCTGGTGACAGAAAACTCACTATTTTTGAGTTAAAACCAATTATAAAGTCCTTCTTACTAATTTCAGAAAATAAAGTCAGATACAAAAATCAGAAAATGTTGAGATAAAATAAATGTTATTTCACGAGTTCGCTCTTACATATAATAAACGGCGTAAAAGTTAAGCGTGTTTGGCGTGCTGTCCGGGAGAGGGCTCCGAGCTCGGTAGTCATTCCCGAGCCCGGGGCACTCCCCCTGCCCAGGGAGAGGGGTCCGAGCTCGTTATTTGGCCCGAACCCAATAGCGCTCCCCCTAGCTGGAGGTGAAGAGAAAAATAAAAGGGGGGGGGTGGGAGGGACTGCTTGGTTATTTAACCCCTTAAGCTATGCAGCTATTTGGGGGATTTCCGACTGCATTTGGCCTACCTAAATTCAAATGGTTCCCCTATACACATACAATGGAGGAAATTTTAAAAAATGGTTTCATTGTATAGAAAACCATTTAACCTACATAATATCAGTGTAATTCTTTATAAATAACATTATATAGGTTTCAAATATTACAATAAAAACAAACAAAAAAAACATAGGCGCTTTTTGATTTTTTTTTCAGAAGTTTTTTTTTTGAAAGTCTGTTATTCAGGTTTTGGGTGTCTCAGCTATTTGCAAATTGTTTTGTTTGATTCCACTAGGTCTCAGGATATACCAGAAAAAAGATTTTTTCATATAACAGTTTCTAATTGGAAGTTATTGAATTATAACCGAAGGGAGTCGCATTGCCCCTTTTCCCCCCTTTTTCCCCCTAAAAGTGTCCTTCTGTTTCTTTGCAAAAACAGGTTTTATAAAGCACATTACCCCTTATAATCCTATTTTACTATGTACCATAGCACTTTCCATGATTATTGACTGAATTATGTTTCATTTTTATGTTTGCCTGTGTATTTACTGAAACACCTACTGTACTTTACTGTCAATATTCAATATACACTCAATACATAGCTTAGCAGATTGTTTTGGTGTCCTTTACGTTTCAAACTAATTATAAGAATAAAACAGACCTGAATAGAAGCACTGTAATACTTATAGACGCGCTTATGAGCCGCGGATCCTCTGCTCTCCATGGAAACGGCCCGTTATTTATTCATTTAGCGTCTATTTTGGCTAATGGCGACCGCTTTTTTCCTCTGAGACATTATATCTACGGTCTGAGAGTCCAAAAACTACATCACCCAAAAGCCCCTGCACCGTCGAAGAATCTTTTGTGACCCGGAACCTCTCCATGACTCTTCTTCTTCTACGCGCTGGAGAGGGAAAGGTGTCATCGTTCACACCTCTATTCAGCACTGCAGGCGGCCGGAGAGTGTAATCTGATCTACTGACACGCACTCAGACAGCCGTAGACACAGAGAGCGGTCTATTTGAGCGGTTTTGAGCGCTTCTGCATAGGCGCGCCAGTGCTTGGAAAAGCGCGTCTGGCAAAACAATGGATTTCTCAGCAATAAAAGCACGGTGAAAATGGTCTTGTTTGAAAGAAGAGATCCTAATCTAAAAGATAAAATGGAGTTTGTGGCCGTTTGCGGCTAACTGAAGCAGTAGTTTGTGGAGGAAAGTAATAGAATATATTATCATACTCTTCAAGTAATATTCTGACATCGCGATTCAATTGAAGATTATTTGATCTTTGTTTGTCACACAATAAAATGATTTACATGGTCAGATTTTTGAGAATGAGAGCTTTATTGTGATATATGACTTGTCTGTTTTGAAAAAAATATGAGAAATACACATTCTTTGTAATAATTCTTCACAATCGTTAGGCGGAAATTTGTGTGTGGTACGACATAAATTCTAAGCATAATTTTACTACTTTATGCATCATAAAACTAAAAGTTATGGTATTTCTTTTAAAGAGGAGACTAAGCTTTCAAATGAGACCATATATGGGCTGATACTATATTAGGAAGGTCATGTAAATGAAGCATCAACATTTTGAAACAATTTTTATTATATTCTGACATCACGATTCAATTGAAGATTATTCGATCTGTGTTTGTCACACAATAAAATGATTTACATGGTCAGATTCTTGAGAATGAGCACTTTCTTGTGATATATGACTTGTCTGTTTTGTGAAAAATATAAGAAAAACACATTCTTTGTAATAATTCTTTACAATCGTTAGGAGGAAATTTGTGTGTGGAACAACATAAATTCTAAGCATAATTTTACTACTTTATGTATCATAAAACTAAAAGTTATGGTATTCCCCGTAAAGAGGAGACTCTTAAGATTTCAAATGAGACCACATATGGGCTGAGGAAGGTCATGTAAATGAAGCATCAACATTTTGAAACAATTTTTCACAGCCTGGAATCTGCCTCGTTGTATTAGGACGTTTGATCCCATAGGTACATGTCAGGGAAAGAGCCCCCCCTGCTGGCCAGACTAGTTTTTCACAAAGGTAATGCATCATGCCAGGCACTAAAAGGCAGGCAGAATGTGCTACCACCTCCATAAAAGAGGTCAAATTCATCATTAAGCTAGGGAATTAATGACCACTAATGGTCAGGAGGCCAGTTTATTGCCTCATCCGAAAGATGCTTCTTTTTACAAGGGCCGGATTAAGGTTTCATAAAACAGTTGCTCCTTTTCAAGGCCCAGAATCTGCCTCGTTGTATTAGGGCGTTTGATCCCATAGATATACGACAGGGAAAGAGCACCCCCTGCTGGCCAGACTAGTTTTCCACAAAGGGTCTCCCATTCGTGCACAGAGTAGGTTTGGGCCTGCTTAGCTTCAGAGAGTAACCAGAATCTGACTACTGCAAGCAACAGTTGAACTTGTACTTTTCAGTTAAATGAAGCTGCTCTGATAGAGGGGTAGCGCATCCTGCCAGGTTCAATCTGGCCAGCGGAATGTGCTACCACCTCCATAAATGATGTCAAATTCATCATTAACGTAGGGAATTGATGACCTCAGAAAGTCAGGAGGCCAGTTTAATGCCTCATGCAAAGGACGCTCCTTTTTACAGGGGCCGGATTAAGGTTTCATCAAACATTTGCTCCTTTTCACGGCCTGGAATCTGCCTCGTTGTATTAGGACTTTTTTACCCATAAGTACAAGTCAGGGAAAGAGCCCTCCCTGCTGGCCAGACTAGTTTTTCACAAAGGTAGCGCATCCTGCCAGGCTCTATAAGGCCGGCGGAATGCAATAACACCTCCATAAATGAGGTCAAATTCATAATTAAGGTAGGGAATTAATGACCACAGAAAGTCAGGAGGCCAGTTTAATGCCTCATGCGAAGGACACTCCTTTTTACAGGGACCGGATTAAGGTAGGGAATTAATGACCACAGAAAGTCAGGAGGGCAGTTTAATGCCTCATGCGAAGGACACTCCTTTTTACAGGGACCCGATTAAGGTTTCATAAAAACATTTGCTCCTTTTCACGGCCTGGAATCTGCCTCGTTTATTAGGACGTTTGATCCCATAGGTACATGTCAGGGAAAGAGCCCCCCCTGCTGGCCAGACTAGTTTTTCACAAAGATAGCGCATCCTGCCAGGCTCTATAAGGCCGGCGGAATGCGCTACCACCTCCATAAATGAGGTCAAATACATAATTAAGGAGGGGAATTCATGAGTACAAAAGATCAGGAGGCCAGTTTATTGCCTCATCCGAAGGACGCTCCTTTTTACAGCTGCCGGATTAAGGTTTCATCAAACATTTGCTCCTTTTCACGTCCTGGAATCTGCCTCGTTGTATTAGGACTTTTTTACCCATAAGTACATGTCAGGGAAAGAGCCCCCCCTACTGGCCAGACTAGTTTTTCACAAAGGTAGCGCATCCTGCCAGGCTCTATAAGGCCGGCGGAATGCACTAACACCTCCATAAATGAGGTCAAATACATAATTAAGGAGGGGAATTCATGAGTACAAAAGATCAGGAGGCCAGTTTAATGCCTCATCCGAAGGACGCTCCTTTTTACAGGGGCCGGATTAAGGTTTCATAAAAACATTTGCTCCTTTTCACGGCCTGGAATCTGCCTCGTTGTATTAGGGATTTTGATCCCATAGGTACATGACAGGGAAAGAGCACCCCCTGCTGGCCAGACTAGTTTTTCACAAAGGTAGCACATCCTGCCAGGCTCTATAAGGCCGGTAGATTGCGCTACCACCTCCATAAATGAGGTCAAATAAATCATTAAGGTAGGGAATTAATGACCACAGAAAGTCAGGAGGCCTGTTTAATGCCTCATCCGAAGGATACTCATTTTTACATGGGGCGGTTTAATGCTTCATCAAAAGCCTTCCACCGCAGAAGTCATTTTTGTATATTTGGACATTTGGAAGCTAAAGTCCATGTCAGGGAATGAGCAACCCCTGCTGGCTGGACTAAAACTATCTCCAGCAGGAAGCTAGTTTTCCACAAAGGGTCTCCCATCCATGCACAGAGCAGGCTTGGGCCTGCTTATCTTTAAAAGGTAACCAGAATCTGACTACTGCAAGCAACAGTTGAACTTGTTCTTTTTGTTTGAATGAAGCTGCTCTGATGGAGGGGTAGCGCATCCTGCCAGGTTCAATCATGCCAGCGGAATGTGCTACCACCTCCATTAATGAGGTCAAATTCATCATTAAGGTACGGAACTAATGACCACAGAAAGTCAGGGGGCCAGTATAATGCCTCATGCGAAGGACGCTCCTTTTTACAGCTGCCGGATTAAGGTTTCATCAAACATTTGCTCCTTTTCACGTCCTGGAATCTGCCTCGTTGTATTAGGACGTTTGATCCCTTAGGTACATATCAGGGAAAGAGCCCCCCCCCCTGCTGGCCAGACTAGTTTTTCACAAAGGTAGCGCATCCTGCCAGGCTCTATAAGGCCGGCGGAATGCACTACCACCTCCATAAATTAGGTCAAATTCATAATTAAGGAGGGGAATTCATGAGCACTAAAGGTCAGGAGGCCAGTTTATTGCCTCATCCGAAAGATTCTTCTTTTTACAAGGGCCGGATTAAGGTTTCAAAAAAACATTTGCTCCTTTTCAAGGCCCGGAATCTGCCTCGTTGTATTAGGGCTTTTGATCCCATAGGTACATGACAGGGAAAGAGCACCCCATGCTGGAAAGACTAGCTTTTCACAAAGGTAGCACATCCTGCCAGGCTCTATAAGGCCGGCAGATTGCGCTACCACCTCCATAAATGAGGTCAAATTCATCATTAAGGTAGGGAGTTAATGACCACAGAAAGTCAGGAGGCCTGTTTAATGCCTCATCCGTAGGACACTCATTTTTACATGGGGCGGTTTAATGCTTCATCAAAAGCCTTACACCGCAGAAGTCATTTTTGTATACTTGGACTTTTGGAACCTAAAGTACATGTCATGGAATGAGCAACCCCTGCTGGCTGGACTAAAACTATCTACAGCAGAAAACTAGTTTTCCACAAAGGGTCTCCCAACCATGCACAGAGCAGGCTTGGGCCTGCTTAGCTTTAGAGAGTAACCAGAATCTGACTACTGCAAGCAACAGTTGAACTTATTCTTTTTGTTTGAATGAAGCTGCTATGATAGAGGGGTAGCGCATCCTGACGGGTTCAATCAGGCCGGCGGAATGCGATGCCACCTCCATAAATGAGGTCAAATTCATCATTACGGTAGGGAATTAATGACCACTAAAGGTCAGGAGGCCAGTTTATTGCCTCATCTGAAAGATGCTTCTTTTTACAAAGGCCGGATTAAGGTTTAATAAAAACATTTGCTCCTTTTCAAGGCCTGGAATCTGCCTCGTTGTATTAGGGATTTTGATCCCATAGGTACATGACAGGGAAAGAGCACCCCCTGCTGGCCAGGCTAGTTTTTCACAAAGGTAGCGCATCCTGCCAGGCTCTATAAGGCCGGTAGATTGCGCTACCACCTCCATAAATGAGGTCAAATTCATCATTAAGGTAGGGAATTAATGACCACAGAAAGTCAGGAGGCCTGTTTAATGCCTCATCCGAAGGATACTCATTTTTACATGGGGCGGTTTAATGCTTCATCAAAAGCCTTACACCGCAGAAGTCATTTTTGTATACTTGGACTTTTGGAACCTAAAGTACATGTCATGGAATGAGCAACCCCTGCTGGCTGGACTAAAACTATCTACAGCAGAAAACTAGTTTTGCACAAAGGGTCTCCCAACCATGCACAGAGCAGGCTTGGGCCTGCTTAGCTTTAGAGAGTAACCAGAATCTGACTACTGCAAGCAACAGTTGAACTTGTTTTTTTTTTTTGGTTGATTGAAGCTGCTCTGATAGAGGGGTAGCGCATCCTGGCGGGTTCAATCAGGCCAGCGGAATGTGCTACCACCTCCATAAATGAGGTAAAATTCATCATTAATGTAGGGAATTAATGACCTCAGAAAGTCAGGAGGCCAGTTTAATGCCTCATGCGAAGGACGCTCCTTTTTACAGGGGCCGGATTAAGGTTTCATCAAACATTTGCTCCTTTTCACGGCCTGGAATCTGCCTCGTTGTATTAGGACCTTTTTACCCATAAGTACATGTCAGGGAGAGAGCCCCCCCTACTGGCCAGACTAGTTTTCCACAAAGGGTCTCCCATCCATGCACAGAGCAGGCTTGGGCCTGCTTAGCTTTAGAGAGTAACCAGAATCTGTCTACTGCAAGTAACAGTTGAACTTTTTCTTTTTGATTGAATGAAGCTGCTCTGATAGAGGGGTAGCGCATCCTGACAGGTTCAATCAGGCCGGCGGAATGTGCTACCACCTCCATAAATGAGGTCAAATTCATAATTAAGGTAGGGAATTAATGACCACAGAAAGTCAGGAGGCCAGTTTAATGCCTCATGTGAAGGACACTCCTTTTTACAGGGACCGGATTAAGGTTTCATAAAAACATTTGCTCCTTTTCACGGCCTGGAATCTGCCTCGTTGTATTAGGACGTTTGACCCCATAGGTACATGTCAGGGAAAGAGCCCCCCCTGCTGGCCAGACTAGTTTTTCACAAAGGTAGCGCATCCTGCCAGGCTCTATAAGGCCGGCGGAATGCGCTACCACCTCCATAAATGAGGTCAAATACATAATTAAGGAGGGGAATTCATGAGTACAAAAGATCAGGAGGCCAGTTTATTGCCTCATCCGAAGGACGCTCCTTTTTACAGCTGCCGGATTAAGGTTTCATCAAACATTTGCTCCTTTTCACGGCCTGGAATCTGCCTCGTTGTATTAGGACTTTTTTACCCATAAGTACATGTCAGGGAAAGAGCCCTCCCTGCTGGCCAGACTAGTTTTTCACAAAGGTAGCGCATCCTGCCAGGCTCTATAAGGCCAGCGGAATGCGCTACCACCTCCATAAATGAGGTCAAATTCATAATTAAGGAGGGGAATTCATGAGCACTAAAGCTCAGGAGGCCAGTTTATTGCCTCATCCGAAAGATGCTTCTTTTTACAAGGGCTGGATTCAGGTTTCAAAAAAACATTTGCTCCTTTTCAAGGCCCGGAATCTGCGTCGTTGTATTAGGGCTTTTGATCCCATAGGTACATGACAGGAAAAGAGCACCCCATGCTGGCCAGACTAGCTTTTCACAAAGGTAGCGCATCCTGCCAGGCTCTATAAGGCCGGAAGATTGTGCTACCACCTCCATAAATGAGGTCAAATTCATCATTAAGGTAGGCAGTTAATGACCACAGAAAGTCAGGAGGCCTGTTTAATGCCTCATCCGAAGGACACTCATTTTTACATGGGGCGGTTTAATGCTCATTTTTGTATACTTGGACTTTTGGAACCTAAAGTACATGTCATGGAATGAGCAACCCCTGCTGGCTGGACTAAAACTATCTACAGCAGAAAACTAGTTTTCCACAAAGGGTCTCCCATCCATGCACAGAGCAGGCTTGGGCCTGCTTAGCTTTAGAGAGTAACCAGAATCTGTCTACTGCAAGTAACAGTTGAACTTTTTCTTTTTGATTGAATGAAGCTGCTCTGATAGAGGGGTAGCGCATCCTGACAGGTTCAATCAGGCCGGCGGAATGTGCTACCACCTCCATAAATGAGGTCAAATTCATAAATAAGGTAGGGAATTAATGACCACAGAAAGTCAGGAGGCCAGTTTAATGCCTCATGTGAAGGACGCTCCTTTTTACAGGGACCGGATTAAGGTTTCATCAAACATTTGCTCCTTTTCACGGCCTGGAATCTGCCTCGTTGTATTAGGACTTTTTTACCCATAAGTACATGTCAGGGAAAGAGCCCTCCCTGCTGGCCAGACTAGTTTTTCACAAAGGTAGCGCATCCTGCCAGGCTCTATAAGGCCAGCGGAATGCGCTACCACCTCCATAAATGAGGTCAAATTCATAATTAAGGAGGGGAATTCATGAGCACTAAAGGTCAGGAGGCCAGTTTATTGCCCCATCCGAAAGATGCTTCTTTTTACAAGGGCTGGATTCAGGTTTCAAAAAAACATTTGCTCCTTTTCAAGGCCCGGAATCTGCCTCGTTGTATTAGGGCTTTTGATCCCATAGGTACATGACAGGAAAAGAGCACCCCATGCTGGCCAGACTAGCTTTTCACAAAGGTAGCGCATCCTGCCAGGCTCTATAAGGCCGGCAGATTGCACTACCACCTCCATAAATGAGGTCAAATTCATCATTAAGGTAGGGAATTAATGACCACAGAAAGTCAGGAGGCCTGTTTAATGCCTCATCCGAAGGATACTCATTTTTACATAGGGCGGTTTAATGCTTCATCAAAAGCCTTCCACCGCAGAAGTCATTTTTGTATATCTGGACTTTTGGAACCGAAAGTACATGTCAGGGAATGAGCAACCTCTGCTGGCTGGACTAAAACTATCTCCAGCAGGAAGATAGTTTTGCACAACGGGTCTCCCATACTTGCATAGAGTAGACTTGGGCCTGTTTAGCTTCAGAGAGCAACCAGAATCTGACTACTGCAAGCAACAGTTGAACTTGTTCTTTTCGGTTAAATGAAGCTGCTCTGATAGAGGGGTAGCGCATCCTGCCTGGTTCAATCAGGCCGGCGGAATGCGCTACCACCTCCATAAATGAGGTCAAACTCATAAGTAAGGTAGAGAATTAATGACCACAGAAAGTCAGGAGGCCAGTTTAATGCCTCATGCGAAGGACACTCCTTTTTACAGGGACCGGATTAAGGTTTCATAAAAACATTTGCTCCTTTTCACGGCCTGGAATCTGCCTCGTTGTATTAGGACGTTTGACCCCATAGGTACATGTCAGGGAAAGAGCCCCCCCTGCTGGCCAGACTAGTTTTTCACAAAGGTAGCGCATCCTGCCAGGCTCTATAAGGCCGGCGGAATGCGCTACCACCTCCATAAATGAGGTCAAATACATAATTAAGGAGGGGAATTCATGAGTACAAAAGATCAGGAGGCCAGTTTATTGCCTCATCCGAAGGACGCTCCTTTTTACAGCTGCCGGATTCAGGTTTCAAAAAAACATTTGCTCCTTTTCAAGGCCCGGAATCTGCCTCGTTGTATTAGGGCTTTTGATCCCATAGGTACATGACAGGAAAAGAGCCCTCCCTGCTGGCCAGACTAGTTTTTCACAAAGGTAGCGCATCCTGCCAGGCTCTATAAGGCCGGTAGATTGCGCTACCACCTCCATAAATGAGGTCAAATAAATCATTAAGGTAGGGAATTAATGACCACAGAAAGTCAGGAGGCCTGTTTAATGCCTCATCCGAAGGATACTCATTTTTACATGGGGCGGTTTAATGCTTCATCAAAAGCCTTCCACCGCAGAAGTCATTTTTGTATATTTGGACATTTGGAAGCTAAAGTCCATGTCAGGGAATGAGCAACCCCTGCTGGCTGGACTAAAACTATCTCCAGCAGGAAGCTAGTTTTCCACAAAGGGTCTCCCATCCATGCACAGAGCAGGCTTGGGCCTGCTTATCTTTAAAAGGTAACCAGAATCTGACTACTGCAAGCAACAGTTGAACTTGTTCTTTTTGTTTGAATGAAGCTGCTCTGATGGAGGGGTAGCGCATCCTGCCAGGTTCAATCATGCCAGCGGAATGTGCTACCACCTCCATTAATGAGGTCAAATTCATCATTAAGGTACGGAACTAATGACCACAGAAAGTCAGGGGGCCAGTATAATGCCTCATGCGAAGGACGCTCCTTTTTACAGCTGCCGGATTAAGGTTTCATCAAACATTTGCTCCTTTTCACGTCCTGGAATCTGCCTCGTTGTATTAGGACGTTTGATCCCTTAGGTACATATCAGGGAAAGAGCCCCCCCCCCTGCTGGCCAGACTAGTTTTTCACAAAGGTAGCGCATCCTGCCAGGCTCTATAAGGCCGGCGGAATGCACTACCACCTCCATAAATTAGGTCAAATTCATAATTAAGGAGGGGAATTCATGAGCACTAAAGGTCAGGAGGCCAGTTTATTGCCTCATCCGAAAGATTCTTCTTTTTACAAGGGCCGGATTAAGGTTTCAAAAAAACATTTGCTCCTTTTCAAGGCCCGGAATCTGCCTCGTTGTATTAGGGCTTTTGATCCCATAGGTACATGACAGGGAAAGAGCACCCCATGCTGGAAAGACTAGCTTTTCACAAAGGTAGCACATCCTGCCAGGCTCTATAAGGCCGGCAGATTGCGCTACCACCTCCATAAATGAGGTCAAATTCATCATTAAGGTAGGGAGTTAATGACCACAGAAAGTCAGGAGGCCTGTTTAATGCCTCATCCGTAGGACACTCATTTTTACATGGGGCGGTTTAATGCTTCATCAAAAGCCTTACACCGCAGAAGTCATTTTTGTATACTTGGACTTTTGGAACCTAAAGTACATGTCATGGAATGAGCAACCCCTGCTGGCTGGACTAAAACTATCTACAGCAGAAAACTAGTTTTCCACAAAGGGTCTCCCAACCATGCACAGAGCAGGCTTGGGCCTGCTTAGCTTTAGAGAGTAACCAGAATCTGACTACTGCAAGCAACAGTTGAACTTATTCTTTTTGTTTGAATGAAGCTGCTATGATAGAGGGGTAGCGCATCCTGACGGGTTCAATCAGGCCGGCGGAATGCGATGCCACCTCCATAAATGAGGTCAAATTCATCATTACGGTAGGGAATTAATGACCACTAAAGGTCAGGAGGCCAGTTTATTGCCTCATCTGAAAGATGCTTCTTTTTACAAAGGCCGGATTAAGGTTTAATAAAAACATTTGCTCCTTTTCAAGGCCTGGAATCTGCCTCGTTGTATTAGGGATTTTGATCCCATAGGTACATGACAGGGAAAGAGCACCCCCTGCTGGCCAGGCTAGTTTTTCACAAAGGTAGCGCATCCTGCCAGGCTCTATAAGGCCGGTAGATTGCGCTACCACCTCCATAAATGAGGTCAAATTCATCATTAAGGTAGGGAATTAATGACCACAGAAAGTCAGGAGGCCTGTTTAATGCCTCATCCGAAGGATACTCATTTTTACATGGGGCGGTTTAATGCTTCATCAAAAGCCTTACACCGCAGAAGTCATTTTTGTATACTTGGACTTTTGGAACCTAAAGTACATGTCATGGAATGAGCAACCCCTGCTGGCTGGACTAAAACTATCTACAGCAGAAAACTAGTTTTGCACAAAGGGTCTCCCAACCATGCACAGAGCAGGCTTGGGCCTGCTTAGCTTTAGAGAGTAACCAGAATCTGACTACTGCAAGCAACAGTTGAACTTGTTTTTTTTTTTTGGTTGATTGAAGCTGCTCTGATAGAGGGGTAGCGCATCCTGGCGGGTTCAATCAGGCCAGCGGAATGTGCTACCACCTCCATAAATGAGGTAAAATTCATCATTAATGTAGGGAATTAATGACCTCAGAAAGTCAGGAGGCCAGTTTAATGCCTCATGCGAAGGACGCTCCTTTTTACAGGGGCCGGATTAAGGTTTCATCAAACATTTGCTCCTTTTCACGGCCTGGAATCTGCCTCGTTGTATTAGGACTTTTTTACCCATAAGTACATGTCAGGGAGAGAGCCCCCCCTACTGGCCAGACTAGTTTTCCACAAAGGGTCTCCCATCCATGCACAGAGCAGGCTTGGGCCTGCTTAGCTTTAGAGAGTAACCAGAATCTGTCTACTGCAAGTAACAGTTGAACTTTTTCTTTTTGATTGAATGAAGCTGCTCTGATAGAGGGGTAGCGCATCCTGACAGGTTCAATCAGGCCGGCGGAATGTGCTACCACCTCCATAAATGAGGTCAAATTCATAATTAAGGTAGGGAATTAATGACCACAGAAAGTCAGGAGGCCAGTTTAATGCCTCATGTGAAGGACACTCCTTTTTACAGGGACCGGATTAAGGTTTCATAAAAACATTTGCTCCTTTTCACGGCCTGGAATCTGCCTCGTTGTATTAGGACGTTTGACCCCATAGGTACATGTCAGGGAAAGAGCCCCCCCTGCTGGCCAGACTAGTTTTTCACAAAGGTAGCGCATCCTGCCAGGCTCTATAAGGCCGGCGGAATGCGCTACCACCTCCATAAATGAGGTCAAATACATAATTAAGGAGGGGAATTCATGAGTACAAAAGATCAGGAGGCCAGTTTATTGCCTCATCCGAAGGACGCTCCTTTTTACAGCTGCCGGATTAAGGTTTCATCAAACATTTGCTCCTTTTCACGGCCTGGAATCTGCCTCGTTGTATTAGGACTTTTTTACCCATAAGTACATGTCAGGGAAAGAGCCCTCCCTGCTGGCCAGACTAGTTTTTCACAAAGGTAGCGCATCCTGCCAGGCTCTATAAGGCCAGCGGAATGCGCTACCACCTCCATAAATGAGGTCAAATTCATAATTAAGGAGGGGAATTCATGAGCACTAAAGCTCAGGAGGCCAGTTTATTGCCTCATCCGAAAGATGCTTCTTTTTACAAGGGCTGGATTCAGGTTTCAAAAAAACATTTGCTCCTTTTCAAGGCCCGGAATCTGCGTCGTTGTATTAGGGCTTTTGATCCCATAGGTACATGACAGGAAAAGAGCACCCCATGCTGGCCAGACTAGCTTTTCACAAAGGTAGCGCATCCTGCCAGGCTCTATAAGGCCGGAAGATTGTGCTACCACCTCCATAAATTAGGTCAAATTCATCATTAAGGTAGGCAGTTAATGACCACAGAAAGTCAGGAGGCCTGTTTAATGCCTCATCCGAAGGACACTCATTTTTACATGGGGCGGTTTAATGCTCATTTTTGTATACTTGGACTTTTGGAACCTAAAGTACATGTCATGGAATGAGCAACCCCTGCTGGCTGGACTAAAACTATCTACAGCAGAAAACTAGTTTTCCACAAAGGGTCTCCCATCCATGCACAGAGCAGGCTTGGGCCTGCTTAGCTTTAGAGAGTAACCAGAATCTGTCTACTGCAAGTAACAGTTGAACTTTTTCTTTTTGATTGAATGAAGCTGCTCTGATAGAGGGGTAGCGCATCCTGACAGGTTCAATCAGGCCGGCGGAATGTGCTACCACCTCCATAAATGAGGTCAAATTCATAAATAAGGTAGGGAATTAATGACCACAGAAAGTCAGGAGGCCAGTTTAATGCCTCATGTGAAGGACGCTCCTTTTTACAGGGACCGGATTAAGGTTTCATCAAACATTTGCTCCTTTTCACGGCCTGGAATCTGCCTCGTTGTATTAGGACTTTTTTACCCATAAGTACATGTCAGGGAAAGAGCCCTCCCTGCTGGCCAGACTAGTTTTTCACAAAGGTAGCGCATCCTGCCAGGCTCTATAAGGCCAGCGGAATGCGCTACCACCTCCATAAATGAGGTCAAATTCATAATTAAGGAGGGGAATTCATGAGCACTAAAGGTCAGGAGGCCAGTTTATTGCCCCATCCGAAAGATGCTTCTTTTTACAAGGGCTGGATTCAGGTTTCAAAAAAACATTTGCTCCTTTTCAAGGCCCGGAATCTGCCTCGTTGTATTAGGGCTTTTGATCCCATAGGTACATGACAGGAAAAGAGCACCCCATGCTGGCCAGACTAGCTTTTCACAAAGGTAGCGCATCCTGCCAGGCTCTATAAGGCCGGCAGATTGCACTACCACCTCCATAAATGAGGTCAAATTCATCATTAAGGTAGGGAATTAATGACCACAGAAAGTCAGGAGGCCTGTTTAATGCCTCATCCGAAGGATACTCATTTTTACATAGGGCGGTTTAATGCTTCATCAAAAGCCTTCCACCGCAGAAGTCATTTTTGTATATCTGGACTTTTGGAACCGAAAGTACATGTCAGGGAATGAGCAACCTCTGCTGGCTGGACTAAAACTATCTCCAGCAGGAAGATAGTTTTGCACAACGGGTCTCCCATACTTGCATAGAGTAGACTTGGGCCTGTTTAGCTTCAGAGAGCAACCAGAATCTGACTACTGCAAGCAACAGTTGAACTTGTTCTTTTCGGTTAAATGAAGCTGCTCTGATAGAGGGGTAGCGCATCCTGCCTGGTTCAATCAGGCCGGCGGAATGCGCTACCACCTCCATAAATGAGGTCAAACTCATAAGTAAGGTAGAGAATTAATGACCACAGAAAGTCAGGAGGCCAGTTTAATGCCTCATGCGAAGGACACTCCTTTTTACAGGGACCGGATTAAGGTTTCATAAAAACATTTGCTCCTTTTCACGGCCTGGAATCTGCCTCGTTGTATTAGGACGTTTGACCCCATAGGTACATGTCAGGGAAAGAGCCCCCCCTGCTGGCCAGACTAGTTTTTCACAAAGGTAGCGCATCCTGCCAGGCTCTATAAGGCCGGCGGAATGCGCTACCACCTCCATAAATGAGGTCAAATACATAATTAAGGAGGGGAATTCATGAGTACAAAAGATCAGGAGGCCAGTTTATTGCCTCATCCGAAGGACGCTCCTTTTTACAGCTGCCGGATTCAGGTTTCAAAAAAACATTTGCTCCTTTTCAAGGCCCGGAATCTGCCTCGTTGTATTAGGGCTTTTGATCCCATAGGTACATGACAGGAAAAGAGCCCTCCCTGCTGGCCAGACTAGTTTTTCACAAAGGTAGCGCATCCTGCCAGGCTCTATAAGGCCAGCGGAATGCGCTACCACCTCCATAAATGAGGTCAAATTCATAATTAAGGGGGGGAATTCATGAGCACTAAAGGTCAGGAGGCCAGTTTATTGCCTCATCCGAAAGATGCTTCTTTTTACAAGGGCTGGATTCAGGTTTCAAAAAAACATTTGCTCCTTTTCAAGGCCCGGAATCTGCCTCGTTGTATTAGGGCTTTTGATCCCATAGGTACATGACAGGAAAAGAGCACCCCATGCTGGCCAGACTAGCTTTTCACAAAGGTAGCGCATCCTGCCAGGCTCTATAAGGCCGGCAGATTGCGCTACCACCTCCATAAATGAGGTCAAATTCATCATTAAGGTAGGGAATTAATGACCACAGAAAGTCAGGAGGCCTGTTTAATGCCTCATCCGAAGGATACTCATTTTTACATAGGGCGGTTTAATGCTTCATCAAAAGCCTTCCACCGCAGAAGTCATTTTTGTATATCTGGACTTTTGGAACCGAAAGTACATGTCAGGGAATGAGCAACCTCTGCTGGCTGGACTAAAACTATCTCCAGCAGGAAGCTAGTTTTGCACAAAGGGTCTCCCATACTTGCATAGAGTAGACTTGGGCCTGCTTAGCTTCAGAGAGCAACCAGAATCTGACTACTGCAAGCAACAGTTGAACTTGCTCTTTTCGGTTAAATGAAGCTGCTCTGATAGAGGGGTAGCGCATCCTGCCTGGTTCAATCAGGCCGGCGGAATGCGCTACCACCTCCATAAATGAGGTCAAACTCATAAGTAAGGTAGAGAATTAATGACCACAGAAAGTCAGGAGGCCAGTTTAATGCCTCATGCGAAGGACACTCCTTTTTACAGGGACCGGATTAAGGTTTCATAAAAACATTTGCTCCTTTTCAGGGCCTGCAATCTGCCTCGTTGTATTAGGACGTTTGACCCCATAGGTACATGTCAGGGAAAGAGCCCCCCCTGCTGGCCAGACTAGTTTTTCACAAAGGTAGCGCATCCTGCCAGGCTCTATAAGGCCGGCGGAATGCGCTACCACCTCCATAAATGAGGTCAAATACATAATTAAGGAGGGGAATTCATGAGTACAAAAGATCAGGAGGCCAGTTTATTGCCTCATCCGAAGGACGCTCCTTTTTACAGCTGCCGGATTCAGGTTTCAAAAAAACATTTGCTCCTTTTCAAGGCCTGGAATCTGCCTCGTTGTATTAGGACGTTTGACCCCATAGGTACATGTCAGGGAAAGAGCCCCCCCTGCTGGCCAGACTAGTTTTTCACAAAGGTAGCGCATCCTGCCAGGCTCTATAAGGCCGGCGGAATGCACTAACACCTCCATAAATGAGGTCAAATACATAATTAAGGAGGGGAATTCATGAGTACAAAAGATCAGGAGGCCAGTTTAATGCCTCATCCGAAGGACGCTCCTTTTTACAGGGGCCGGATTAAGGTTTCATAAAAACATTTGCTCCTTTTCACGGCCTGGAATCTGCCTCGTTGTATTAGGGATTTTGATCCCATAGGTACATGACAGGAAAAGGTCAAATTCATCATTAAGGTAGGCAGTTAATGACCACAGAAAGTCAGGAGGCCTGTTTAATGCCTCATCCGAAGGACACTCATTTTTACATGGGGCGGTTTAATGCTCATTTTTGTATACTTGGACTTTTGGAACCTAAAGTACATGTCATGGAATGAGCAACCCCTGCTGGCTGGACTAAAACTATCTACAGCAGAAAACTAGTTTTCCACAAAGGGTCTCCCATCCATGCACAGAGCAGGCTTGGGCCTGCTTAGCTTTAGAGAGTAACCAGAATCTGTCTACTGCAAGTAACAGTTGAACTTTTTCTTTTCGATTGAATGAATCTGCTCTGATAGAGGGGTAGCGCATCCTGACAGGTTCAATCAGGCCGGCGGAATGTGCTACCACCTCCATAAATGAGGTCAAATTCATAATTAAGGTAGGGAATTAATGACCACAGAAAGTCAGGAGGCCAGTTTAATGCCTCATGTGAAGGACACTCCTTTTTACAGGGACCGGATTAAGGTTTCATAAAAACATTTGCTCCTTTTCACGGCCTGGAATCTGCCTCGTTGTATTAGGACGTTTGACCCCATAGGTACATGTCAGGGAAAGAGCCCCCCCTGCTGGCCAGACTAGTTTTTCACAAAGGTAGCGCATCCTGCCAGGCTCTATAAGGCCAGCGGAATGCGCTACCACCTCCATAAATGAGGTCAAATTCATAATTAAGGAGGGGAATTCATGAGCACTAAAGGTCAGGAGGCCAGTTTATTGCCTCATCCGAAAGATGCTTCTTTTTACAAGGGCTGGATTAAGGTTTCAAAAAAACATTTGCTCCTTTTCAAGGCCCGGAATCTGCCTCGTTGTATTAGGGCTTTTGATCCCATAGGTACATGACAGGAAAAGAGCACCCCATGCTGGCCAGACTAGCTTTTCACAAAGGTAGCGCATTCTGCCAGGCTCTATATGGCCGGCAGATTGCGCTACCACCTCCATAAATGAGGTCAAATTCATCATTAAGGTAGAGAATTAATGACCACAGAAAGTCAGGACGCCTGTTTAATGCCTCATCCGAAGGATACTCATTTTTACATAGGGCGGTTTAATGCTTCATCAAAAGCCTTCCACCGCAGAAGTCATTTTTGTATATTTGGACTTTTGGAAAATAAAGTACATGTCAGGGAATGAGCAACCTCTGCTGCCTGAACTAAAACTATCTCCAGCTGGAAGCTAGTTTTCCACAAAGGGTCTCCCATCCATACACAGAGGAGGCTTGGGCCTGCTTAGCTTCAGAGAGTAACCAGAATTTGACTACTGCAAGCAACAGTTGAACTTGTTGTTTTTGGTTAAATGAAGCTGCTCTGATAGAGGGGTAGCGCATCCTGCCAGGTTCAATCAGGCCAGCGGAATGTGCTACCACCTCCATAAATGAGGTCAAATTCATCATTAAGGTAGGGAATTAATGACCACAGAAAGTTAGGGGGCCAGTATAATGCCTCATGCGAAGGATGCTCCTTTTTACTGCTGCTGGATTAAGGTTTCATCAAACATTTGCTCCTTTTCACGTCCTGGAATCTGCCTCGTTGTATTAGGACTTTTTTACCCATAAGTACATGTCAGGGAAAGAGCCCTCCCTGCTGGCCAGACTAGTTTTTCACAAAGGTAGCGCATGCTGCCAGGCTCTATAAGGCCGGCGGAATGCGCTACCACCTCCATAAATGAGGTCAAATTCATAATTAAGGTAGGGAATTAATGACCACAGAAAGTCAGGAGGCCAGTTTATTGCCTCATCCGAAGGACGCTCCTTTTTACAGCTGCCGGATTAAGGTTTCATCAAACATTTTCTCCTTTTCACGGCCTGGAATCTGCCTTGTTGTATTAGGACTTTTTTATCCATAGGTACATGTCAGGGAAAGAGCCCCCCCTGTTGGCCAGACTAGTTTTTCACAAAGGTAGCGCATCCTGCCAGGCTCTATAAGGCCAGCGGAATGCGCTACCACCTCCATAAATGAGGTCAAATTCATAATTAAGGAGGGGAATTCATGAGCACTAAAGGTCAGGAGGCCAGTTTATTGCCTCATCCGAAAGATGCTTCTTTTTTACAAGGGCTGGATTAAGGTTTCAAAAAAACATTTGCTCCTTTTCAAGGCCCGGAATCTGCCTCGTTGTATTAGGGCTTTTGATCCCATAGGTACATGACAGGAAAAGAGCACCCTATGCTGGCCAGACTAGCTTTTCACAAAGGTAGCGCATCCCGCCAGGCTCTATAAGGCCGGCAGATTGTGCTACCACCTCCATAAATGAGGTCAAATTCATCATTAAGGTAGGCAGTTAATGACCACAGAAAGTCAGGAGGCCTGTTTAATGCCTCATCCGAAGGACACTCATTTTTACATGGGGCGGTTTAATGCTCATTTTTGTATACTTGGACTTTTGGAACCTAAAGTACATGTCATGGAATGAGCAACCCCTGCTGGCTGGACTAAAACTATCTACAGCAGAAAACTAATTTTCCACAAAGGGCCTCCCATCCATGCACAGAGCAGGCTTGGGCCTGCTTAGCTTTAGAGAGTAACCAGAATCTGACTACTGCAAGTAACAGTTGAACTTTTTCTTTTTGATTGAATGAAGCTGCTCTGATAGAGAGGTAGCGCATCCTGACAGGTTCAATCAGGCCGGCGGAATGTGCTACCACCTCCATAAATGAGGTCAAATTCATAATTAAGGTAGGGAATTATTGACCACAGAAAGTCAGGAGGCCAGTTTAATGCCTCATGTGAAGGACACTCCTTTTTACAGGGTCCGGATTAAGGTTTCAGAAAAACATTTGCTCCTTTTCACGGCCTGGAATCTGCCTCGTTGTATTAGGACGTTTGACCCCATAGGTACATGTCAGGGAAAGAGCCCCCCCTGCTGGCCAGACTAGTTTTTCACAAAGGTAGCACATCCTGCCAGGCTTTATAAGGCCGGCGGAATGCGCTACCACCTCCATAAATGAGGTCAAATACATAATTAAGGAGGGGAATTCATGAGTACAAACGATCAGGAGGCCAGATTATTGCCTCATCCGAAGGACGCTCATTTTTACAGCTGCCGGATTAACGTTTCATCAAACATTTGCTCCTTTTCACGGCCTGGAATCTGCCTCGTTGTATTAGGACTTTTTTACCCATAAGTACATGTCAGGGAAAGAGCCCTCCCTGCTGGCCAGACTAGTTTTTCACAAAGGTAGCGCATCCTGCCAGGCTCTATAAGGCCAGCGGAATGCGCTACCACCTCCATAAATGAGGTCAAATTCATAATTAAGGAGGGGAATTCATGAGCACTAAAGGTCAGGAGGCCAGTTTATTGCCCCATCCGAAAGATGCTTCTTTTTACAAGGGCTGGATTCAGGTTTCAAAAAAACATTTGCTCCTTTTCAAGGCCCGGAATCTGCCTCGTTGTATTAGGGCTTTTGATCCCATAGGTACATGACAGGAAAAGAGCACCCCATGCTGGCCAGACTAGCTTTTCACAAAGGTAGCGCATCCTGCCAGGCTCTATAAGGCCGGCAGATTGCGCTACCACCTCCATAAATGAGGTCAAATTCATCATTAAGGTAGGGAATTAATGACCACAGAAAGTCAGGAGGCCTGTTTAATGCCTCATCCGAAGGATACTCATTTTTACATAGGGCGGTTTAATGCTTCATCAAAAGCCTTCCACCGCAGAAGTCATTTTTGTATATCTGGACTTTTGGAACCGAAAGTACATGTCAGGGAATGAGCAACCTCTGCTGGCTGGACTAAAACTATCTCCAGCAGGAAGATAGTTTTGCACAACGGGTCTCCCATACTTGCATAGAGTAGACTTGGGCCTGTTTAGCTTCAGAGAGCAACCAGAATCTGACTACTGCAAGCAACAGTTGAACTTGTTCTTTTCGGTTAAATGAAGCTGCTCTGATAGAGGGGTAGCGCATCCTGCCTGGTTCAATCAGGCCGGCGGAATGCGCTACCACCTCCATAAATGAGGTCAAACTCATAAGTAAGGTAGAGAATTAATGACCACAGAAAGTCAGGAGGCCAGTTTAATGCCTCATGCGAAGGACACTCCTTTTTACAGGGACCGGATTAAGGTTTCATAAAAACATTTGCTCCTTTTCACGGCCTGGAATCTGCCTCGTTGTATTAGGACGTTTGACCCCATAGGTACATGTCAGGGAAAGAGCCCCCCCTGCTGGCCAGACTAGTTTTTCACAAAGGTAGCGCATCCTGCCAGGCTCTATAAGGCCGGCGGAATGCGCTACCACCTCCATAAATGAGGTCAAATACATAATTAAGGAGGGGAATTCATGAGTACAAAAGATCAGGAGGCCAGTTTATTGCCTCATCCGAAGGACGCTCCTTTTTACAGCTGCCGGATTCAGGTTTCAAAAAAACATTTGCTCCTTTTCAAGGCCCGGAATCTGCCTCGTTGTATTAGGGCTTTTGATCCCATAGGTACATGACAGGAAAAGAGCCCTCCCTGCTGGCCAGACTAGTTTTTCACAAAGGTAGCGCATCCTGCCAGGCTCTATAAGGCCAGCGGAATGCGCTACCACCTCCATAAATGAGGTCAAATTCATAATTAAGGGGGGGAATTCATGAGCACTAAAGGTCAGGAGGCCAGTTTATTGCCTCATCCGAAAGATGCTTCTTTTTACAAGGGCTGGATTCAGGTTTCAAAAAAACATTTGCTCCTTTTCAAGGCCCGGAATCTGCCTCGTTGTATTAGGGCTTTTGATCCCATAGGTACATGACAGGAAAAGAGCACCCCATGCTGGCCAGACTAGCTTTTCACAAAGGTAGCGCATCCTGCCAGGCTCTATAAGGCCGGCAGATTGCGCTACCACCTCCATACAGATCTGGCCATTTAAAATGCGCGCGGGAAGTAAAGTGGTCTCGCGTGACGCCGG
>NC_133374.1:23168110-23189731 GCF_049309525.1 Garra rufa
ATGCGTTATGGTGCTCTTAGCATCCTGTTACAAGGAGAGCAAAAATAAACTTAATGCATAGTCAGACAAACAAAACTTTCATTTTTATGAACATGGGTTGGGATGCACTATATATATATATATATTAGGGGTGGGCATAGATTAATTTCATAATCTTGGAATTAATCTAGATTAATCTAGATTAAAATGGCTAATTTGAATTCTGCTGAAGGCATTCAGAATATGTGTGCTACCCAAATAATGACTAAAAGTAAGTCTTCGAGAACGGGCCAGGTGGCGCATTAGATCAGGCGCTCATCTCCTGTTTCCAAAATGCATCACAAACTGCTTGACAATTGCATTTACAACATAACTACCTATACAAACTTGTGTAACTAAGTACTTCTGCGCAAAAGGCTGCACGACGTGCGTGTTGCCGTTAAATACACAGACGCGCACCGGTATGGATTTCTGCGTGCATAGTCTTCCATTAAACTGCGTTGCTTTTAGAAGCATCAATTCAGTTGTTGCATATAGTTTAATGTCTTTATTTCGGGATTATCAAAGTAAATTATAACTCACGTGCCCCAGTAAAAAGGGTCTAGCAACGCACCTGCCCTGAAGCGGCTTCATAGCTGCATCCATTTTTGCACGTCTCATTTGATGTGGTAATTTCACAGAAGTTGAAGACTCGTTCTCGCCCCCTACAGTGCAATTCGACTAGGTATACGTCATCCGCGCTAAAATATCAAGGTGAAAGTCATCATATCTTGCGTAGTTTAGACCCAGCTCCCAACCCAACTTTGAGAATAGATTAACGGCGATATTTTTTTTATCGCCCGATAAGAGTCTCACGTTAACGCAGCACGTTAACGCCGATAACGGCCCACCACTAATATACAGGGGTTGGACAATGAAACTGAAACACTGGCCAATATAATGTTGGAGGTTTCATGGCTATATTTTTGCAACCTGGTGGCCAGTCTTCACTGATTGCACATTCCACCAGTAAGAACAGGTGTGAAGGTTGACTATGTGCACCCAATGGTTCAGACATTGTACTCTGAAGATGGTGCCATGTATCAGGATGATAATGCACCAGTACACACAGCAAGACAGGTGACAGAGTGGTTTGATGAACATGAAAGTGAAGTTGGACATCTCCCATGGCCTGCATAGTCACCAGATCTGAATATTATTGTGCCACTTTGGGGTGTTTTGGAGGAGCGAGTCAGATAACATTTTCCTACACCAGTATCATGTAGTGACCTGACCCCTGATCTGCAAGAGGAGAATGGCTCAAAATGCCTTTGGCTAGTGTGCAGGACTTGTATTTGTCATTCCAAAGACGAAATGCTCTATTGGCCACAAAAGGAGGCCCAATACCATACTAACTGTGGTCTAAAACCAGGTGTTTCAGTTTCATTGTCCAACCCCTGTATATATATATATATATATATACGGCTGTAATGTTAAGACATTTTAAATGCAATTAATGTTTGCTTGTAATCATTAAATTCTGCTTCTGGCAATTAGGGCTATTTATTTGTATTTTAGGTGTGATCTGTCTTTTTAACTGGTGTAAGATGATGACAGGTCCGGCAGTAGCAGGGACATTAATAGAAACAGCAAAATCTATTTTAGCCTCCATTGTTCGGGGATCAGAGGTGACGTACAGTACTTTATTCTCGCTCCAGAAAATGGAGCATGCTGCTATCATCTAAAGTGTGCTTTTAAGCATGACATACCTACTTGACTGTAAATACAAACTTTAGTCTTTGTACATCATCTGAGAGTTTCTTCTTTTAAAACTGATGACTAAACTGCATCCATCAGCCTCAAGATTAAAGCAAGCCAGAAGAGTAAACTCTTCATTATTATTGGGCTGTAAAAGTTGGAAATTATTGAATTAAAAGTGGTGATGTTACAAACTTTATTATAAGTATGTATACAAATTTTACAATTATAATATATAACTGTATTTTCCTCAACAATAGTATTGTTTCAATAGTCTCAAGTAAGTTGTTAAGTCTTGATTCATATTAATTAAACTATTCAAAAAATGATTTAACAACACAGCAAAAGGTGTCTGCTGGACATTGTTATTAGATTTTTTGCATTTAAGTCTGGTGAAAAGATTACTGGGTGAATGTAGCTGTTCAGATTTAATACTCTGATTGTAATCATAAATTATATAATCTATTAGCAGATTTTTTTAAGATGCAGTGTATTGGACAGATTGGCTCAATATGGAATACATTCCAAAAATGACATGGTTATATATATAAATGTAACCAAGAAATTCATGCATTTAAAGAGTGTGAAAAAAATGCATTTAATAAAAAAAGGCATATGCAAAGTGATTCTGCATAACTGGGTAATTAAAATAAAACTGCGGACAGCTTGAAAAACCTTAAGATTCACTAACACAGTTTCTAAGTTTAATTAGGAGTAAAGGAAGACTGAAATTTTTTTTTTTATGTAGACTTGATCTAACACATTATGGCTGAAGGTTTTACTAATAAGGGTTTAATAAAGTGAGTAAAATAATTATTCAAAAGTCTTTGAAATAATTGTGGCGTGTATCATACTGATGATACAAAAAAATGAAATGGGTTGCAGTTTATAATGCAAGAATATAAAACTGACAATCAAAACTGATTATCATATAATCACTGAAGACCATGTCAGTACCATGTATGTGAAATGGTTGAACATACACAGTTCTTTAAGAGTGCTTCAAAATTATGTAAAATTTTAAATGTGAAATGTCAGTCGAAAAATGTACTCAATATCTAATTTAGATACCTTTTTCAAAATGTAAAGTGACCATTATTTTACATACATGAACAAAAGTAATTTTTAAGGGTTAGAACAGGTAGTATTTAAGATAAAACAGTTTGGAGTCAGTCAGTCAGTTTTTTTTTTTTGGCAAGGATGCATTAAATTAAAATGACAGTAAAACATTTATAATGTTAATGAAAATGTTCTATTTCAAATAAATGCAATTCTTTTGATCTTTCTATTTATTAAAAACCCTGGAAAAAAATATCATGGTTTTAGCAAAAATATTTAGTAGCACAACTACTGTTTTCAACATTGATAATAAGAAATGTTTCTTGAAAGTGTTTCTGCAGGCTTCATGTTAAATTTAAAAAAAAGAAAGACTTAAAGACTTTTTTAAGACCAAGTAAAGAAAGTTTAGGTGAAAAACTGAAAGAAACAGTGTCAATATGGTCTCTAAATGTAAACGTGTTGTATTAAGCATGTAATAATGATTCAAAGTTGGCAAATACCTCTCCTAGAGATCTCTATTACTTTTTAATGTTATTTTTATGTTAACTAGAATAGGAAAGTAACTGTTAATTTGTAAGGAAAATATAAAAATATAAAGGTACCGATGTAATATAATAAAAGATATACTTGAGCGTTATGGAATTGTATACGGGGTGGGGAAAAAATATGCTTATTTTTGATGTGTTTTTTTTTTTTTGTAGCCCACAGGTAGATGGTTATTCAAACAATATTACTGTGTTTACTGTATTTTTAATCAATAAATGCACAATTGGTGAGAATAAGAACATTTTTCCAAAACAATAGAAACATGACCAAACTCAAGCTATTAATACTCTATACTATAAAAAAGGTGCTTGATTTCTGACAAAATAAATATTGTCAGTACAACTGAGTGCCTGGTCATTGTCTGCTTTTGGGACTCATTTTGGTTCAACAGTTCAATCATTGTACAGGAAATAAAATCAGATGTTTGATTTATGCCATAGTATTCATGTGCTTTTTGATTATGTAGCACAGGTGCATCACGTTGCTGATAGTAAGTTTGTTTGTGGAGGTGCTGAGGCAGGAGCGTGTGTATCTCAGGGAAAGCTAGGAGGTTGTACAGTTATCTCCTGCGATGTTACTCTAAACTATACAACCTACTACCTCAGCCTGGGGGCACCGCAGAGACCCAGAGAGAAGAACAGGGTTGACCCTCTATCGATCTGAGAAAGAAAATCGACTATGCGAATTGTGACGAGACTGTCAACGGTTTAAATAAACTATTCAAACCCTATCGAGCGCAGGATGGTTAAAAACGCAGCCCTGGATAGTAGGTGTGAAGGCCACACAGACAGATACCTATAGATACAAGCTTGTGTGGACAGTCACCACAAGTTCGGATCTACGGGTTTGTGTCAGCAGGCAAGTCTCTTCCTGAAGAAAAACAAGTTCAGAAGTCATCCATCGGCTTCAGTTATTGCATTATGAAGACAAAAGACAAATAAAACTGGAAATGAATTTCAATGACATAAAGAGGAATATTTCTGTAAACAGGCTGCATATCGCAATGCTGAGACTATTGCATATGTAAATAGGAATGGCAGCTCATACACTGAGGTGCAAAACATATTTGCAGTTTTACGGTCCAGCTAACAAACAATCAAGAAAACTGATGGGTCCAAAGTAAAAGCCTCTGCTTCTTTATTTTCTGTTTTGATTGGATGCAATTGAAAATGTCCCCACAATGGCGAGATCATCTGAGACATTCAAACACACACTGAGATATTTGGACTATATTCTTGTAAATGACTCCCGACACGTCTTCACTGCTCTTCTGTGGGCTATGAATCTAAAAGCCAAGTCAACAGTGCAAGAACAGCATGCAAACAAAGAAGAAAATATGAAAATGACAACAGTGGAAAAGCTACCACTACCACAAATGCACATTCAAACAATTACTTTTAAAGAGAATAATGATATTATTATTAGATTTTCTATTTATGAGAAGGAGAGAGATAACTTTTATAACTTATAAAAACATAAAATCCTTACTTTTAACAAATTTCAAATGTTTATAGAGCTATTTTACAATATTTGTTTAAAACTATGCTGTCAGAGCTGGGTAGTAACTCATTACAAGTAATCTGGATTATGTAATCAGATTCCAGTACTTGGAATTAGATTAAATTACATTTTAATCAGACTACAGTTACTTTTTTATGGATTACATGATTACATATTATTTATACAATAGCAATAAATTATTGATCATTTATTGATTTTCCCTAATTCCTCTTTTTTCATCTTTTTAAATTTCTAAAATAGCCAACTGCTTATATACATTCAGGAAGTCTTCAAGTTTTGTGGACATTCACACAAAGATGTTTAAGAAGTGTTTCAACATTGCATCAACTACTGATAAACACATTGATTTTTATTTGAATTATCACTCTGTAGGGTATTTAACCATGTCTTTGGAAGGCTTTTGTCTTTCAAACACATTAAAATGCACAAATGCACAGATTTCTTTGTCATCTGATCCTCTTTCACCTAATATACAGGTATTTACTTGAAGTACCCCAGAGATTTTAAAACAAATATTTTAATAATTAAGTATCACATTTGCAAGTTCATTGGTTCTCTGACATTAGTCATGGTCACATGACATGCAGGTAAACAAATAAAATATTTCATTTTTTAGTAGGTAAACAATTTAGTTTAATTAAATTTTTTTAATGAATTAACTCATTTTCATTACACTCACAAACTCCCTGCAGTTCCTTCACAAACACTAATTTGGGAAACCATGACGTAATCTAATGTTTAACGCACTTCATGTTGTTAACAACAACAACTGGAATATATTTTCTTACTCTTTGTATTTTTATGTCAATATGGCACAAGATTGTCCAGTTCAATCAATGTGATGAACAAGGTAGGTCGAAAGTAATCTAAAAGTAGTCTGATTATATTACTGTCATTTTGTCAGGTAATTTGGAATCAGTAACGGATTACAATTTGTAAAAAAAATCTTCTCAGCTCTGTATGCTGTATAGTATCTACCTTAGCTATAGATCATGGCTTTGGCATGTTTAAAAAAATATTTTTAGTAATCATGAAAGCACCAGCTAATGCAGTTTCTGAGCATACTCTAAAAGAAAAAAGCTGCAACCTTTCCATTGAAAAGGTCTATTTGAAAAGGCTCTCAAAATGGAGGCAGAGTGCCTGAAGACACAGAACAAAGCCAAACATGGAGAAAAAATGGTGTAAAGTTAGGTGAAAAGAACAGTCAAGAGGTGTCAAAAAACAACAATCCCCAACTGTAACACATATTGCAAGCTAAGTTAATTAAAAAAGCTGGTCAAAAAGTGATTTCACGAGTATTGCATCACACTAATTTTTTTCTGATATTGTATTATTAGAAGATATTGCTCATTTTAAAGAATATATTGACCAAAAATCAGAGGTTTTGTCACTATCTGCTTGTCCATTTCCAAGTACAAGCAATTAAATCACTGCCTTTCAATATAATATACACTCTATAAGACGAAGGAGAAGGGGAATCAGAAAGGAATTTTGGGAACAATAGGAAACCAAAGGTGTGTCCAAGCTGGACAATAGCCAGCCCTTCTCTGAAGGATTTGATCAAAAGTCTTTTTAAGTGCATGATCTTATAACTAAAGAATAAAGGCATGTGAAAGAAAAGAAAACGAAAAAGAGAGAAAAAATCGGTATAAGTTTAGGATTAATATAGTGTCTGTTCTATTAACCACCTGCTAGAAGAAAGAAAAACAGAAAATCACCAATCAAATACTGAACTGGGAAGCCATGTTATAAAATAAATTAATATTTTAAAATAATTGTAATTATATATTAGAAACAAAACAGTCAAAACAAAAATCCTCAAGAATTTAAAAATATGAATATATAATTTTATTATATTATAGTTGATAGAATTTCATTATCCTATCTATAAATATTATTATATTTATATAAACAAAATTGTTCTTCTAAGTTACTATTTGCCATAAAAAAAAAAAAAAAAAAAAATATATATATATATATATATATATATATATAGTCACCTTTATATTTTTAAATTCTTTTTATGATTCAGTATCCATATATATGGTTGAATTAGCTATGTAACAAGTGGCAAAGTATTTCATAAGGTGAAGGTAAATATGCAAAGCAACAAATATTGTTTTGCCAAATGTACAGTTGTCAAGCACACAGCTATACGAAATCATTCAGGAAACTTCAAGCACCTGCTCATCTTGAATAAAAGAAAAGAAAGGTTTAAAAAATACGAAAGATCACTATACTGAGAATGCCACCCCTAAAGCATGCCTAAATCTTGTATTTTGGCTTCTTCCCCTTCCAGCAGACCATCTTTCTTAGGTTTCATGGGCCTGCAGAGTCCAAACCACAGAGGACAACAGCTGAGCAACGTAAAATCAAAGATCTGTCAGTGCATCTATGAGCCAAACATCTGCATTTCCCCTGAGCTGACCACACAACGCTGTATATACAGATTACTTGACAGTTTTCTTATATAGCACAGCATCATATAACAATTATGTCTCTTTTTTAAAGAAAACCAAACACTGAAATAAAACACTGACAGTGGCTGAGTTTAAAAGTCTTGTTTAAATATTTTAAAACTTAATTGTGACCCTGGACCACAAAACCAGTCATAAGGGTCCATTTTTTTTAAATTGAGATTTATACATTATAACTATTTGAAAATCTAGAATCTGAGAATATTGAGAAAAGTTGTCCAAATTAAGTTCTTAGCTCAAAAATTACATTTTGATATATTTACGGTAAAAGATTTACAAAATATCTTCATGGAACATGATCTTTACTTAATATCCTAATGATTTTTGGCATAAAAGAAAAATTGATAATTCTGACCCATACAATGTATTGTTACCTGTGCTACTTATGATTGGTTTTGTGGTCCAGGGTCACAATTATGCTGAAGCCATCAAAGCTATGCATAATAGCAATCTACATTGCCTAAATTTAGTATATTGTCTCATTGAACTGAAACAATTTTCTCTCAAACTGAGATGATTTCTGCATCCAAATGTTTCAGGCCCCTCCTGAGCATATAATAAAGATGTGTGAAGTAAGTCTGGCCCACAAAGCCAACCCCAGTGCCATTAATAACACGTGGCTCAGTGTGAAATTATTTGATGGTCGATTTGGACTGGCACCGCACCTCCGGTGAAGAGCTTCTGACAGTTCGTGTTCCCTTCCCGTTTCCCACTACTTGAATACAAATGAACAGACTGACTTTGAAGTAGGTGCCAAGATCCTTTAACTATGTTAGTGGGGCTAAGCCAAAAAGTTGAAAGACTGCTTAAAATCAGCTGAATGGGGGTCAGCAGGAGTGTTTCTTAATCATAAGGATATAGGATTTTACATTAGATCAGCGTCGTAGATTAACACAACAACACGCCCAGGCCTCACCAACCTGCACACCGTATCACGAGCAACGCACTACAATAATGTTAAAAATGCATAGAAGTATCAAACGTATCAACGTGTTAAACAAATACGCCGAATAAAAAAGAATCAAATGCTTACCGACTGTCTGTTTACTGTTTCCAAAAGGTCTCTTTGTACTCACTGTACTTACAGCACTGGCAGAAGGTATGGAGAACGTCCACTGTGGCCCATGAAAGCACAAAACACAAATGTGCAACTAAAAAAATTGAAACGAGCAAATGGATGAGATTAGGCGAGGGAAAAATACATTATAAAAAAAAAAGAAAGAAAAAACAGCGGATTGGGAAAAAATCATTCCCATGTTTATAAGAGATCGATTTTCCTTGTAATAAAACCATAAATAAGAGAAAGCAAGTCAGTAAAACCTCAGTATTGTACGATCTATGTGCCTGCTTAACGACCAAATGACAGGCAACATCTGTTTGTAAGAAAGCCAAGATCGAGTCTTTAAAAAAAAAATTGGCTTGATTTTCTTTCACTCTCTCTCTATAGCCCTCTCCCTCTCTTTCACTCACTCTGTTGAATGAAGCGAAACAGAAAAGAAAGAAGCGACTGTGGAAATTCGGCAAAAAGGAAAATGGAGTTGTGCACCAGTCCCGTCACCCCTTAACCTCGTCTCCTCCGCCTGCCTCTCTCTCTCTCTCCCCCAGCTGTAGAGGAGCAACCCAGGTAACAACTCCTCGGCAGTCCTCACGCTCCCCTCTCCCAGACCGCCCGACCGACGGACCGACCGCCCGCCCGCCCAACCAAACCCCCCCACTCCACCCTCGCACACATACACCTCCTAAAAACACACACACACACACACACACACACACACACACACACACACACACACACACACACACACACACACACACACACACACACACATACTTCTTGGAAGACTTCTCTGCACCA
This sequence comes from Garra rufa, assembly GCF_049309525.1. Classification (NCBI taxonomy): domain Eukaryota; kingdom Metazoa; phylum Chordata; class Actinopteri; order Cypriniformes; family Cyprinidae; genus Garra; species Garra rufa. The sequence goes on from NC_133374.1 coordinate 23,177,285, forward strand.
AAAATAAATACTAATCTGCAGTTCAGTCCGGCTTCTGAAAGAGTCTCGTTGGCCCTGTGCCATTGTTTGCTGGGGCGAAATTGTTTCGTGGTGGATACTGACATTTTGACTGAGTGTCTTCCTTTTTTTGTCTTTCTAGCAAACTATCCAAACATATTCTAGTGAAATTTGATTTTTTAAATTGAAATAGAGTTAGCTACGAGTGGGCCATCAATGTGCTCCAGCTAAGAATAGAGGCTCTTATTGTGGCACATCTTCTAAGGATCAGCAGTCTGCAAATATAGCGCTTAGCTATGTAGACGTACATAAATCAGAGCAACAAACCTAAATATACCAAAAAATAAAAAAACACCAGCAGTGGTGTTGAAATATGTTTTCAGCTCTGATAAGGCCAAACACAGCACTTTAAAAACCTGAGCTTTCACACTTTAAGATGCCGCTTCTACTCAGCAGACTGAAGCTGACACCCTAATAGACCTGAATGCCCGGCGGGTATGTGCCGTTTCCCAGGGGACGGGGAGAAGCCATGTGAACACGCTGTGGCGTTTCCCCTGGAGCGCTGACTGTAAGCAATACCTCCAGCGCCTCTTACTCTACTCCCAGTGTGGTGGTGGGAGGGAGAGAGTGAGAGTCGTGTACATTGTGCAGTGTGTCGGTGATAAACATATGCCTTCAGACTCAGTTAGGAAGGCACCATGTCTCACCCCTCCAAATTCCATGCCTCTCCCTCTCTGTCTGATATTCTACTCACGCACTGCTGCGGCACTGCTCCACCAATCCGTTGCATTAACCAAAATCTCAGACAAACGGGCCAGCGGTCTTTCTGTCTCACTCCTGACCAGTCCGATATTAAGCCAGAGCTAGAAACTGCACCAGAAAGTGACCAAGTGGGATTTGAAGGTCCGGAACTCTGAAATCCACTGAAAGTCAAGGATTTAGAATCAAACTTGAAGCTACTTAGTAACAAAGAAAAGTTCTGAAGATTCTATGTTATTTCTAGATGACTAAATTAAACATGATTTGTTACATTGAGCATGTGAATGTCTTTGCATAGGCATAAGATGTTCTTGTTGCCATTGAAGCACAAAAGCTTTTTTGGATTATGTCAAATCATGCTGGAGAACATGATCATCAGGTTTTTTCCACAGTTCAATTAACTAACTAAATACTAAAACATTCTCAGAATAGTTAAAGATCAATTTAATAAAGTTAAAATGTTTAATAATATATAGAAAAGTAATCAAAAAGTAATCAAATGTAATCAGTTACATTTCTTTAATAAAGTATTTGAAATAGTTACACTACTTATTACAGTACATTTGAAACAGAGTTACTTGTAATCTGTAATCTATTACATTTCCTATGTAACCTTCCCTACGCTGCATGTGGTGGATGATGTACTGAAAAAAGTACAAAAAAAGTAAAAAATGCTTCTATTAAGCATTTTTAATTTGGGTAATATTTTAATACTATTAAAATCATTAAGAATTATGCATAACAAAGTCAAAAGACTTTGTCAAAAGACAATTATTATTATTATTATTATTATTATTATTATCAATATTTCAAAACAGTTGTGTACATTTTTTCAGGATTCTTTGCTAAATAGAAAGATCCAAAGATCAGCATTTATCTGAAATGAAAAGCTTTTGTAACATTATACACTATAACATTCAAAAGCTTTTTTTGGGAAAGGAATTATAGAAATTAATACTTTTATTTAGCATGAATGCTTTAAATTGATCAAAAGTGATGATACAGTACAGACATTTATAATGTTACAAAAAAATTCTATTTCAGATGCTGTTCTTCTAAACTATTCATCAAAGAAACCTGAAAAATTCTACTTAGCTGTTTTCAACAGAATAATAATAATAATGTTTTTTTGAGCAGCAAATCAGAATATTAAAATGATTTCTGAAGGATTATGTGACTGAAGTAATGATGCTAAAAATCAGCTTTGAAATCAAAGAAATAAATTACATTTTAAAATATATTTAAAATAAATATATATGGATCAAATAAATGCAGGCTGAAAATGCCAACAGAAAAGACTTCTTTAAAAAACATTAAAAATCTTACTGTCCAAAAACTTTTTAAAATGTAAATGATAATAATTTTAATTTTAAAGCACAGCCACCACAAAAGCAAACTTTAGCACCTCTTTTTACTTTAAGATCATTCCGAGGATAAATACGAGGATTTAGAATCATAACAAGATATAGTTTAATAGCTATGATATTGTTTCTGAAATCAAATCTTTGCATAGCTATGACAGGAAACACTGGCATCTAGCAATGCCTTGGAAAACACAGTTAATATAAAAAAATACAGCATATTAACAAACCCAAATCCCAACACTGACCATATGTACTTATTTTTCTTCTTTTACTACAAAAGCAAGGCCTCTACATTTGATTAAGTCACAGCATGTTAAATAAATTATCAATATTAGCACATCAATAAAACGGCGCAGTTTACAAAGGTTAAATACGAAGTAAACTGTGTCTCAATTACATCCAAAAATGTAGCGTGACCATTCAGCCCTTTGTCCCAGGCTGAGACATCACCTGCTGCCCAGCAGTGATACTAGTTAATTACTGTTAATCTCGTGGGAAAGAAAATGCTCCAAAGTGGCATTTTGTTTTCATTACAATGCGGTCTGCAGTCAAGAGAAAACAGCGCCGGTGGACCAATTAGTGTCATTTGGCTCTGATTTGCGGTGAGCGTCAAGCATCTTCCCCTTTGCTTTATGTTATCTGTGCTCCACATCTTAAGAATGTATCGGAGAAATAAGAGGATAGTATCCCAGTATAGCCAGATCGAGCTTTATGCAAGATGATGCATGTGAGGCTCGGAGGACATGAAGAGTCTCTTTGTTCCCGTCTACCCATGAACCACTGCAACACTATCCACTCTGTTCCGCATCCACCCTTCAGGATTGGTTGAAACCGATTCGAGACCATGACTCAGCCGGTTCCTCTGTGGTTCTCAGAGGGTTACAGTCTTGCGTGTCCCCAAATGACCTCACACGCTCCGGCTTTTAATCCAACACGGGTCCGGCCGGCACCCTCCACGTCCACACTACTCCCCCAAAGCCGGGCATCAAGACAAGGATAGTTCCAGCTTCTGCAAACTTGTTTAATTTAAAATAAATTACCAGCTTAAAGACTTCAAGGCCCATAAAGAATGAACGCTGTAAATTTGTCAGCAGAGTAAAAAGGATTATTCGAGTCTGGATAAACACATAAATCATGATGTAAATTAATAAACAGTATGCAAAAAACGTTGTGGTGCCTGCGGGAAAGCTTGTGAAAGCACCGTATAATGTACGATAATGTACTCACCCCCTTCTCATCCAAGATGTTTACGTCTTTCTTTCTTTCGTCGTAAAGAAATTATGTTTTTTGAGGAAGACATTTCAGGATTTCTCTCCATATAATGGACTTCTATGGTGCCCCGAGTTTGAACTTCCAAAATTTCAGTGCGGCTTCAAAGTGCTCTAAACGATCCCAGCCGAGGAAGAAGGGTCTTATCTAGTGAAACGATCGGTTATTTTCATAAAAAAAAAAAACAATTTATATACTTTTTAACCTCAAACGCTCGTCTAGTTTTGCTCTGCCTGGACTCAGTTTTTTCCAGTTCAAGACAGTTAGGTTATGTCGTAAAACCCATTTCATGTCCTCCCTCAACTTCAAAATTGCCCTACATCGCTGTTTTACCTTTTTTGTTAAGGGTGTTTGATCTTTCTTGCATGTTCACTTTGCAAAGACTGGGTCAGTACTTCAGCAGCGATGTAGGTTTTGAAATGATTTTTGAAGTTGAGGAAGAAAATAAGATGTTTTTCGACATACTCTAACTGTCTTGAACCGGAAAGTTCAGGCAGAGCAAGACAAGACGAGTGTTTGAGGTTAAAAAGTATATAAATTGTGTTTTTTTTATGAAAATAACTGATCGTTTCACTAGATAAGACCCTGCTTCCTCTGCTAGGATCATTTACAACTGCATTTGGGATCGTTTGAAGCCACATTTAAAATGCATTTTGGAAGTTCAAACTCGGGGCACCATAGAAGTCCATTATATGGCAAAAAACATAATTTCTTTTACGACTGAAGAAAGAAAGACATGAACATCTTGGATGACAAGGGGGTGAGTACATTATCTGTAAATTTCTGTCCTGGAAGTGAACTTCTCGTTTAAGCTTTGTATAAACAAAAAGATCTTCATTAACTGCACAAGATGAGAAAATCTAGCTGTGATAATCATAAGCGAAGAAGAACGTCTCGCGCAAGGCTATTCGCAATAGAGTCGCAAAGTAAGTTACTCTCAAAATAAATGATGTTTTATAATGCTAATTAGCCACTTCTTGCATAATCACGACAGTCGTTTCACTGCTGGATTAAAGAAAGGCATATCGCAGCATTACGCTCTATCAGACAGATTCTTGGCTCAAGGGGGCAGAAATGAAAATCGTGCATCAGAAATAGAAAGGAAAGGCAGTCTTTTTATCCCTACACCAAGTGCACCTAATCTCTGAGATCCTAAGTGTGAGTTCAGGATCAAAAAACAAAAAATGTCTGCAAGACATCAGCGCGCATTACGAAGCCCCATCATCTTCGGCGAATCGCGCTGCGCAGAGCTCTCTGGAGCTCAAGCATTCCGAGGCTCTGTCTCGCATCCCCCGTTTCTTTTTTGTAAATCGCTGCACCTTTCTCTGTCTAGCGCCGTGCCCCCTCCTTTGGTTGTGCCCTTTTGCTACTCCTCTGCCACCCACTCCCTCCTTTTCTTTCTGTTTGCCTCTCTCCCTTTCTCTCCTGCCTCCCTCCCAAGCTTTCTCTCTCCCTTTAATTTACAAATCCTCCAGTGAAGGACAGGAAAAGTGAGCTCCATGGAAACCTGGCACCAAGCCATCTCATTACACCGCCAATTGATTCTGGCCCTACGCCACACTGCTGTCCCCTGCGAACCCACTTCCCATCATGCACCTGACATCCCCAGTCTGTCTGCAGCGAAAGAAAAAGACAGAACACACACAAACTCGCACTCGCTCCCCCCTCGTTCTCCCGCTTAAGCTCTAAACAGAGAAGACCGGACACAGTTCTTCATCGTGACATAATGAAATAGGCAGAAATGAAGAATAACTTGAAATAATTTGATTTATGAAAGACGAGATTCGTTTAAGGTCCGTAAAATATACTGCAGCCGGTCTAGCTTCTGCTAAATGGGGTGTTGAGACAAAGAAATACAGCGCGACTCATGAGTTAGACGTCACAGATAGGGTTATGGAGATATATGTCATTTCAAACTGTAGTGATTTCCTTGGCTGCAAGTCTTTGTTTACAGATCTGGCCATTAAAAATGCGTCTATTTTCACGCGGCAGCCTGCAATTCGGCACGCGAGGCCACGCGTCATGCCGCAGCGGCTTTTTTAGATTTTTTTACAACGTGGTTGCACTTCATACAATATCCACCAGGTGGCGCAAGGAACAACATTCTGTAGCCAAACCCTGCACAAAGAGGGATATTTGGACAGTATTTACGTCTGTATTTCATTCTGTATGTAACGGCAAAGTATTTATAATTTCGTTTCTTTTTTATTAAGGTAATTTAGAAAAAAAAAGTTTGGAGCATTTTTGTTCGTTAAACGTAAGCTTTTTGTTTCTTAAAGACCAAGCGGCAGACAGTGAGTTTACCTACTCTGTTTTTCAATTTGCCTTCTCAAATCACGAATTGGCTAAAATAAAATCCATAGATGTAAAACAAAAGATTTAAATACTAAGAGATATAAATGTGTGCTATTAGGTGCCAATCGTTTGTGCGGAGAGTGCAAAACACATTTTTAGGACATGAAGGATCAAGCTCGATCAGTTACATTTTTTTCAGTGGAAAATATGTAACCACTATTTTTTGTCAGACATGATAAATAAATATGTAGAAAGACTTAAATTACTACTTAACGAAAAAAAACGAGGATTTGAGGAGGACTGTTAACTGCATCATCACTGACTCAGAAAACAGTAGTTTCTAAATAAATAATTAAAATATCTCCTTACTGTTTGACAGTCAAGGTATTTACTTGTTCCAGTGTTTTGTGGCAAGCTTTAAACAAGGAACCCTTCCAAGCTGTGCTGAACGTGCGCTCAATGCTGCTGACAGGACCGTGTTTCCACCAGCGCTGCAAGTTTTTTTTTAATCACCACTGAATGTTAAAACATAATTTTAGCCCGCATTTGATCTTTGACGGATTAAAATGCAGGGCTATACGTCTTAAAAGTGTAACATGGAAATATAATGGATGTACTGCGAAAAAAGTTTTATACTCGACAGTAAGTACGTTTACATGGACAACAATATTCCGATTTTAACGCGATTAAATACTCTGATTAAGAAGTAACCATGTAAAATGATATATTTTAATTAATTTAATCCGACTAAAGTCATATTTTGAGTAAACACAAATCGAATTAAGACAGGTGGAGTATTCCTATTTTAGTCGCATTATGGAAGACATGTACACACCTTAATCACACTATTCCCCTTGTGTAGGATTTTTCGCCATATTTTGTGACAGGATACACAAATGCTGCGCTCCAGGCAGGTTTTTGAGCTCGTAAATCACGTCTTCAAAGAACTTTGTAGCGTTCCAAGCAAGTCACGCCAAGAATTTATTATTTTTATAGTATTAATAATTTGATTGCAACGTTAAATTGTCCTAAATATTACTCTATTTTTCCACCGTGTGCCACTTGCATAAACACCGCACCCCTTTATTGTTGTTTCTTGGGCTAAGTCATGTCAGAACTGGGAACTGGGAGTGCGTCGATCTAGTACGAGTTCACGGGTGGGAATTCACGGTTTTAACTGCCGTTCCAGTGCACTTTCACTGGTAGAAGTTTGGAAAAACACGGGTAACGGGTTGCCTGGAACGCGGCATAACGCTCTCAGTTGGTCGCGCTTTAGTTTCATTTTTATTTATTTATTTGTTTCTTCAACATGGGCTTAATCAAAGCTCATTGTTGATAAATAGTTTGTCTGTTATCATAATGTATTGTTTTATGGAAACGTATTTAACATTCAACCCCCTTTTGTGCATATTTGTTAGTAGGCCTAGTTATTTTAATTTTGTGAACGGGATTTCCGCTATTGTAATGTCTAGGATGCTTTTCACTTTTACTTTTGAATTCATGATCTTGGTTTTGCTTACATATTGGCTACACCTATCAATTTTAAGATTAAAACAAATTCTTAAAAGATGGATTTGTTATTTTTAATTAAACAGCATAACAAAAATAAAATAAAACTAACTTATATAGCATTTATTAACAAAAACTAATAAGACGAGGCACTCCATCACATGCTGTGTTATACGCCGACTAAACAATTTATTACAGGGCGCGCAAACACTGAGCAATCAAAATAATTAATTTAAAAATAACAATAAATAGCAAGTACAAAATTACAAAATACATTATAAAATTCAATATTTTAAAGCCACAGCAAATGAAGATTTACATGTTTGAGAGGTAGCTCGTCTTTTTCATACCATTTATACAATTTTAGATACACTTGATTTTATTGATTTGTGCAAGAGGAGAAATATAAACTATAGTTTAGAGTGTAAAAAAATTATTTGATGTATTATTGTGAGTAGTAGTAGTATTTCCTTTTATTTCATTTTGTGCTGTACATTATGATGTCGCGCTGCCCAATGAAGTTTTTTTTTTTTTTTAATACATAAAAGGAAAGGGAACCATTTAGATTTGGCCTAATGTCAATGTAAGTACTATACCCTAGTATTATAATCCTAATATTAAAAATAATGTCAACAAATAAACAGAAGGATCATTTTTCAAAACAATAAGGCTTTTATTATGTGACTGACAATGGATACAATTGTTCAGTATCACAAGTGCTCCAGTGAGTTCTGCAAGTTTTTAAACATATATATTTTTTTACTTTTTACTTTTTAAAAAAGTGGAAAAGTTGTTCTTCTATTTCGGAGAAGTTCGTTAAGTCTGTCTCTTATCAGCTTCCAGTCACGAACTGCGGGGTTGAATCTCCGACCAACAGCATCTGAAAGTGCTTGACGAAGGTTGTTGGGTAGTGCATTTTTCCCCCTGGAGCCGTCAAAGTTAACAGAACCTGCCCAGTTCTGATAAAGGTTGAGGGGAATTAACCTTTTAAACAAAAGAACAGCGAAACGATCTGCCCTTGGTTTCCCGTCTGGTCCTGTTGATTCCAGATACAGTTTATTCTCGGTCTCTACTGAAACATGATTTAAATGTACATCTGGAAGGATTACTCCCTGCATGAGAGACCGGCGAATACGATGATGGTGATGAGAATGGGAGGTGTTTGTTGGTGTTTCAGGCAATCTCAAATGGAATGATGTCATGATGGAAGGAGAAACCCGTGAATAATCTTGATTCGGCGAATTTTCATTATGGAGCATCGGATTCGTCACCACTGGGTTGTTGGTTAATCCTTCTGATGTTGAGCCCGCTAACGAATGATCTGGGCTGGTTTGTAGGTTGAGCGTCCGGACAGTCAGTGGTGTAGAGGCTGCAGCAGGAACACCGAAATCAGCATCAACCAGGTGCGCTGACAGCGAATGGTCTTCGCGAGCAGACTGAGGAGATGACCACATCTCAAAAGGCTGTTGGCAGTCCATTGGAGTATCCGCCGACGTTGAAGGAACATTGGCAGAAATGTCTGTGGATGTGGATTGATCCGCTGTCGAAGGATGAGTTTTCTCACTGAAACGCGCCTCCAACAAACCAATCCGTGCCTCTAAATTCAGAAGCCTTCTTGTGAATTCAGACATCTGTTCCTTGGAAACAGTGACTGCAGCAGGACATCTACGTTCAATTAGAACAGCCTGTAGATGGTAGCATTAAAATTAGTTTTGAATATGATGTTCACACCGCAGATAGGTATATGAGGCTGCTGCACATGGGGCTGCTTACATAAAAATAACTTATCAAATACCCACCGATTTCTTTTTTACAAGCCGGGTAGTCCCTGTTTTATTTTTGGTCTGTGGACTCTGCTTGTTCTCCTTGCCAGAATGCTATTGAGACAATATGTATGATGGTTAGCACACAACAAACATCTGAATGTACCAAAAAATTTAAGGCAGCGTTAGGCCAAAATACATTATAGACTACATACCTTTCGCTTGCTACTACAAGTGGGAGCGCTCCTTTTTGAATAAAATGCTGTGGCCTCCATTTCTTTCTCGCACAGTTAATACAAATGCACACAGTGACAATTTGTTAATAGGTCTATTTTATCAGTTGCTCACTTGCAGCCGATTTAAAAGACCGTAAAACGGCATGGGCGGCATGAACGTGACGTGGTCGATTTGTCCAATCACGGACGAGTTCATGAACGTGACGTCGACGATTTGTCCAATCACAGACTAGGTCCTGAATCAAAGCGCGGAATCCAAAACATATAGATGAAGACGTTCTGCTTTCTTGTAATTTGCTTGCTGCTTTCATTTTTACGTCACTGTTTAGATTTTATTCGCTGCTTGCAATGGCGATAACAATACAGTGCATCATTTCTCCCTGTTGAGCGCATTGCTGGACGATGTGTGTCAAATACATCCACGGTGCAATTAAGTACAACAACAGAAAAAGTGACTATAGTCATGCCACTATGTACAGTGGTTGAGGTCTAAAATGTTCTAATATTTGTTAAGTGATCATTTGCTTTACTATTTGTAAATTGTATACAATAAAAATATATTTTGTTCTGTAATTTGCTTGGCCTGACTTGGCTTTCATTAATGAAAAGAAAATGTAGTTGTTGTTATATTTGTCTTGAAAATATCGATATACCAACAACTATATTTTCTATATATTTTCATCTGTGTGCGTGCGTGCGCGTATATAGATAGATAGATAGATAGATAGATAGATAGATAGATAGATAGATAGATAGATAGATAGATAGATAGATAGATAGATAGATAGATAGATAGATAGATAGATAGATAGATAGATAGATAGATGAAAATAGAGAAAATATAGTTCAAGAACAAAATATAGAACAAAATGTGTACACACAAATGTTAATATACACTTTAAAAATATTAAATGATATCTGTTTAAAAAACTGTTTCACATGAAAAATATAATTTTATTGCATGTCGCGGTGTTATGTGTAGTTGAGTCAAAGAAGGCTACAGTTAGCCAGCTCTAGATCAGTGAGTCTCAAGCCACCCCCCTTCCCCTGGTTTGCATTTGTATAGCTCCAGTAATCATTTACATATAAAAGCTACACCGAGGCCAAGGTGACATGAATCATGGGGGGTGTCAGGTGCTAAGCCTTCCACATCAATTTTTGGCAGTTCCCTACAATTATCTGTGCTAACTGCGCATTCCTGTGGAACAGCCATTAACCTGAAACTTCTGCGACAATTCACAGTGTCGTTAAATGACGAAAACCACTTTTTTCATGCAGTGTACATCGCAAAACCTCTAGTGTCTTCATGTACTGTATATTGAAGTTTAGACAGTTTGCAAGAATATTTAGTATCACTGGTGTGAAAATGCTGTTAGATGGCGGTGGAGTAAACGGGAGTTGAGACTGGCAGATCCAGCTATTTTAGGCTACTTTGAATTTAAAGTTCAGGTTGCATTGTCCGATAAAAAAAAAATAAAAATGATCAGAACTATCAGCACAGTATATAACACTAATCTGGTTGCACAATAGAAAGAAATATGCAAACACTAGCCATGAGCCGTGTCAATTTCGACACAAAGGGAAGTGGGAACTATTTGTTTTTTTCAGTTATTTTAAAAGTAGCAGTTAATGAGGCGATCAGCGGCAGTATAAAGAGCGAAATGTTTATGAATAGCCGAATGGGGATGGGGGGTGAATGCTGCCTGTTTTGCCTTGTAATCAACATTTTATTGAGACTGTTTTTGGGGGGGTCCAACTGTGTAGCATTCGGTTTAATTGCGGATTCAGCATTCAAATGCATGCCAGGGAAAAGGGGAAAGCTTTCCTCACACGCTCCACCTATGATACACCCTCTTATCACAAAACATTAGTGTCCACACCCCTGACACACTGTACGAATATATACAGTCCATCCATCTGTAAAGTCATCTCAAAATGACCAAAATCAGCAAGCTGCATTCCCAAGACATCAGGGTGATGAGGTCTGCTGGAAGTTCTACTCAAGAAATATCCCGACATCTGAAATCCATTGGTGTACACGCTACATTGAGCACTATCCGGAGACACTACAAAGAAAGATCATCACACAAACGTAATCCTCGCAAAATAACGGAGTAAGTTACCCACTGCATGACGCGAACACAAACACTGGCCTAAATACCGGTTAATGCTAAGTGGTGGTTATGCATAAACTGTCAAATGTTTAACTATTTTCTGTTTTGCCCTTGATTTTAGAGACATTGTCCTATCCATAGAGAATATCACTCATCAGAATGATGAACTGGTGTCATGTTCCGTGAAAAAACAGCTATGGCGTGACAGCGGAGTGGAAATAAGCGAGCGATCCATTCGGAGGATAAGGCAAAAGCTTGGGTGGAAGTATGGGAAAACTCAACATTGTCCCATGATCAGAGACAAAAATAAAGAGTTACGTCTCCAACAAGCCCAAAAATGGATTGCTGAGAAGGAGTCATTTCACGATGTAATTTTCACTGATGAAACAACAGTGGCTTTGGACCGCTTTGCCACCATGTCATTTCGTAGAAGTGGGAGACACGTGTCTAAACCAAAGCCAAAGCACCCGCTAAAAGTTCATGTTTGGGGAGCAATATCCAGACTGGGTCCGGGACCGATTGCAATCTTCGAAGGCATAATGGACCGGTCTTTCTTTGAAAATGCTATTGTAACAGAAACTGCTGCCCCATACATTAGGGAAAACTTCGGAGCACATCACCGTTTTTTCCAGGACAATGACCCGAAGCACACTGCTGCAGGCAGACTCATTGCTGAACAGGGTGTAAACTGGGTGAAGACTCCCGCCGAATCCCCCGACATGAATCCCATTGAAATGGTGTGGCATGCTCTGAAAGATTATATTCGAAAAGTAGCAAAACCAACTACAAAGTCTGACTTAATTGATGCCATAAATAAATTCTGGTTTGAGGAACTTACAGCAGTGGCATGCAACAAGTACATAAACAGACTGTTTAAAGTTCTTCCGGCTGTGGTGAAACATCAGGGTGGACATACTGGAATGTAACGATGTATAAAGTTGTTTAAAAATGTCTAAGCATTGGCAAAACTGTAAAATGAAAATAAAATGTACATTAATGATCACTTGAATAAATAAGCTTTTTTAACGTTGTTGTTCAGAATCTGCTGTTATCAAAAACATAAAATAATACTGATAATACTGATAAAAATGCATAAACACGAGTTTAATGCATAAATAAACCTGAGTGAGCATAGTAGCCC
>NC_133374.1:23490231-23703715 GCF_049309525.1 Garra rufa
CTTTAAGGTTATTGTTCAACATGACCTGTCTCAGCCTCAAGAACTTACAACAGATGTCAATGGGTCGGCCCATTTCACTATTGATACGTCCCTTGCGACAAGTACATCTATTTATGTATCTGTAAGCTTTTCATATTTTTCATTTCGAGACAATCTAAATGAATTCAAGCATAGTAATATTGAAATAAATATTTTAGTCACTTGCAGCAGACTTTTTCTGACCGTGTGTTTTATTGATCTGCTCCTGACAGGCCGCTGCTTCATACACCAATCAGTTTTCTGTTCCATTCAATTTTGAATCTACATTCAAAACGCTAAAACTAAAATCTGAGGAAAGCTTAGCAAAATCAAGTCAACTGGTTATAAAGGCTCTAGAGGAGCCGCTAAAGTGTGAGGAGGAGATCTCAGTAACCGTGCAGTACACTATTGCTGGAGAGACTATTGACAGTGGATCTGTTACTATAATCTACCTGGTGGGTAAAGAAATTAAGCTGGACACTGCACAGATTTTTTTTTTCATTCAGCTATTTTATTCACTGTGCTTTTCACTTTGTTTCAGGTTTTATCTAGAGAAGAGATAGTCCACCACGGCTATAAGAACGTTGAGGTGAAAGGCTCTGATGGAGTTGTGGAGGGAGACGTGACGTTTAAAGTCCCTGTTCATACCCGGATGGCTCCTAAGATGGAGTTTCTCACATACTGTGTGCTGCCCAGTGAGATTGTACTAGCTGCTTCCAGAGCATTTGAAATTGAGAAATGTTTTGAAAACAAGGTATTCATTCATCATTACAGTATGGTGAGATGTACAGTTTCTGAGTTCATTTTGTAGTAATAACCAGCTGACTGACTTGATAATAATTAAATGCTAATCACCAAATTGTAAATGTCAAATCTTTTAAATGCCATATCAGAAGAATTCCTGATAGCTGTGTAATAAGTAGTCAGAGTATTTAGTAATTATTGGTTGAAATACTTTGATTTTATTTTAAAATTAAAGTTTTGACCACTGTGTGAAACAGGTTTCACTGCGGTTTTCTCCAACTACGGCTGTTCCTGGTGAAGAAAACACTCTCCAGATCTCAGCTCAGCCTGGTTCACTGTGTGGCCTCAGTGCTGTAGATCAGAGCGTCCTCATCATGGAGTCCGGAAAACGTCTAGATGCTGACAGTGTAATTCATATTTCAGACCTGTCTTCTGTTTTGACACTTTTCACAATGAAATTACAAAATCACTGTTTCCTCCGTCCTACTGCAGATTTTTAGGCTGTTGCCAGTCAGGCATTTTCCATATGACATTGAAGATCAAGAGGATTGTTTTAATATTAGATCCAAAAGAAGTCCTCAGTCTCTCCCTTTTCCACCTTCATATTCACCTATGCCATCCTACCCTAACCCCTCAGAGAGTAAAGCAGATGCTGTCTACGCAAGTTTCAATGTAACTATTTAAAATCTTTTGGGTTTGAGGTTTGTTTTATACAAAAAAAATATAGTTAGATGCATTGGAAATACTTTTTTGGTAAAATATATTGTCTCTTGTCTTTTACATTGTCATCTGGATAAGAACATGGGATTGAAGGTGGTGACAAATTTGATTATTAAAATTCCATCCTGTATTAAATTCAGAGATGTATTTTATCAGAGAATGTTTGGTGGTAAGACATCAGTTTATTTCTCTCTCTATATATAGTACTGTATGCACCATGGATATGTTCTAAAAATAAACTGTAAATTAAATGTCCTATAAAATTCCAGGTTTTATGGTTTTTGGTTACCCACCAAGTTATGGAGGTATGGCAGGGGGAAGTATGCCAGGAATTGCTGGAGGTGGAGGAGGTCCAGTGGGTCCAGCAGTTGGAATGAGTCCAATGGGTGTAGGAATTCCAGCTAGAGGAGCTGGACTCGCTGAAGTCGCAGAAGGTCAGGAATATAATTTTCCCATATTTATAGTCAATATGTTTCTGTTTTTTCCTGTCTGAGAATAATGACCCATGTAAATCTCTAAATGGCCTTAAACAATTACTAAATCTGCAAAGTGGCGCATTTTTCAAATGTATGCATATTTCATACATGGATTGCTTCTGACAGCATTGCAGCTGTGTACGGGACACCCTTAGCATCTCAGGTTAAAAACACTTGCCAAGCACTAAATACTACACAAAAATAGCTGATGGCTAGTATATGAATTAGTGTAAAATGGCTGCCCACTGCTCCGGGTGTGCGTTCACGGTGTGTGTGTGCACTTGGATGGATGAATGCAGAGCACAAATTCCAAGTATGGGTCACTGTACTTGGCTACACGTCACGTCTTTTCCTTTCCTTCCAAAAATGAAGATGGTCATTAATATTACCATTGTAACTGTATTGTTTTTCTGTAAAACATTAGATTTTGTTATTAATAAATATTAATTTTTTTTTATTCTACAGTATAATATAGGGTGGTTCAGGTTTTCATTGTTTAATCCTTTTGTTTTTTGTTGGTCAATTTCATGGAGCAACAGGAGGTATAGGAACTGGGATTCCTTTCACACCTCCCGAAGAAACCATTCGCACATTTTTCCCAGAAACTTGGATCTGGGAACTTGTTGAGATTGGGTGAGTGAATGATTAAAAAATTCTGAAGGTTTGGTAAATGTCATGTTAATAAATTCAAATTTCTTTTCAGGGACTCTGGATCAGCTCAGGTTCCTGTCACGGTTCCTGACACCATCACCTCTTGGGAGACAGAGACCTTCTGTCTGTCCTCCAAAGGTCTGGGTCTGGCTCCTCCTGCTCAACTGACGGTTTTTCAGCCCTTCTTCCTGGAGCTCTCTCTGCCTTACTCCATCATCCGTGGGGAGATCTTTGAGCTGAAGGCCACTGTCTTCAACTATCTGTCCAAGTGCATCATGGTGAGTCTTCAGATTCAGTCTTATCCAATCATATCAAATATGCCACTAATCATGTGTGTTTGACTGACAGATTAAAGTGACTCCAGCTCCTTCCTCAGACTACACTCTCAAAGCCTCCTCTGATGATCAGTATTCATCCTGTCTGTGTGCTAATGGAAGAAAAACCTTCAAATGGATCCTCACTCCTTCTGTTCTTGGTGAGTTTTCCCGTCTGAATCATTGTTTCTTAGTCTCTTTTGTATCTTCACATACATGTCTTGTGTTGTAGGAGTCTTGAATATTACAGTCAGTGCAGAGGCAGAGGCATCTCAGACTGTGTGTGACAGTGAGATTGCGAGCGTGCCAGAGAGAGGACGCATTGACACAGTCACACGAAGCTTGCGTGTAAATGTGGGTAAAAACATACTATGCAAATACAGTTCATTAATGCAAGTTATATTATCTTAAACTCTACATTTACATTGCAGTCAAAGACCAAAAAAGCTAAACTGTGCTAACATTAACCTGTGTCCCTCAGGCTGAAGGAATCGAAAAGACTAGCAGCCACAGCTGGCTCCTTTGCCCCAAAGGTAATGGCTGTTCACTTGTATGCCATACATTTTTTTTTAGAATAAATTGCTTTCGATTTAATTTATGAATTGCTTTTGTGCCTCTATTTACAGAGCAAAACCTCCTGGAAGAAGTAGATCTAGCATTTCCCAAAAATTTGATAGAAGGGTCAGGAAGAGCTACTGTTTCAGTGCTTGGTGTGGGGAAAAACCATCATACTGTCACATCAATTCTGTCTTGTGAATATTTCAGATGTAGAAATTTACAATCACATGTCCTTTTGTAGGAGACATACTGGGTCGTGCATTAAGGAATCTTGATGGATTATTACGGATGCCGTACGGCTGTGCAGAACAAAATATTGCTGTTCTTTCTCCCAATATTTACATTCTGCAGTATCTGGAAAACACAGAGCAGCTCACCTCAGCCATCCGAGAGAGAGCCATCGGCTTCCTTAAGAGCGGTGAGATGTCATTCAGAGTCATTTCATTCTGCTTAAAATGTTTTTCAGTACATTTAAGGAAAATAATCTGAACTGAAATATTGAAAAGGGTATCAAAGGCAACTCAACTATCAGAATTCAGATGGCTCATATGCTACATTTGGAAATGGAGACGGAAATACATGGTATGAATGCTTGTTTTTACCTCATAAATGAACCATTGCACAAAACCAATTGTACAGCAATAAATATTGTTTTAATCAAAAGATGGAAATATCTCAAAAAATAATATCACAAATCTCCAAATGAATCCAAATAAATGTATTAAATTGAATTCGACTAACAGGCTGACTGCATTTGTGCTGAGGACTTTTGGGAAAGCACAGCGTTACATCTTTATTGACCCCCAAAAAATTGAGAATACAAAGCAATGGCTGATACGCCACCAAAGACCAGATGGTTTATATGAGAGCAGGGGAAAACTCTTCAATAACAGAATGAAGGTAAAAATATTGCAAGGTATATTACAAATATTAATATAAATCAGTGAATTAAAAAAAAAAAATCGGTAATTGGTTTTCCACTGCAAATATCTACATTAATTACATAAAAGTTCTAAAACAAGATATATTTATTTGAGATACAACGTTTTTAACATTTGTGAATTGTTATACCATTTGTAAACTCTTGGTATAATGAAACAAAATATGTGTATGCATGCTTAAAATGATAACAGAATAATAAAATATATTGTCTGAAAATAGGTTTTAATGAATTTCATTTGTCAAAACTGCTTTTTAAAAAATGAACATTTCCATAATCAATGCCTTTATTTGCTATCTGTGTATTTTAGGGGGGTGTGAGTGACAGTGTGACCATCACTGCCTATATAACTGCATCACTACTCGAGCTGAACACATCAGTAACGGTCAGTACGGTCTACATGTTAGAGTATAGTACAAACTGTACTATTTTATAAGGCTCTTATATATTTGTCGCCTGCACTGTTTCTGCCATAGGATCCTGCTGTGAGCAAAGGTCTGTCATTCTTAAAGCGTTTTGCTGGCGATATCCGAAACACTTACATTACTGCTCTGCTCGCCTACACTTTCAGTCTGGCTAGAGACACATACACTCGACAGCAGCTTTTCAGGAAACTGGGGGGTGTTGCTATTTCAGACGGTAAGAGATTTGTTTCTCTTGACTTTCTGTTGTCTTTCATGACTGTACTGTTGTTTTTTGGTCATGCTCATGGAGTTACTGGTGTCTCTTTTGCCCATGTGTCCTAAAGGGTCTCGTCTCCACTGGTCTCAGTCTGGATCTGCTGATGACTCTGATTCTCTGTCAGTGGAGATCAGCTCATATGTGTTGTTAGCTATTCTCACTACAGATTCGCTCACTGCAGCTGATCTGGGTTTTGCTAACAGGATTGTCAGCTGGCTTGTGAAGCAGCAGAATGCCTATGGAGGATTCTCCTCCACACAGGTCCCTCAAACTACTCAAATCAAACACATGATTGCTGAATAATGGGTAAAAGTCATATTACTGAACATGTTTATTTCTCAGGACACAGTGGTGGCTCTTCAGGCTCTGTCTTTGTACGCCACCAAAGTGTTCAGCTCTGACGGCTCCAGCACAGTGACTGTACAGTCAGCAGGAGACACTCACCACTTTGATGTCAATCAGGACAACAAGTTACTGTACCAGGAGAAGCAGCTGCAGAACGTTCCAGCCAAATACAGCATTGAAGTGAAGGGCTCAACCTGTGTGTCTGTGCAGGTCTGTTAAAAAATGAAACCACATTATGATCAAATTATATCTTAAAGAGATCTTCTAATGTTTTGTGACTCTCTTCCAGATGTCTCTGTTCTACAATATCCCCACTCCCAAGGAATCTAAGGCATTACAAGTCATCGCTAGGCTTGGGGGAGTGTGTCAGAGCACAACCGCACAAATTCTGGGTGTTGTATTAGACATTATGTAAGAGCAGATTCTGATTTACACCTTCAGTGTTAAGATTTAATTCTTTACTTGATTTTTCCATTTCTATATTTTTATACTTTCTGTTATCGGTTCAGGTATACTGGGACACAAGACAGTTCTAATATGGTCATTGTAGATATGAAACTCTTATCTGGTTTCAAACTAGAGCCCTCTTCCCTGGATGCGGTAAGGCAGTTTAAGTCAGCATCCCCAAATTTTTGGTAATATTTTAGTTTGCACTAAAATGTTTTTCCACAGTTAACGAAATCAGTACATCGTGTTGAATCCAAAGATGACCATGTGATCATGTATCTACAAGAGGTGGGAAAAATAATATATGTGTAATATATAATGACAACCAGTGTGATTAAAATGACAGTTAACTATGTATTTTTTTCCAGCTTCAAAAGAACATACCCTTCCGCCACATACTACATATTAAACAGACCTTCTCAGTTAAAAACCTCAAGCCAGCAGTTGTAAAAGTCTATGATTACTACCAAACCAGTAAGACTAAATTACTTAGCACTCACTTATTTATACATGTTAAAGTCTTGGCACCTTTGCAGCTTTTTTCAATCTTGTGTGCAGGTGAGCGGTCTGAAGCAGAATACTTTAATCACTGTGTCTGAGGAGCAATGCTGTGTAAGAAACAACAGAGTCTTCACACAAATTCAACATATAACTTTGTGCTACTATACTGAATTAGCATAAATAACTATGCAAATACAAAAGGCAAGTAGAACAATTAGACAAACATTTTATGGTCTTGAGCCTTCCAAATATCATATATATATACATATTGTAACAAAAAAATATTCTGGAAAAATTGTCTACCCTAGATTTTAGATTGACATGTATGTAAGCTCTTGCTCATGTATAGGCTTTATAAATGTAGAAAAATATCATGCTTGTTGTTAATATGCAATTACACTGTATCTTTACTGTAGTAAATATAAATGCTTTGATTACTGATATATCTCTATGACTTCATGAAATAAGCAAATAAAATTGTCATTGTGAAAAATGTGTAAAAGTGGCCTGTCAGTGTTCTTTTAGATGATTTTCCCATCTCTCTCTCTCTCTCTCTCTCTCAAAAAAAAAAAATTAAATAAATAAATAAATAAAGTCCTTGTCCTCATATGAATAATAAATATTAATATCTCCATATACAGTTGAGGTCAAAAGTTTATGTACACCTTCAAAATGATATATATGACATCTGCCTAAATTATTTTACCAAAATAAGAGGGATCATACAAAATGCATGTTATATTTTATTTAGTACTGCCCTGAATAAGATAATTCACATAAAAGACATTTACATATAGTACACAAAAGAGAAAATAACAGTTAAATTTATAAAAAATTACCCCGTTCAAAAGTTTACATACACTTGATTCTCAATGCTGTGTTGTTACCTGAATGACCTACATTCAGGTATCATTTTTGTTTAGTCATAGTTGTTCATGAGTTCCTTGTTCATCCTGAACCGTTAAACTACCCGCTGTTCTTCAGAAAATTACTGTATAATGTAAATTGAGTACAGTAGACGGGCAGTGTATTGTCTTTACATAGTTGTCTTTACAGTGTAGTGTATTGGCAACTTTTTGTTTAAGTCACATTATATTTGTTTAACAAGCATCACTGATGCTCCAGAAGGAAAAACAATGCATTAAGAGCCGAGGGGTGTAAACTTTTGAACAGAATGAAGATGTACATTTTTCTTATTTTGAACAGAATATCATAAATATCATTTTTTTTCATTTAGTACTGTCTTTCAGAAGCTACAGAAGATACTTACATGTTTCCCAGAAGACAAAATAAGTTCAATTTACCCTGATCTTCAAATTCAAGAAGTTTTCACCCCCGGGGCTTTATGAATTGTGTTTCCTTCTGAAGCATCAGTGAGCGTTTGAACCTTCTGTAATAGTTGCATATGAGTCCCTCAGTTGTCCTCAGTGTGAAAAGATGGATCTCAAAATCATACAGTCATTGATGGAAAGGGTTCAAATACACAAAAATGCTGAAAAACCAAAGGGACCTGAAGGATTTTCTGAAGAACAGTGGGCATGTCGATCATTCAGGTAACAACACAGTATTAAGAATCAAGTGTATGTAAACTTTTGAACGGGGTCATTTTTATAAATTCAACTATTATTTTCTCTTGTGGACTAAATGTAAACATCTTTTTTGTGAAATATCTTATTCAGGTCAGTACTAAACAAAAAATAACACATTTTGTAGAATCCCTCTTATTTTGGTAGATTCTGCAAGGTGTATGTACATTTTTGACCTCAACTGTACATAGCCTCATAATATTGCTAGTAATAAGGTCATGATAGAGTAAAGTAATCTATAAAAAGTTTGAGATAAATTTGCCCATACATATTTTTATTTTTTATTTACAATTTAATTAAAGTATTAATAATTTCATCACGTATTGTTTACATTTTATTGTTTGTTTGTTTCACTTAACATGTATATTTAATTTTATTGTAGATTTATTTCAATTACCGAAAACGATAACGAGCATTAATAACACTGACCCATCTGCAACTGCTTTCCTCGAAGTTGCCAGAAGCAATGCCTCTACTGTGAGAGGTTTTCCCGCCACTAGAGGGAGGCATTAGGCTATTTGAAAGACTTTTGAATCACCACTGTGATATTTGGTCTGTAACCAAAGATATTTCAGTCCCTAGCTAGTGTTCTGCCATGATTAGAGATGGTAAACAAACTCCTCACTCTCCCTATGATTCACGAGTGACCGCATGCACTGACTCACCTCTTCTGACCATCTTATTTGCATTGTCAATTCACTCTGTAAATATTATACAACAACACATGCGTATCGCGAGGATCTTAAATCCCCCCAAAAAACGTTATGCCTGTTGTTTTTCTCTCCGCCATCGGGGGCGCTCAAACTGAACGGGCCAATCAAGAGCGCCCAGCTGGAGTGACGCCACTTCCGTGACAGTAGGGTCAGCGTGACTGATTTATCAACAATAACAAGAGCTGCGCGGAACAGTTTGGCGATCAAAGTGCGAGACCTCAAATGCCATGACGTGGATAAACTGACGGTTAGGAGTTGGTTTGAATCACAGCGTCCTGTCTCGCGTCTCCTGGAGGAGCTGCTCATTCAATGTAAGATACTTTATGATGATGGAGGGATGTTTTCGCCTCTAGCTAGCTTCATTTTAGCTTAATTATGATATTTCTCAGGTGTTGACACATAATGGTACATTCTCGTTCCGTTTCATTTAAGGTTTAGTAGTCTGTTTTGGTGACTGGTGCTGTCAGCTTTAATGTATGTATCGTTGTGCAGTAGCTCAAGAGAAATTAATGACATTGATTTAGCACCAGTGTTTATTATTAATGGCTTGTTATATTATAAGATCTCAAACGAAGGTCACAACACCTTTATCAGTTTAGCATTCTTGTCATGTGATGGTTTGTAAATGGTTCCTCGTCTGAGAATGTACGAATGATAGATAGACTCATGTACAGTATGTGGTTGTGGACAGTGTTGGGAAGATTTGGAGTGAAATATATATATATATATATATATATATATATATATAAGAATTGTCCCTTTGAAAGTTATTTCGCTAAGCATATAGTAAAATGTAGGCAGATATTCTGTGAATTGCAAAATATCAACTAATTTATTGCAGTAGCCGGGATAATTAAATACCTAATCATGTGATCTATAAAAAGTAATTTTTCATAGATTTTACTCTTTAACTTAAGCCATAATTGTACTGTTGTTGCTCTACAGGTACTATTTGTACATACTTTTTACTTAATAGGTATTTCTTAATCTGTATTAAATGTGACCCTGGACCACAAAACCATAGCTTTTCATTGATACAAGGTTTGTTAGGATGGGACAATATTTGGCAGAGATACAACTATTTGAAAATCTGGAATCTGAGTTTGCAAAAAGAAATCTAAATATTGAGAAAATCACCTTTAAAGTTGTCCAAATTAAATCTTGGCAATGCATATTACTAAACAAAAATTAAGTTTTGATATATTTACAGTAGACATTTTACAAAATATCTTCATAGAACATGATCTTTTACTTAAATCGATCATTTTGACTCATACAATGTATTTTTGGCTATTGCTACAAATATACCCTTGCAACTTATCCAGGGTCACAAATGTGCAACATGCTGTAAAATGTGAAGACATCACTTGTTCTTGTAAGTTGATACTCCAAACACTAGCCTTTAATGAAACTGCTTCAGGCAGTGTATTGTCTTGGCAACTTTTTGTTTAACAAGTCAGCTATTGTTCTTTTACTATTGTTCTTTATATGCACAGCTGTTTAAAGAATGTTTACATGGTGTTTGTTTCTTAAGAGCCTGTAAACCTGCTTTGGTGTTTCATATGCATATTGAGTGTGTTGGTTTTGTTGAGGCAGATTAGTGTAGTTACAACTGAAGGTGAATTGGTTGTCTGTCCTTCTTGGAGTTCTTGCTGACCTGGTGTCTTCTTTCTGCAGAGTGCTGTTATCTCTGAAGACTACTGTGAGGACGCTGAGAAGTTTGCTGGTTTGCAGCTACATTTGTGCATTTGAGCCCGGAAACTTAAAGGACAAATAACTTTTGTAGTAAATTTAAGTAAACGTTATTTTATGGCACAGCTGTGACTGTGGACTGTGGACCTGTGAGGACAAATCGCACAGCAGGTGAGAGCCTTTAAAACTCATGCTTCTCATCAACACATATTCAACATGCTTATTCATTAGTGGAGGCACTTATTTTGATGACTTATTTAGTCAGCAGATGGTTAAATCTAGGCCAGTTCTGTTTAAAAATGGAACTTTTAGCCCAGAGGGCTGCAGCTTCTCACTATATGTTCAACTGAACTGCTTGAGGTTGTCTGACACATGGGTCAGGCACTTTGAATTAATATATATTATAAATACTTGTAGTGTATGTGTATATAGACATATGTTGCATTTCAATCACTCACTGACGCTCCAGAAGGAAACATAATGCATTAAGAGCTGGGGGTGTAAACTTTTTAACAAAATGAAGATGTGTACATTTTCCTTATATTGCTTGTATTTTTTCATTTAGTAGTGCCCTTCAGAAGCTACAGAAGATACTTACATGTTTCCCAGAAGACAAAATATGTTCAATTTACTCTGTTCTTAATGCATCATGTTTCTTTCTGAAGCATTAGTGAGTGTTAGAACCTTCTGTAGTTACATATGAATCCCTCAGTTGTCCTCAGTGTAAAAAAGTGGATCACATAATCATACAGTCATTGTTGGAAAGGGTTCAAATATACAAAAATGCTAGAAAAAAATAAAAACTGTGGGACCTGAAGGATTTTTCTGAAGAACAGCAGGCAGTTTAACTGTTCAGGACAAACAAGGCACTCATGAACAACTCTCACTAAACAAAAAAAAAAACAAAAAACAGCTGTGGATCAGCTAACAACACATTAAGAATCAAGCATATGTTAACTTTTGAAGGGGTCATTTTCATAAATTGAGCTATTATTTTCTCTTGTGAACTATATGTAAACATCTTTTATGAGAAATATCTTATTTAGGTCAGTACTAAATAAATAGTAACTTGCATTTTGTATGATCCCTCTAATTTTGGTAAATTAATTAACATTTTGCAGATTCTGCAAGGTGTATGTAAACTTTTGACTTCAATTGTATATATGGGCTATAGGGTGATACACAGAACCATTGGGTGAAGCAGTCTTGCTTTATCATGAATAAAACAGCTGCTGACCAATCAAGCATGTAATTTCACACCAAACCAGTATTATGTAAGATTAATAGAAGACTAAAAGTCATGTGGTACAATGAGGAAGTGATTTATAGAGCAAATTTCAAGGTCAGTAATCCTCTTCAAATATCAGGTAATTTGACCATTGCATGGGAAAGCAAGGCTAGTTCAGGATCAAACAAACAGGCAGTCCCACCTCAAACTCACGCCATTGACTGAGCCAGAAGTCGACACATAGAACTCATCATCAAATGCCATTTGGAAATTTTGGGAAATTAGCCTACGAATGGCTTGGTTATCTCTGCACATTAAACTAGCAACTATTTAATATTGAAACCTTTTTTTGGTAACTGTGTGTCTACAGTTGTATAAGGTGTGTGATGTGGGCCAGTGCAATGGAAGCTTCTGAGACAGAAGGCCGCAGCTTTATGCAGGCGATCAGTGAAAAGTACAGCCCGGAAAACTTCCCTTGCCGTCGGGGTCCAGGCTTGGGGGTGGTTGTGCCAGTTGTGCCTTCTGGACAACAGGGATCGCCTATGAAAGGTGAGGCTTGGGTTAATGTAAAAAAAAAAAAATCAAGAAAGGTTACTTGGTGATTTTAGTGTTTGCTTTCAGTATCCTGTTGCTGTGTTTCATAGTTCATTAGTTATGTGGTCATTCTGCTTTTAGAACGTTTGAACCTGCCCAGTATTCTGGTTTTGAATGGCTGTGGAATCAGTCATGCAGGAGAAAAGGGAGAAATCGCTGCCTTCTGTGCTCATGTAATCGAACTTGATCTGTCCCACAACAAGCTCCAAGACTGGCATGAGGTGAGTTAGATTGTCTGAGGATCTTAGGGTTTTTTCTACTACATATACATACATATACTAATATACCACTTTCACCCTCATTTTGTTTTAAATTCATATGCTGTTATAGTTTTTCTGGAACCAGTAAAGAGACATTTTTAAAGAATCGCTAAGCAACCTTATGTTGTAAAAGAGGCTGTTAAGCTCCAAATAAAAGTACGGGGGAAAAAAACACAACAAAAATAGTCCTTGTGACTCATGTGCTGTATAGCTTTGTGTGAGAAACTGATTAAAATGGACTGATTTTATGAATTGTAAATATGGTGTTTTCAATGTTTTGGGGTCAGTAAGATTGTTAAGACTAAATTATTTATTTTCATTCACAAGGACACATTAAATTGATTAAAAGTGACAGTAATGACATTTCTAATGTTACAGAAGATGCTTCAAGAGACCTACCTGCAAAGCTATGCCCAAGTGCACCTAGGGCAAAAGCTGGTTTAAATGCAAAGGATAGGCTCACCAAATGTTGATTTAATTTAGTTGATAAAAGTTAATTGATAAAGAAAATATATTTATGACATTATTTTTGACAGCATCCTCATTTTACAGCATTTTAAAGTGCCTAAAACTTTTAACAGTACTGTAGCTTAGCAGGTAGGTTTCTTGAAGCATCTAGGAGACGTTGTCACAGTTCTTCTGGATTTAGTCTGTCTCAGTTTGTTCTGTTTCTTCATGTCATTCCAGACAGACTGGATGATGATGAGTTCAGATCTCTGTGTGGAGCACTGGCTGTTGTCAGACTCCTTATGCAAACAAAAATCTCACTGGATTATTACAATTAATGGCAAAATTAATGTTTGGAAATGTAAACTGATATTTCCTACTGACACACTAAAGCAAAAGATAGAAATAACTGATTTAAAACCATTTTAGCTGGTGAAAGTACTAGTGTTCTAATAATTTTGGCCACCACTGAGTATTTATTAAAAATGTCATTTAAAACCTTTAATCTGTTCTAGATCACCAAGATTGTTTCTAACATCCCGAACCTGGAGTTCCTGAACCTCAGCTCTAATCCGCTGAATGATGCAGTCTTGGAGTCGGACTGCGCAAAAGCCTTCTCTTGCATCCGCCGCCTAGTTCTTAACAATACCCAGGTGTCCTGGCATACAGTGCACACATTCACACAAGAGATGCCTGAGTGAGTCGCACTTTAAAATCTAGATGTTATTGTAGTTTTGAAGAAATATTGGCTGATATTATGTATAACAGTTACTGGTGGTATACATGTGTGGTATTGATTGCTCAGGCCAGATGTTTCAGACATTATAGTATTGATTTTATATCAATATATAATTTTTTTTATTGTACCATCATGATACTGTTTATTTTCATGAGATCATCCACTTTACCTTATTAGGGCCCGAGCCCAAAAGGGCGAAGGCCCTATTGTTCTTCTAAGGATTCTTATTAGGGCCCAAGCCCAAAAGGGCGAAGGCCCTGTTGTTCTTCTAAGGATTTTTTTTTTCAACCTTCCGGGCACTTATGGGGGCCTTAACATACTCAAAAACTTTGCACACACGTTGGAATCTGCCGTCGTCCGGACGCCACAGAGGCTGGGACCCGGGCGTGGTTCAGGGCCTCTACAGCGCCCCCTGGAACACAGTCACTTGATGTACTGCGCACACATACTTGCACGTATTCATATGAAACTAGGTACACATATAGATCTCACTGAGCCAAACAACTTTTGTACTCTATGTCATAGGCTCCACCCAACAGGAAGTGAAATATTTAGGGCAGTGTAAAAAGCACATGCTCTGGAATTTGATATACTCCTCCCAGGATTTCCATAGGATTGTCACCAAACTTGGTCAGCATGATCTCAAGACATTGGGGATGCAAAATTGCCAGGGGATTTTTGATATCTCGAACGGTTTGGCCGTGGCAAGGCGACAAATTTATGGCGAGAAATGAGAAACAGGAAGTGTCTAATAACTGTTGCACACATTGCCTGATTCTGATAAAACTTCACCAGTTTGTTCGTTGTATGATGCCGATTACATAAACGTGACTATTATGAGTCAAAGTTATAGCACCACCAACTGGCAGCAGGAAGTGTGTCATTTTTAAAATGCTTTGAAATCAGCCTCTTAATTTTACTCGATTTTCTTCAAACTTCATCAAAATAATGTAAAAACACGGCCGATGAGAATATCTAAAGGGGTCAATGATAAATCAAATGCTGTTGCCATGGCAACGTGTCAAACTTTAAAATTAGGTTCCTGTCTTTTCGAGGCAGATAACATGCTTAGAATTTCATGAAACTCAACACACACATCAATATTAATGATAGTTAGACACTGGCAAAAGGTCATAAATGGGCGTGGAGCAGGCACTCTATAGCGCCATCTTTTGACAAAAGATGGGGGGTTAGTTTTTCCTACAGTCACCAAACTCTGTACATATATTGTTTTAATCAATCTGGACAACTTTCTAAATTAAACTCATTAGCTACGATCAACAAGAAGCAGGCTATTTTGATTTGAATGTGGATTTTTTGAAAAATCAGGCTGTAAACAAATTCATACTCCTCATAAGAGCAACATGCTGTTCACACCATTTTTTTCAACATGAAGAGAAGATTCTGAAGATGCTAAATTGCGAGCGGATTTGAGATATCTTGAACGGTGTTGACGTGGTGATTTTTTAAAGTGATAGTAAAAAAGATAACCGTAATTTTTTTATATCATTAAAGTGCAGCATCCAAACTCTTTAAAACTTTTTTCACACAGAGAACTAGTCATTCTGAGCAAATTATGTTAATCTCATAAGTATACAAGCTTCTATGAATTAAAGAAAATTAAAAAAGAAATCAGAAATCTGCTCTCACTCTGCCTGACTGTGGTATGTGTGTGTGTTGAGTGTAGAGTGAGTGTAGGGGGGAGGGGTGAGAGTGAGAGAGACCAGTGAATAATGCTGTTTAGCAAAAGACCACCTTTGAGGAAGAAATGCACATTGATGTAGTGTAATCTACATAAATATATGTCTGATCTTTGAGAAAATATAAAGGGTCACTAACTCTTTCATTATTTGTTTTTTGCAGTTTTTTTTTTACTGAACTGTACCATGAACTTGTCCTATGCAGTCACATAGCAAAAAATACAACTTTTAATAATTAATAAATAGCATGAGCGATTTATCTTCATTGTTAGACAGTTATTTTCATAGTGTTATTTATTGAATATAAAATTATAATTAACAATTTCAAGACAAACTTTGACAACAATACAAACTTTGCTGTTATTTGTTCAAAACATCTGAAAATTATACCATTTTAAAATGAGTTATATTTATATTGCCCCATTACAATACTCAACTTGTTTTTTAAAGATATTTTGAAAGAATGGAGCGTTTATATAGCACTTTATTGTGTATTGCTGTATACCCACATTAACTGTGTGTTCATGAACTGTGTGTTCATGTTCATGTTAATTCATAGTACATAAACTAATGTTAAAAGATACAAATTTACATTTTAATAATATATGAATACTTTTTTAGCTTAATATTAATTAACATTAATATATGCTATTTAACTTTTGTTCATGTTAGCTAATATAGTTAATGTTAACAAATGAAACTGGATGGCAAAATTTTATATATTGTGTGTATGTGTCTGTGTGTTGACTTTAAACTGTAACCCTTTCAACGCTGTAAACTTTAAATCCAAACTGGCAGAGGGTTGCTGTGAATGCATGTGCCAACTGGGCACCGTTTTCCTGATGCTATCGGGATGGCCACTGCGCAGATGGCGAGGGCCCGTTCATCGCTGCTTGCAGCTTTAATTACTTTATTGAAGCACAAATTATGATTGAGAGAATTCACGCATGGCTTTTCGGTAAAATTATGGCCAGTGAACAGGTCTTTTCATGCTTAAAATTGAATCATCAGATTTTATGAAGGTGTCTCTGGTATGACAGCTCTCCACTAATATTGATCTGTTTTGTCCAGACTAGAGGAGCTGTTCCTGTGCCTTAATGAGTACACCACTGTGACACCGGCCACCATGCCCTGCCCCACACTGCGTCTGCTCCACATCACAGATAACAGTCTCCAGGAGTGGAGTGAAGTACGAAAATTCGGCTCCATGTTCCCTGCACTGGACACTCTGATCATGGCCAACAACAACCTTAACTCTATTCAAGACTCGGGAGAAATCCTTCAGCGGCTCTTCCCTAACCTTCGAAGCATCAATCTGCACAACGCAGGTATCGTTGCTGTGAAACAGTCTAAATAATCATACCAGTAAAATCATATTCAGATCAGTAAGATTTTTAATGTTTTTTAAAGAAGATTCAAATGCTCATCAAGGCTGTGTTTATTTGATCAAAAATACAAAAAAAACCTAGTATTGTGAATTAATATTACAATGTAAAATAATGTTTTTCTGTTTTAATATGCATTAAAATCTAAATTATTCTTGTGATGAAAAGCTGAATTTTCAATATCATCACTTCAGTCTTCAGTGTCACATGATCCTTCAGAAATCATTCTAATATGCTGGTTTATTATCTTTGCTGGAAACAGTTGTGCTGCTTAATATTTTTGGAACCTTTTTTTCAGGTTTCTTTGAATAAAAAGTAAAATAAAATAAAAAGAACAGCATTTATTTAAAATATAGATTTTATCTAACAATATACACTACTGCTCTAAAGTTTGGGGTCAGTAAATTTTTATTTCTTCTTATTTTGAAAGAAATTTATACTTTTATTCACTAAATGATGTGTTAAATTGATACAAAGTGATAGCAACGATTTATTATTTTAAACAAATGCTTTTTTTTTTTTTTTACTTTTTATTTATGAAAGAATCCTGAAAAAAGAATCACAGCTTCTAAAAAATATTTGGCAGCACAACTGTTGCCAACAAAGATAATTCTAATAATAAATCAATATATTAGAATGATTTCTGAATGATCATATAATGGCAGATGAAAATTCTGCTTTGCATCACAGAAATAAATTATAATAAAGTATATTTAAATAGAAACCATAATTTTATAATGTAATAACATTTCACAATATTACAATTGTTTTCTGTATTTTTGATCAAATAAATGCAGCCTTGATGATCATAAGAGACTTCTTTAAAAACATCACAAGTCTTGCTGATTCCAAA
Source organism: Garra rufa (assembly GCF_049309525.1). NCBI lineage: Eukaryota > Metazoa > Chordata > Actinopteri > Cypriniformes > Cyprinidae > Garra > Garra rufa. The sequence goes on from NC_133374.1 coordinate 23,507,824, forward strand.
CTTTTGAACAGCAGTGAATCTCTAATTATTACTATTTTTGTACAGTATTTTGGTAATCATTTTTCTTATCATTTTGTGTGATTCAGGACTTAATCGATGGGAGGACATTGAGAAGCTAAACTGTCTTCCCAAACTGGAAGAAGTGAGGTTACAAGGCATTCCTCTACTGCAGACTTACACAAGCGCGGAGCGTCGCAGTCTAATGATAGCCCAGTAAGTCCAATGTATCTTACAGAGATGAAAATTCATCAGTCATCATTTACTCACCCTTATGTCATTCCAAATGTTGGTAACCAAACAGTTTTGGTGACCAATGACTCCCACAGACAAATATCTTTTTTTAGATGATATTTCACAAAGGAAAGAAAGCCACGCAGGTTTGGTATGACATGATGACCCAAGTAAATAATGACCGAAACTTTAATTTACTTTAACCACATTATTAACTGATATTAATGTTGATAAGATGATCTCATTGCTCCCCCCTGCAGACTGCCATCAGTAAACAGCCTGAATGGGAGTGTCGTGACGGATGGCGAGAGAGAAGATGCTGAGAGATTCTTTATCCGTTATCACTTGGATCATTCAGAGGAAGAGCTGCCTCACAGGTATCTTCTATGCATGAACACTGTAGACCATTTAAAACGTTAATGGATAATTTTTGGACACTTTGTCTACACTAGATGTGAGCAATGCAAAACAACTAAAAACAATATAACTTACAATCAATCATTCTATAATATATCTATAATAAATCCCCAACAGTAAACTGGTTCCATATTCTGTTTCTGACATACTTGAAGCGCTTGCACTACTGCTAGTGGCAGGACAACACAGCAATGGTCACATCTGATGTAAACACGGTATCAGGCAGCTGTTTTTTAATCTGTTGGCCTGTGTATACATAAGGACAGGTGCCTTTGGGTGTCACCAAAAGTTTTGCCTGCATCTGTCCAGCTGTTTTTGAACTCATTCAACATAATATATACAGTCAAACCAAAATTTATGCAGACACCTTCAACATTTCTCACATTATCACAGTTTATTCGCTATAGTTTAGAAAATGGTAATAAAACATGACAAGAACTAACAGTTAAACTGTGTCAGAACAAATTCATCCTGATAATGTCAGATTATTTTTATAGAACGGTATATAATGGATTACAATCAACCAAAAATTCAGCCAACTGTTAGTATGACAATATTTACACAACTATCAATACTTTGTTGACCAATTACCAAGCAATGCTTAATTTAGTTCAGTCTGTGGTTTAAAAAGGTCCAAAACATGGTCTGGTCAAAAAACAAATTTTCACTGTAGTATAATTTTTTGGGGTATAATATGTCACAGTTTAGTTTATTTTGCTATCCTCGCTAGTAAAATAAATATATAAAGTTATATCTGATGTTTGAACAATTTTTGGTTTGACTGTATGTATAAGGGTTTTGCTTTATTTAATGCATGTGAGTTTGTTTTACGAGATATAATCCACATGCTGTATGATTTTGTATAAACTTTTATGTAGACTTAACTAATATTTATTATATGTATTATAATCGGAAAAATGTATTATTATATAAAATGTATTGTTTATTAAATAATTATAATATAATATAATACAGTGTCCTCCACTATTATTGGCACCATTGGTAAATAAGAGCAAAGGTGACTATGAAAATAAATCTGCATTGTTTATCCTTTAGATCTTTTATTCAAAAAAATCACAAAATTCTAACCTTTCCTTTAAGTAAAGCGATGGAAACTGAGGGGGAAAGCTCATTATGAAATAAATGTTTTTCTCTAGTTCACATTGGCCACAATTATTGGCACCCCTAGAAATTTGTCTAAGTAAAATATCTCTGAAGGATATTCCCATTAATATTATTTTTTTTAGCACACCAGGGTGGCTAGGATTATAAAATTGTCTGGCCATGACTTTCTGTTCCACAGGATTATAAAAATGAGGAACACAAAGGCCAAATTTCCTTAATCATCCATCACAAGTAGTAAAACCAAAGAATGTAGTTCTGATGTGCAGAACAAGTTTGTTGAGCTTGTAAGAAAAGGGCTAAAGCATTGAAAATCCCCATTCCCACCATCAGGGCAAAAATTAAGAAGTTCCAATCAACTAAAGATGTTACAAATCTGCCTAGAAGAGGATGTGTGTCTATAATATCATCCTAATGCACAATAAGGAGAAGAGTTTGAGTGGCCAAAGACTCTCCAAGGATCATAGCTGGAGGATTGCAGAGAATTGTTGAGTCTTGGGGTCAGAAAGCCTAAAATAAAATGATCAAACAGCCCCTACATCACCACATGTTATTTAAGAGGGTTTCAAGAAAAAACCTCCTGGCTCATCAAAAAACAAACTCCAGCATATTCACTTGTCAGACATGATTGGAACTTCAAACAAGACTGGCCTCTATGGTCAGATGAAACTAAAAATTAGCCTTTTGGGAATCTTATAATGGGCCATGGATCTCATCTTCCAGCAGGATGATGATCCAAAACTAGCATCAAAATCAACACAAAATTGGGTCACTGAGTAGAGAATGAAGCTTCTACCATTGCCATCCCAGTTCCCTGACCTGAACCCTGTGTAGAAACTGAAGAGAAGAAGCACCAACATGAAGCTGGAAAGAGAGAGATTTTGGAGAATCTACAGAGATTCTGTATGAAGAAATTATCTCTGATCTCGTCAGGTGTTCTCCAAACTCATTAGACATTGTTGGAGAAAACTCAGAACTGTTATCTTGGGAAAAGGATCTTGCAATAATTGGGTGCCAATAATAGTGGCCAACGTGAACCAGAGAAAAACAATTATTTCATAATGAGATTTCACCCCTAGGTTCTATTGTTTTACTTCAATGACAGGTTAGAATTTTGTGAATTTTTTGAATGAAAGATCAAAACGATTGATCATGCAGATTTATTTATTTTTTATATCCACCTTTGCTCATATTTACCAAGGGTGCCAATATTAGTGGAGGCACTGTATTTCTTATTAAAAAATAAATATATGCTAGATTTAAACTGTGAATGAGACAAATTTTATTGGGCTATGGTTTACAAGTAAATACTACTTCAGTCTTATAAATTTCACAAACTGGCTCCTCTGACTGAGATGTTCTACTTGCCATTTCTTTGTAAAATTCACTAGCAAATTCTGAGTGAAAATTATTTCAAAGCCAGTTTTTTTTTCAGTGTAGATAAAAATGTTTGCTTTTTAGTATTTTTAATTCTCTTTAAGTAGAATTTTTGTTTTGACTATGTAGTGGAGGGCTGAATATGGTTTAAGTATTTGCATTTTGCTTTGGAGATACCACTGCTTGGTGACCAAATATGGGAAACTGGCTCCTCTGGCTGAGATTGATCTGAGACCACGTTGCCACGCCAAGGTAGAGGTGCGCTGTGAAGACAAAGTGGAGCAAGTGAACATCCGATTGGACCAGACCGTCGCAGAGCTGAAGAAGCAGCTGAGGACAGTAGTGCAGCTCCCCACCAGCAACATGCGCATTTACTACATTGACAAGGGTACTGCCTTTGGCCCTGATGAGTTGAAATACAATGCACGGGCCTTGCACTCTTACAGTATTCAAGACGGGGATGAGATCCTGGTAGTTCCCAAAACAAAATAACCGTCTTTCTCCAGGATCACAAAAAGCTATATTTAAATAACCAAATCCACTTTGAACTAGCGCCATCTAAGCTCCACAGAGTTAATGGGACTGTCATTCAGGGAAAAACTTCTAGGATTTGCTGGGGCTTCAGTTCGGCACATAACGTGTCATGTCACTACACGGTCATAAGAAACACCACGACTCGTGTGCACCTATGGTTTTGTTGCTGTTATTAAAGGTTTTCTTTTTGTCCTCAGACTTCACGTGCACCCCTGTATTTTCAAACGCCAGTTTCTTCAAGAATTAAGCACAGCGGAGGACTCTGGCAGCCTAGGATGTGCTTTTTACAGATTTTAATACAATCACCCATAGCTGAAAGAAAATGTTGCACTGCACTGATGTCTTAAAGAAGAAATCACAGATATCCATTGCCTGCTGATGTGTCATATGCTGTCAGCCATTAATTACATGCAAAAGACTCTCAGGCCTTATATATTGAATGGGCAGTGCTAGATTCACATGAGGAAAGGTTTGCAAAACATCTTATTCACAAATGTTTTTACAAGTCCAGTTCATTTTTATAATCCGATTGAAGAATACAGAAGGTAATTGCGGAGACGCATGCATGTGCTATTATTATTTTTTTGTTGTTGTTTGTTTGTTTTAGTCCTTTTTAATATTTCTATTAGTATTTTCTCTGCTGCTTTAGAAGCGGGCGCTCAAACTTGTACGCTACCAGTCAAAAGTTTTTGAACACTGAGATTTGTAATGTTTGTTAAAGAATTCTCTTCTGCTCACCACACCTGAAAATTGTCATGGAAAACACTTGTTGGTTCGCAGTTTTAACATATGTTTGCTTACATTTATTTTCAAGATCTGAGATAAACTATCTGTTGTTGCTTTCAGTATGGCTAGAAATTTCACGCGAAATGATATTCAAACTCACTTAGATGCAACATTGAATAAAGCACATAATCAGTACCTGAGATTATAACTGTCATAGTTAGAAAACAGTTATGTTTTCAGTCAGCTAAATAATATGGGGGAAGAGGGATATAGAAGTGAAATTCAGAATTGAAATCACGGGAGTAAATTGCATTTTAAAATATATTCCAATCTAAACCAGTTATTTTAAATAGTAAAAAAAATATTTCAAAATGTTACTGTTTTGGCTATATTTTAGATCAAATGCAGGCTTGTTGAGCAAAAGAGACTTCTTTAAAAACATGAAAAATCTTACTGTTCAAAAACTTTTGACTGGTGGTGTACCTCCAATACAAAGCATATGCTGGAAAAAGTGCTTATCCTCATTTCACTTGTATCCATATTATGGAGTGTGTTGATTTGGATATTTTACTCTCAGAATAATGAGATCTGTTAAGTGACAAAACATAATCCGCCAAAGATTATGATGTTGATGATTATTCACAGTATTTATTATTGATTTACTGATTGGTGTTATTTGTTAAAAACAAAACAAATTAGTAGCAAACCAATCATATTGTATGACTGCATCCAGCCAGTATAATATACCAAGGAAATACAATTTTTCATTTTTGTTAAATTAAGGGAATAGTTCACCCAAAAATTGAGAATTTGCTAAAAACTTACTCACCCTCAGGCCATCCAAAATGTGGATGAATTTGTTTCTTCATCAGAACAGATTTGCAGACATTTAGCATTAAATCACTTGCTCACCAATGGATCCTCTGCAGTGAATGGGTGCCGTCAGAATGAGCGTCCTAACAGCTGTTAAAAAAAATCACAATAATCCACAAGTAATCCACACGAGTCCAGTCTAAGTGTTATATCATTAAGATTAAATAGCTTTTTTCTGGTGGAAAAAAAAAATCTGTCATGTATGTATATGTCTCTCCTGATTTAGACAAGATTACTTTTTCAAGCACAATTTACAAGTGAAAACAGTCTAAAACAGTTCTAAACCAATATGTCCATGGATTTTGATGTGAGAGGACAACAGGGGATAGACTTGAGGCATATGGATTACTTATAGATTATTGTGATGTCAGCTCTCATTCTGATGGCACCCATTCACTACAGAGGATCCATTGGTGAGCATGTGATGTAATGCTACAGTACATTACAGATGTGTTCTTTTATTTACCACTCATGTTAATCTAAACCTGTATCTTAATTTATTCTATGGAGTATAAAAGAAAATAGTTTGAGAATATCTTTTTCCATACCAAAATGGAAGTCAGTGGTAATAGTTTGGTTACCAACATACTTCATATTATCTTTTGTATTCCGCAGAAGAAAGAAAAACATACTGATTTGGAATGACATGAGGGTAAGTAAATTACGTTTTTATTTCTGTGTGGTCTACGCTTTTAAAGACACTGCAGCTTAACTAAAATAAGTGCAGAAAGCGGCAAGTTTATTCAAAACAGGAGTTAGAGGATAAAACCAGCTAATTATTTTATTTATTTATACCTGGTACATTGATCAAATCAGTGCATGAACCTCATTTGCTTGGCATACTTGATTCAACAAAACCCCCTTGTTTACTTACTGAAACTGGTGGAAACATTTGTTGCATTTTTTTTTTATTATTTCATATATAACATGATAGCATGACTTGAAAGATGGACTGAATGGAAAAGCACTGAGATCCTTTCGGCATAACTCACAAATGCTTTGGTTAGTAGTAGATTAGCTTTTCTCTTATGTACTGATATATAAAAGTGTATGAAAAGATATGCGAGAATATTGAAAGCTAGAAGCATTTCTCATTAAACATTTCAGGTGATTTAAATGCTGTTTGATTTAGGTTGTAATTCAGAATTTTAAATCGATCATTTTATAACCAAAAAGTGAAATGAGTAGATAGTCAAGAGATTTAATGAGTTCTATGTGTATAACTTAAATTGAATGTAAAATGTTTAAATCAGCTCCAATAGTTGTAGAAGTTATTTAAGGTTGTTGTTTGGTTGGGGAAAGTAAGACGATGACAATTATATAACAAGGTAGCATCTGCTATGCCTTTAACACTCTTTATGCCTTTATCTCCAACCCCTATCAAACATTAAAGCAAAATGAAGCACTGTTTTTTCTCCAGAGAATTCCCTTTTAGAGTATCAATATTTGATGTTCTGTGCCCACACAGGACATGCTATTGATATTAGGGGTTCACTTTGCATAATTATTTTATGTTTTTTCTATATATATGCATTATTAATATTTTGACGTTACGACCTTGAAGGTAATGCCACTTAAACTGAGACTGGTGCATATGAAGTATGAAGATTGTTTAAATTTTTTTTTGAATTTACTCCTTTACCACTGAAGATAATGTTTAGCAAGTGAAATTGACTGAAATTACTTTAAATTGCCATTTAGGAGACACGTTTCAATCAGTGTGACTCACAGTACACTATTGTTTTTATATCTACTGTAGATATCCAGGATATTATGTGTTGTATTGTTTCTCAGTTTGCATTGTCTGTTGTACATTTGCTGTTCTTAATCTTTGGTTAAAGTTGATTTGTAAAGTGTGTGTAAAAAGGCTGTTGAGTGTCGAAGGGTCATTTATCTAATGGATGCATTAGGCCTGTTATTGTAATGAACACTTACATACTCCAAGCTGAGTTGCACACAGTCACACCATTAACGTGTTACAGTTTTGAAATCTGATTTGACTGTTTTATACCATTGATTTGCCAGCATATGTGCACACTAATGTATCGATGTTTGAAAGTTGAATGGACTGGGTCAAAGGCTAAGGAAAAATAAACTTTTACCGACTGTCATGCTATGGTGTCAGTAAATTATTATTTATATAGGATTATTTATTAACATTAATTAGCATTTATTCTCAGTTCTCATTTTAATTTTATAATGGGCTCATCATTACTTTTAAGAAAATGTACAGTGCTGTTGAAATGTTTTTTATGTTTTTTTTTTTGTTTTTTTTTAAGAATTTACAGTTGAAGTCAAAAGTTTACATACACCTTGCAGAATCTGCAAAATGTTAATTATTTTACCAAAATAAGAGAGATCATACAAAATTCATTTAGTACTGACCAGAATAAGACATGTCACATAAAAGACGTTTAGTCCACAAGAGAAAATAAAAGTTGAATTTATAAAAATGACCCTGTTCAAAAGTTTACATACATTTCTTAATACATATTCTTAATCATTGTTACCGGAATGATCCACAGCTTTTTGTTTTTGTTTTTAGTGATAGTTGTTCATGAGACCCTTGTTTGTCCTAAACAGTTAAACTGGCCACTTTTCTTCAGAAAAATCCTTCAAGTCCCACAAATTCTTTGGTTTTTCAGCATTTTTGTGTATTTTGAACCCTTTCTAAAAATGACTGTATGATTTTGAGATCTATCTTTTCACACTAAGGACAACTGAGGGACTTATATCCAACTATTACAGAAGGTTCAAAAGCTCACTGATGCTCCAAAAGGAAACACAATGCATTAAGAGTCAGGGGTAAACATTTTCAAACAGAATGAAGATGTGTACATTTTTCTTATTTTGCCTAAATATCTTTTTTTTTTTTTAGTACTGCCCTTTAAAAGAAGACAAAATAAGTTAAATTTTCCCTGATCTTCAAATTCAAAAAGTTTTCACCCCCAGCTCTTAATGCATCGCATTTTCTTCTGAAGCATCAGTGAGCATTTGAACTTTCTGTAATAGTTGCAAATGAGTCTCTCAGTTGTCCTCAGGTGTATGTAAACTTTTGACTTCAACTGTATTTGATCAAAAATCCAGAAAAAAGTGAAGATCAGTAATTTTTTTAAGAAAGAAATTAATAGTTTTAAAATACTATTAAAATAGAAAACCATTATTTTTAAATTGAAATAATGTTTCACAATATTACTGTTTTTATTGTATTATTAATCTAGTAAATGCAGCCTTGATGAGCAAACAAGAACTCTTTAAAAAACTTTTAAAATCTTACTGATCCCAAAATTTTGACCGGCAGTGTATATTTAGCCTTATTTTTATTTTAATTAATTGAATTACTTAAATTAAAAAAAAAATTGACAACAATAGTGCTCTCATCATCACCATTCATTTTTTCCCTAAATATGTTTAATGTAATTTTCTTTTTGAAGCCACACTCTGTCTTATTTCTGTTTAGCATTCTTTTAAAATAATAATATACAATATACACCAGTCAGGTTCTTTTAACTTAATAAATTCTTCTAAAACTTTGCCTTATGCACAGAGGCATTGTCATGTTAGAATAGAAAAGGGTCTTGTCCAAACTGTTGCTATAAAATTAGAAGCACAAAATTGCCTAAAATATCATTATATGCTTAAACATTAAGATTTGTACTCATGGAAATGACTAAAGTACTCAAACAAGTTCATTAGAAGGGAGTGTGCCAATACTTTTGGCAATATAGCGTGTGTATATCACTCTGCCTAATATTGCCGTTTGTGTTCCACGTGAGAAAGAAAGTTATACAGGTTTGGAGCAACATGAGGGTGAGTAAATAATACACAATTTATTTATTTATTGTTTGTATGAACTCTCCCTTTAAAACGCATCAAGCACTGCTACTGATCTCAAAAGTGTTTATTCCCGTCGCCAGGGTGACGGTGTGGGCGGTGGCATTGTGCTGACGTTCGAGAGCAGGATTAACCAATCCGATGAAAGAAACGCTCGCCGACGTCACCGTTAAAGTGAGCGACCGTTTTTTGACTAGAAGTCAAGAAGAGCTTGGAATATCACAAGGACAGAAACAACCAAAAAATGCCTCTGTTTTCATTTATACTCTTTTGAAGAACACCAGTGAACTATTGTGTATCGGCTGCAGGAGTTCAAAGTGGCTTGCGTGGAGGTCTTACGTGCGGTGGGCTCTTCCTTAAAGGAGCGGGCAGGGGAGAGGAGGATGGTCTCGCTCACTCCGGTGAGTAATGCTATGAATGCTCGCTCGCACTGCACATTCTTGCTTCGCCGTTCCCACTAATTTACTAGCCCGATTTGGAAGCTTCCAGACGTTTCACTAATTACATAACACCAGCCGGTGACTTGTCTTGCGTATAAATGTATGAAATTACACTCTTCTGCAGCGGTAAATTGCGAGTTAGGTATTTAAATCTTCAAACCGAGTCTTGCAGATTGAACGTATTCATATAAATACAATGTCTTATTGTTTTAAATAAATATGTACGTCAGTCTGGCGCAGTCTTTGTCTTTTTTAAAGATAATATTAATATAAACTTGACATTTATTCGAAGTGTTAGGGTTATGCTGTGTTTATCTAGTACTTGGTGAAGTTTAGTGATGTAGCGCTGTACACTGCAGCCATCAGCGCGCACTTGATCACGTGACACGCTGTTGAAGTACGGGAGACTGGGCAGTGTGTAAAATTTGGTTACCCGTCTTCTTTTTTAGTTGGCGTTGTTTTAAACCTTTATTTTCTCTTATTAGTTTGCTTCTAATTAAAGTACTACTACTACTAAAAATACTACTTATTCATAAAATGTGTAAATTAGTGTCATGCGGTGTTGTTAAAACACTCAACACCATCAGGATTAGTTGTAATCAACAAAAACACAGACGTGAAATCATGAGATTAAACAAAATGGGACATATTTTGTTTAATATTCTGGCATTTGCCACAATTATGAGATTATAAATCCTTAAATATTGTTACAACTCGTCAGTGAATATTATAACACCCCAGTCTCTCCTATTAAACCCACCTCTGACTACAATCTGACAAAAATCTCAGCAGTTATTTTTTTTTTTTTTTCGTAAAACTTTCAAGATATCCTGCATAATAATTAATTTGTTGTTACATAAGGTATCGCACTTAAATATGTTTGTTTTAATAGTATTACAGTATGTCATGTGGGTGTGGGTGGTTACTTATGTAAGTTACAACCTCCCATAATTACTAAATTATTAACTCTCCTATGATTACTGAACAGTTACCCTCCTATATTTATCCTGACTGGCTTTTATTGATCTTCATTATGTAGTTATAGTACGTTTAGTTCACCCAGAAATGAAATTCTGTCATGAATTACTCATCCTCAGGTCGTATCAAAACCGCAAGATCATCGTTCATTTTCAGAACATCCAAGAGCTGTCTGACCCTGCATAGACACCAATGCAACTGACTGACACGGAAGAGAAGAAGTTGTTGAATAAAGTCTGTCTAATTGACTATTTCAACAATGTTCTTACTACTTTTCTGGACCATAAAACATTTCGGTTGTGTATGCTGGGTCAGAAAGCTCTCGGATTTCATCAAAAATATCTTAATTTGTGTTCCGAAGATGAACGAAGGTCTTATGGGTTTGGAACGACATGAGGGTGGGTAATTAATGACAGAATTGTCATTTTTGAGTGAACTATCCCTTTAAGACCAGCTAAACACGCCACAGACATCTTGAGAAAAAAAAAATCGTATTAGCCTACATAATTACCAGTGCTCTACCTAACTGAAGTATTAAGATATTTTAAGAAGTAGCTTCTTAATTGAATATTTGAATTCTTAAATATATTGCATATATAATCATTTTTATGCAAATATAAAATGTTCAATTATATAATATATATGTGACCCTGGACCATGAAATTTTTTAAAATTGAGATTCATACGTCATCTAAAAAGCAAAATAAATAAGCTTTTCATTGATGTGGTTTGTTAGGATAGGACAATATTTGGCCGAGATACGACTATTTGAAAATCTGAGGATGCAAAAAAATCTAAATATTGAGAAAATTGCCATTAAAGTTGTCCAAATGAAGTTCTTAGCAGTGCATATTACTAATCAAACATTAAGTTTTAAAATATTTACAGTAGGAAATTTACAAAATATCTTAATTGGACATGGTCTTTACTTAATATCCTAATGATTTTTAAGACTCATGCTACTTAAGACTGGTATTGTGGTCCAGGGTCACATATAGGATCAATAAAAAAAAAAAAAAAAATGCAATTTGTCTGTAGAGATTTTTTAATCCAAAATTAATGGGTTCATCTTTTGACCACCAGTTTTAAGTGTCTATACACCTGATTTGCCATTTTAATTTTGCATGTTAATCCAAGAGTTTTTAATTTCATTGTCTTCTTTTTGTAGACAGTATCCCTAATATCAATCTGTTACAAAAGGTTAATTTAATATAACTACATAAATAAAATATTTAAAAAATACATACATAAATATAGCATACCATATGTTTTATATAAAATGTTATATTTAATTATTTTATATAAATATATAAATATATTTCATTATAAAATCATCCTCCGAAGTGCTTTAAAACTGAAACAGAAAAACAGGACGGGACATATCAAGCTGTCCCGCCCCCTTTTTTAATAGCCAATAGCGCTTTGTTTATATCACAGCTTTGACCAAAGCCGTTGAGCTCAGTAAAGCCTCATTTGATAGCGTATGACAGCTACAATCTCATCCATATCGCTATAAAATATATAATTCTGTGTAGAATTCAAATGGGATATGTTTTATGGTTTGCGCCGCATATGATCCGCTCCGTACTACCGTTTCTCTGGACCAGAGCAAATTCTGTACGAAACCATACTTTTTTCGCCACAATGAAAAGCATATTTATACTGTCTGAATTGTTCCCAATCCCCTATATACTTCACTACATGCCATTCACCAGACAGAAAATACTAATTCTGTAAACAAGTGACCAATTTCAGCTGCAGCTTCAGCGTCTGTTTATAATGTAGGGGGCGGGACATTTCGGATTCTAGACAGAAAGTTTGATTGAATGTGCAGGGTGATTTCATCAAAATCGTTGATTCATATTGACGAAAGTTAGAGACTGTAAGTTATGAATGCTAATATCTTGTAAATGCAAATTTTGTCATTGTTTTGAAACACACTAACTTATAGATAGCCTTAAGTAGGGGTGGGAAAAAAATCGATATTGCAATATATTGTTGTGCTCTCTGTCGCAATAAATAATCGATACACTAACGGCCAATATCGATATTTTATCACAACACAAAATGATTAATTTACCCGTTGTCAGTGTCACTGTCACTACCCAATATCTACCATTCTGTTTGCGGGGGCGCTATTCGAGTAAATAGGGGTAAAGTGGCGGAAGCAGCAGCCAGTGAAGAACACAAGTTAACTAACAACAACAGAGAAGAAGCGCAGAAAAAAGAGAAGTGAGAAGAATGGCGGAAAATAATGAAAAACAAATCAAAGACCCACCCGCTAGTTTCCACTCTAAAGTGTGGAGACACTACGAATCTGCAAATGCACCTCGTTAACATAAAGCACTTTACAGTAACTTACTACTGACATTTCAGTATCATGGTTTACACGTTAATTAATGTTCATGTTGTTTTTTAATGTTCATGCACTTTTATCTGTCTAGCTGTACAGTGTTTACATTTAAGACCAGGAGGCAGTGAGTTATTATCCAAATGCATATTTCTTTGCACAATGTTGGAAATGTTGGCATTAATAAATGCATAAGATTTCCTCATTATGGGTATTTTTTTCTTTTTCAGTCACATATATCGTGATATATCGTTGGTGAAATTTCTTCCAATATATTGAATATCGTAGATATCACGAATCGTGATATTATCATTATCGTGGGCCACATATTGCCACAGAATTGAATCGTGAGTTACCTGTATCGTCCCACCCCGAGCCTTAAGGCTAACATATTCATACTAAAAGCCATAAAACTTCAATTTTGATTTCATGGGGACTAAAAAAACTGTAAAAATACAAATAATTCTTAAAAAATAATTAAAATATTTTATATATTTATTTTAGTATATTTTAACTGTAAATAATTATTTATAATCTTATTATAAACCCAGTCCTGCCCATAAAAAGTCTTAATGCGCTTCCTTTAAGTACAAATTGGAATGCAGGAGTGTTGAATGACCCAGGGAGGTCATAGGCAATAGCTATATTTACCAGCCCAGTAATATGATCTCTAGCATTCTGGATCACTCTGCTCATGCAATCCTTCCCTAGTCCTCTCACACTGTGGCTACAGCCTCCAAAGCAACACCCTGTCCATGGAAAATGCTACTGGTGAGCCTCTTCTCTAATTGACTCGCTCTTTTCTTTAACTTTAAGCTGCTTTGACTCCTATCCAACACTGTGAGGTCTGTGGGGAGAGCGCGCGACATTCTCAAGTCATCAGTTGTTATGTTCTCTATTGTTAGCCGTTTCGCCGTAACCAGGGTCTGGATTGTAATGGAAGTCTGACATTTAAACTGATGCCTGGGAATACTAAACATAAAAGATGCTCTCATATACCTCTTTGTTACTGACTGAGTGATCATATGTATGCTTTTATATTTCTTATGTCTAATAGACTTTATATAGGCCGTATTATGTCTGTATTATTTAAGTTAAGCTGTATACAACCAAATATTCCTAAACCATCTTCTGTATTTTTTCTTGTCTTTTTAGGTTTGAGCAGTGAACGGTGTTTGTGAGGTATAATGAACCGCCACCTCTGGTTTTCCGTTCGCTAGAACCGAGAACGGCTCTACTTACAGTAGGTACCCCTGAACCTAACACCCACCTGCTAGCGCACTTTGCACACATGATACCGAGAGAGAGCCGTGGCGCTTACAAACAGCATACAGGGTTGCAGTTTGTCTCTGGAGATTTTTAGGCTGTGTTAATCCAGTACAGTGGGTTCATCTGTTGAAATTAAAAAACACCAAAGGGGGTTTTGTGCGTCTATACACCTGATTTGCAATTTTAGTTGCTCACATTAATCCCCGTTGTCTCCTTTTCATAGACAGTGGCCCTAATGTCAGTCTGTTACAACATCTGTGTTCCACATTCCTTATTCAGGTTGTCTACACTCACTGTAAATGATTTAAAAACCTGGAATGACCTGGTACCTCTAATGTTGTCTTTACAGAGTTATTAAGCTTTGAAAATTCATTCCAGACCAGTGCAAGTGTGATTCGCTGCGGATAGAAAAGGTTGATTTTGAGTTTGGTTTGGCAGACTGAGTGTTGTTGAGAGGCGAGTCTTGCCAGATTGCTTTTGGTCATAGGAGGCGGGGGGGTTGAGGCGTCAGTTTGGCCACTGAGCTCTTATCTGCTCACATTTCAGGGTAAATATAGCTGTACCCAAGACTTTGCCTCAAGTCTTCAGCATATTGTTTGTGTTGCTAACACAAACACCTGCACGAGTTTCAGATTTTTTAGGACGGTACAGTGTTTTGATGCTTTATCAGGGTGGCTTCCTGGAGACCAGTTCTGATTATACAACACGTATCACAGCAAAACTGTTTTCAGGATATTTTTATTAACCTTTTGAAGCTCTTTGTGATTTTTGAGAGGCTTTGAAGTCACATTGTAAGATACTACACTGCCGTTCAAAAGTTTGGGATCAGTAAGACTTGGAATGTTTTTTAAAGTCTCTCATTCTCATCAAGGCTGCATTTATTTGATTAAAAATACTGAAAAAAACTGTAATATTGCAAAATTACAATATAAAATAGTGGTTTCTTTTTTAATATACTTTAAAATATAATTTATTCCTGTGACGCAAAGCTGAATTTTCAGCAACATTACTCCAGTCCTAAGTGTCACATGATCCTTCAGAAATCACTCTAATATGCTGATTTATTATTAGAATTATCAATGTTGCCAACGGTTGTACTTTTTTCAAGATTCTTTGATGAATAAACAGTTAAAAAGAACAGCATTTATTCAAAATATAAATCTTTTTTAACAATGTAAGCCTTTGCTATCACTTTTGATCAATTTAACACATCCGTGGTGTATACAAGTATTAATTTCCTTCAAAAAAAGAAAGAATAAACATTTACTGACCCCAAACTTTTGAACGGCAGTGTATATTGTTAGAGAAAAATTCTGTTTTAAATACATGCTGTTCTTTTTAACTTTATTCATCAAAGAAATTCATCCTGAAAGAAGTATCACAGGTTCCAATTAAATATTAAGCAGCACAACTGTTTCTAACATTGATAATAAATCAGCATATTTTTTTCTGAAAGATCAATGAATTTTGGAGTATGAATGATGATGCTGAAAATTCAGCTATGATCATAGAAATAAATTAGATTTTAATGTATACTGAAATAGAAAATCCTCCTTTTACATCGTAATATTATTTCACAATATTATATATATTGTTTTTCTCTATTTTTGATTAAATAAGCGCAACCTTGATGAGCATAACAAACTTCTTTAAAAAAATCTTACTGATCCCAAACTTTGGAATGGCAGTGTCATAACTGTTAGAAATAAAGTCACAGTCATCTTTTTATTTTTTTTACTCTGAGGTGGAAACCGGCTTTCATAGCTTTCCAAATGTTAAAGAGCTAAAAGTAGGTGGTGTGACGTGTTAAATGTGAATGTTAAGGAGCAGTGGTGGTGTGCACGTAATGACAGCACGTCTATCAGCATGAATGCAAGTGTGGATGTCTGTCAGGCATCACGGGGCTGAACCACGTCAGCTTTGACAAGTCCCCACCTGTCACACGCTCACAGTCAGAGATTCTCCCACAGCTTAGACCCTGACCATTGACTAAACCCCCATTGACATCATTCATGCTGAACCAATCATCTAATAAAAATGTTAGGATTGTAATATCATTATAAAAAAGTACGAAGTCCAATCTCACTCTACTAAAAAGTTTAATTCTGTTTAAAAAAAAATTTTTTTTTAGAATTATTAGTCATTAATTGCTAATATTTTTTGGAGAAGATGAATTGAGACAATAGAGCCTGCTTTAATGATTAAGCTCAATAGATTAAGTGTATTTATATTTATTGAGTAACAGAATTTTGTTCAAAAACTTTCAAAAAAAAAACTTTTATTTAGCAAGGGTGTTTGAAATTGATCAAAAGTGGGAGTAAAGACAGATAAATGCTGTTCTTTTGAACTTTCTCTTTAAAAAAATCTTAAAATAAATGTATCTTGAACAGTAAATCACCATATTAAATTGTTTTCTGAAGGATCATGTGACACTGAAGACTGGAGTAATGATGCTGAAAATTCGGCTTTGCCATCACAGAAATAAATTACATTTTAAAAATATTAAAATAGAAAACAGTTATATTAGCAATGTAATGATGATGCTAATCAAGCCTGCGTTTATTTGATCAAAAATACAGAAAAAAACTCTATTCAGAGTTTTTCTAAAAAAAAATAAAGTTTTTCTATTGTAATATACTTTAGAATCTAATTTATTTATATGATCAAAGCTGAATTTTCAACATCATTACTCAGTTTTCAGTGTCACATGATCCTTCAGAAATCATTCTAATATGCTAATTTATTTTCAGTGTTCAAAACAGTTGTGCTGCTTAAAATTTTTTGGAACCTGTGATATTTTTTTCAGGATTCTTTGATGAATAAAAAGTTAAAAAGAACAGCATTTATCTAAAATTGAAATCTTTCATATACACTACCGTTCAAAAGTTTGGGGAAAGTACATTTTTATTATTATTATTTATTTTTTATTTTTTAAATAAATAAATACTTTTACTCAGTAAGGATGTGTAAAATTGATAAAAAGTGAGAGCAAAGACTTATTGTTAGAAAAGATTTCTATTTTGAATAAATGCTGTTCTTTTAACTTTTTATTCATCAAAGAATCCTGAAAAAGTATCACAGGTTCCAAATAAAAGTTTTCTAAAAGTAATAAATCAGCATATTAGATTATATATTGTACTATTTGTAGGGCCATATGAAATCAGTTTTAATAGTTTTAAGTCTTCTAGACTTCTAGAGTTTTAATAGATAAATGTGACCCTGGACCACAAAACCAGTCATAAGGTTAAATTTTACAAAACTGAGATGTATACATCATATGAAAGTTCAATAAATAAGCTTTCTATTGATGTATGGTTTGTTAGGATAGGACAATATTTGGCCGAGATTCGTCTATTTGAAAATCTGGAATCTGAGGGTTCAAAAAAATCAAAATACTGAGAAAATCACCTTTAAAGTTGTTCAAATTAAGTTCTTAACAATTCATATAATTACATTTTGATATATTTACAGTAGGTATTTTACAAAAAAATCATCATGAAACATGATTTTTATATAATTTCCTAATGATTTTTGGCATAAAAGAAAAATCAATAATTTTGACCCAAATACAAAGTAATTTTGGCTATTGCTACAAATATACCCCAGCGACTTAAGACTGGTTTTGTGGTCCAGGGTCACAAATAAAAAAAAAATTAATCAAAAACCATGTGTAATTAATTGAAATCATGAAACTTACACCATTTAACAGCGAATTATGAAGAGCTCTATGAAATATGTTTTATTTTTTTCCTCATTCTGTTTTATTTTTTGCCAAATTCTCTTTATATAAATCTTACTGACCCCTAGTTTTTTTTAAATGATATTGTATAATATGTTAAATTCCTATAAACTTCACATTTTTGTTTGAGATTTGTAATGATCCTGAAGTAACAAAAAAAAAAAACGTTTTTGTGATCTTCTCATCCTTATTCACAAAATTCTTACTTGTAAATGCAATTTAAATATCATATTTAATATGATTTAATTAATTAAAAGTATTATATATATATATATATATATATATATATATATATATATATATATATATATATGGAGTAATAAATAGAAAGTAAGCTCATACACTCTTAAAAACAAAGGTGCTTAAAGGTTCTTCACAGCAATGCCATAGAAGGACCATTTTTGCTAAGAACCATTCAGTCAAAGGTTCTTAAAAGATCTCTTTCTGACCTTTTTATAAATTGAAGAACCTTCTTTTGCCACAAAGAACCTTTTGTGAAACAGAAAGGTTCTTCGGATGTTAAAGTTTCTTTATGGAACCATTTAGACAAAAAAAGGTTCTTCTTTGGCATCATGAAGCACCTTTATTTTTAAGAGTGTAGGTAAGTGGTTGCCAAGTTGGTCAAAACATTGCCTCAGTTGAGCTTGCCAAGCCTGCATTTCTTTGATTGTTAATCAGTTTCCACCTCATCTATTAATGAAGTGCAACACTAACTAAATGTCTTCTATACCTCTATTTTTAGACTATTTTTTGTGGTATTACAGCGAATATTAAGGAGGTTTCTCAATACCAATATGGTAGGGTTCTTCTGGCTGTTGTTATTGTGGGCAAAGAGAGGGAACACAATGTGAAAGCAGTGGACAACTGTCTTCAGAGTTCTCGTCTGGTGAAAGCATGTTAGCGTCGGCCTGCCATGTGCTTTGGACTGCCTCCAGCGTGCAGCCTACCCTAGATCTACGTGTTAAATTATTGATGCATCTGTGAACGCTGCACTCAGAGAGGGAGAGAGAGAGAGAGAGTGCGCAGAGAGACAGATTAAAGAAATAAGAGCCATCACACTGAACCCAACACGGATCAACAACACCAGATACTTTTATTTATTCAGACGCTGCACTGCCTTGTGAACAAGAGCCCGTCTCTCCGCAAGAACAAACTGTGCAGCTTTAACACACGGCCCGGCTTTGGGGGCTCTCTCGTTTCATTCAAACAGCGGGGTCCTCAGTGCTGCACTCGGGCCGTACCACCGATCCGGGCCCCTCTGAAAACAATGGCGCTCATTTTGTTCACCAGCTTCATTCAGGATCCCGTGCTAGCAGGTTGCGTAATACGCACCTCGCAGTGTGTGTGCTGTGTTTGGACAAGAGTCACATGCTGCTACTCATCGAATATGTTTTCAGGATCAAGCGCACAGAACACAAGAGACCTCAGGGCATGACATAGCGTCATTCAAAATTCATAACAGGTAGTGTTTGTACCCTACCATTTTGACTGAAATTGCCCAACTGAAGAGAGACACTCTTTCCCTAAGGCTGAAATACACGTAATGAAACCGCTGACCTTCATGTGTGGGATTTTGAGGAATTTGGGAGTTTGTATAAGATATGAGCTAAAATGATTAACATCTAATCAGGCAGTGTAGATGTCAGATAGGGCCACTTTGAAACTTTTCTCACCTTCACATAGAGTGCACATAAAATATATATTAATAAATATTTATACAATGTCCATCCACAATCCAATCTGTACCAATGGGTTTTTTTCACCTGTATTGGCTGTTATTGGATATTTAATTGTTTATTAATTGTTTTATACATTTAAATAAATAAGTAAACATTCACTTAATCATAGAGACGCTACTGTATCATATATGAAACACATTTCTGATGAAAAAAATTGATAAAATTATGAAAACTTGATGAAAAACCTGTTGCTCACGATTTACTACATGCTGTTAGAATTGCATATTACTTTTTGGACATAAATATCAGCAGCTACACCAAATGTTTTGCTCATTTTGGGCCTCTGAATAAAATTAAGTTCCATATTCTACTATTATATATCGTACTATATGTAGGGCCCTATGAAATCAATTTTATTTTTTCCAAAATCCTTTTTTTTTTTTTCATTGTAATTCTTCTAGACTCTGTTTTAATGGATAAATTTAAAAAATATAGTAATCAAAAACCATGTGTAATTAATTGAAATCATGAAACTTATTATTAGCAAATTATTAAAAGCCCTATAAGTTTTTTTTTTCTCATTCAGTTTTATTTTTGCCAGATTCTGTTTTCCATTCATTTTCTGGATTCCATTTTAAAGGTTTCATTCAATTTCACTAATCAAAAGCATCTTTAATGAATTGATTTTATAAAAAATAAATTATGTATAATTTATATATATGCTTTTTCAGAATTACTGTGTTTTGTATTTATATTTTCAGTCAGTGTAGATGTCAGATGGGGCCATTTTGAGTGTTTTCTCACTTTCACATAGAATGCACATAAAAATAACTTATATTTATACAATATCCATCCACAATATCCATGCTGTACCATGTTGGTTATCAGCTGATATTATGATATATCAGCTGACATTTTTTTTACTCTGTATTATTGGATATTTAATTGTTTTATACATCAGAATTTAGATGTAAATGCTCACTTAACTGTAGAGCCTACTATATTATATTGATACGCAAATTTCCAAGGCCTCTAAATTATCAACATGATGAAAACTTGACTTGCCATAAAAACCTGTTGCTCACAATCTACTACATACTATCAGAATTGCATATTACGTTATGGATATATAAATATGAATAACTGCATTTATATTTTTTGCTCAGTTTGGGTCTCTGAATTTTTTTTTTTTTTTTTTTTTTCGTGAATATGAGCTCCATATTCTATTATATATCGTACTATATTTAGGGCCCTATGAAATATTTTTTTGTTTTTATCTTTTTATCATTTCATTGTTTTCCAAATTCTGTTTTAATTTATCTGGATTCCATTTATTTCTGATTTAGTTTTTCTAGACTAGATGGTAAAAAAATAAATAAATAAATAAAAATAATGTTATTGAAATCTTGAAATTTTTACCAAAGTCTGTTTTCCATTAATTAATACAGGATTCCATTTTAACAGTCTCATTAAATTTTAATAATCTAAAGCGTCTCTAAATTAATATTTTTTTAAAATAATGATTTATTTTATTATTCAGAAAATAATAATAATGAATTATTATTATTTTCAGAAATACTGTAAAATGCTTTTGTATTTACATTTTTTTCTAAATAATTTTTCTTGTAAATATTTCTTAAAAATGTTTTAATAATTTTATTAGTAGTAGTATTACATTAAGTAATCTGTCACAGTTTCTTCAAATTAAATGGATAGTTTTTCTCAAAAGAAACTGTAAAATGCTCATAAAGAGCAGTTCTAAAGATTGAGTTCATGGTTTCATGTACTCATATATAATATTGAGGCGTTATAATGATGTGATGCCTAAATTCACTTATATTATTCAAAAGTTATTTTAGTTTAGTATTTTACATTAAATTCACAATGTAACAGAAGTAGATGACAGATCATCTGTACACGTATCCGAGTAAAATGGATTATTAAAAAGAAATATATATGCTGGGCAGGTTCAATCTACCGGTTGTTGATTGGATGGAGGCAAGCTTGCACTCATTTGTAAAAAAGGGGCGGGGTTTAAGTGGATGAAATGACTGGAAAAATCAGGCATACATCACTAGCGACATTTTGTTTAAAAACTACAAGGTCACAAAAAATTAAACATCCATGGATGAATTGTTCACAGTGTGATCAACAACATACAATTAATAAACAGATTTACATTTCGTGCTGACTTTAGCATTGGTTTATCTGTATTGGACAGAATTTCAATATCACTGAATGCCACACATTTTCTCCTTTCGTTCACAGAGTCCATGCAGCCTGAAATCGCCTCACGTCCAGCTGAGCTCCCAGCATGTCTCGTGTGTCCTCTACGGCGAAGCGCTATACCGGCTCTTCTTATACCAGTCACTACAGCTCATATGGCTCCTCCCTGACCCCGTCACTGGGCTCCTACGAGCGGGACAAGCTGCCCTATAAGAGCTCCTCCTCAGGCTACTCCTCCTCAAGCTACCTGAGCTCAAGCGCCAGCCGCTCCCGCAACTACAGCTCCTCGTCTGAGCCGGACCGGGGACGGCCTATCCCTCGCACCGATTTGCTGGGCAGCCGGCGCAGCGAGAGCCTGAGCCGCACACCGGCAAAGGGCTATGGCTCGGGCCTCAATGGAGGCTCAGGATACAGCAGCTACAGCTACTCTCCGGCCACCTCCAGCTACCTCTCCTCCTCACCTGTGTCCTCCAGCATCTCTCTCAGTCGCAGGAAGTCGGTGAGTCAGAGCGATTTGACGCACGATCTGTCAGCTCTGGGCCTGAGTGACACGTCCAGCGGCAGTGGCCTGAAGCAGTCCTACCATAGCCGAGGCACTGACGTATCTGACTCCTACGGTAGCGCTCGATCCAGCTACGGCCTCTCGCGGAGCTCCACGCAGGACGGCCTGAGGAGCAGCAGCAGCCGATTCTCCTCTAGCTGTCGCTCCACCTCACCAGTCAGAGAATCCTTGGTAAGAGCATTCATGTTTTTTTGTTGAGCATTACCCAATTATTTCTAAAACACTATAACACACTTCTGCTAGGTTTGTCTTTTTCACCGGTCCTTACATTTGCATCGCTTTCCTTTCTCAAGTGTTAGACAAGAGCCCTTCGGTTTAGAGAGTTTGTGCTAAAGAATGTGTAACATTCAAGTGTCTCTTGTGATATCTAGTGAACACAACTTGCAAATAAAATGATTGATTTGGACATATATTTATAATAGCATACTAACATAAAAACCCTACTGCTAGATGGAGACATATGGCTTTGTGTAATAATCAGTACCTGCAATTTGATTCATTAAATAGTGAAGCATGGAACTGCCGGCCCCCTGAATTTTTTTTTTTTAAATATTACAATATTTAATTTTGTTTTATTATAATTATTTTATTTTGCAGCCCCACAATTAAGCACAGCAAACCTGGAGCTATTTTTATCACAATCACAGTTTTTATATTAATTACATTTTTCGCCCCCAAGTCATGCAGTCCATGATGCATTGTGCTCTAGTTGGCCTTTCTTTTTTTTTTATATCAGCTGTGATTTTTGACATTTGTACTCAAAAATGAAAAATAATATTTTTATATTTTATTATTTTTATTTAATAGTCATAAAGAGGTCATAAAGAAATAATTTATATAAATACAAAACCAGTGAAAAGTTTTTGGACAGTAAGATTTTGTATTGTTTTAAAGTCTCTTCTGCTCATCAAGCATGAAATACTAATTACTATTTGATCCAAAATACAGCAAAAGCATTAATATTGTGAAATATTTTTACTATTTAAAATAACCGCTTTCTATTTGAATATATTTTAAAATGTAATTTATTCCTGTGATCAAAGCTAAATTTTCAGCATCATTACTCCAGTCTTCAGTGTCACATGATTCTTCAGAAATCATTCTAATATGCTGATTTGCTGTTACATTTTTTATTATTACTATTAGCAATATTTAAAACAGCTGAGTACATTTTTCCAGGATTCTTTGATGAATAGAAAGATCCAATCAGCATTTATCTGAAATTAAAAGCTTTTGTAACATTATACAATATACCATTCAAAAGCATTCAAAAGGGGGGAATTATAGAAATTAATACTTCTGTTTAGCAAGAATGCTTTAAATTGATCAAAAGTGATGATAAAGACATTTATAATGTTACAAAAGATTTCTATTTCAGATAAATGCTGTTCTACTGAACTTTCTATTCATCAAAGAAACCTGAAAAAATGTAATAATAATTAATAATAATAATTTTTAACATAATATAATAAATGTTTTTTTTTTTTTTATCAGCAATTCAGAATATTAGAATGATTTCTGAAGGATCATACAACTAGAATAATGATTCAGCTTTGAAATCACAGGAATAAATTACATTTTAAATATAAATAGAAAACAGTTATTTTAAATAGTATATAAAAATATTCAAATGTTTACTGTTTTTGCTGTGCTTTGGATCAAACATATGCAGACTTGGTGAGCAGAAAAGACTTCTTTAAAAAAACATTGAAAAATCTGACTGTTCAAAAAAATTTGACTGGTAGTGTACTTTTTTAATATAATAATCAGCATACATTACAAGGTATACTATA
The DNA here is from genome assembly GCF_049309525.1 of Garra rufa. Lineage (NCBI taxonomy): Eukaryota > Metazoa > Chordata > Actinopteri > Cypriniformes > Cyprinidae > Garra > Garra rufa. The sequence goes on from NC_133374.1 coordinate 23,531,974, forward strand.
AAGTAAATAATATGCTAGTATGGCATTCTAAACGTATCCTATGCTTTGCTATTGAAGTTGAGAAAAAACCTCTGTGGAATACAGTCTGTGGCTATTCTTTTAAATTAATTGCTGTTTATGTCATTAATTAATCTCCTTCTCAACAAGGGAGCCCAAGCTAAATGAGCAGTGCTGAGCAGTAAGGTCTGTCTGACTTTAAAATGATTAGTCTAGACTACATTAGTTTACACCTGAGAATTTCAGAAACTAATCAGCTCAGCAAGTGTAAGTCTGAGTGCTTTTGTAAACTCAATTTAATTATCACACTAATGCTGCAGATATCCAGGCCATTTATGCAGGGCAAAACCAGGCTACTGTGGACAAATGCAAGACTTGGATATGCACTATGTAGGGTTCAAGACAGCCAGACTGGAGGTTTTATTCCTGTAGTAATAGAGCAGAGTATTTTTTTTACTGTTGTGAATTATAGAATATGGGAAAGCAGTGCATTTAAGTGCTGCATTTACAGTGTCGCCACAAGGGGTGCTATTAGTGTAAATTCACTTTTTCTATGATTCGTTTTTTTTTTTTTTTTTTTTTTACAATTGTTTTTTTTTTTCTTCAGTTGATGTGTAAAGGAATGAGAATGACAGGAACTTGACTTTACTAAATTGCAGTTCAAAGAAATTAAATTCCAAGAAGTTCTGTTTCCTTGCATTCGATTTTAAATTCTAGTTCATTTTTGCTACCTCAATTCAGGAATTGAATTTGATTTTTAAAATAAAAAAGCACTCTCAGTTTTGTTCTGAATGGTGCACAACCCTAAACTAATGACTAACTGGTTACAGAAAATTTCCAAGATGTCATCCAAGATATTCATGTCTTTTGCAAAGAAATTAAGATTTTTAAGGAAAACATTACAGGAATTTTCTCCATATAATGGACTCTAATGGGGATCAATGGGTTGAGGGTCCAAATTGCAGTTTCAATGCTGCCGAGGAATATGGGTCTTATCTAGCGAAACAGTTAGCCATTTTCTTTAAAAAAAAAAAAATGTATTTACTTTAACCATAAATGCTCATCTTGCACTAGCTCTGCGATGCAAATGTGCATCTTCACACATTATGTAATCATGTTGGAAAAGTTACACGCGGTTAGCTCTTCATCTTTGTCTATCGGCTCAAAAAGGTAGGGTAGGCTGAAAACTCCATCTCATTTTCTCCTCCAATTTCAAAATTGTCTGATATCGTCCCTTTTGACTTTCTTTGCAAAAACAATGAGTTGGTACTTCCGCCTATGTCACACTTGCGTTTGTGGTTCAGAAGTATGTATATTTGTATTTTTCTTAGAAAATGACCAATTGTTTCAGTAGATAAGACCCTTATTTCTTGGCTGGAATCATGTATAGCCCTTTGACGCTGCATTAAAACTGCATTTTGGACCTTCAACTCATTGGCCACCATTGAAGTTCACTACACTCTTAAAATTAAAGGTGCCTTAACAATGCCAAAGAACCTTTTTTGTTTAAACGGTTCCATAAAGAACCTTTAACATCTGAAGAACCTTTTTTGTTTCACAAAAGGTTCTTTGTGGCGAAAAGGAGGTTCTTCATATTATAAAAAAGTAAGAAAGAGATGGTTCTTCAAAAAACCTTTGACTGGAAGGTGAAACCAAAAATGGTTCTTCTATGGCATCGCTGTGAAGGACCTTTTAACGCACATTTATTTTTAAGAGTGTATATGGATAAAAGTCCTGGAATGTTTTCCTCAAAAACCTTCATTTCTTTTCGACTGAGGGAAGAAAGACATGAACATTTTGGATGCACAAGTAAATTATCTGGAAGTAAACTTCTCCTTTAACATTTATAGCTATTTAAATAGTAACACATCCAGTGCAGTGGCACAGGTGCATTTGAAGGTAACTTTATCAGCCCCACGAGTACTGACGTTTGTTACCACCACAGTAATGCAAGAACACACATTAGGAGTGCGGGATTCTCACTTGCAGTGTTTTTGCGTACTTGCATAGTGTATATTTCGGTGTCCTTATTCTGGTCTATCCAAAGTATTTTTGCTGACCAAATCAGTGTGAGGAAGAGCACAGACTGCAACGAGTATACAATTGGTCACGTCTCAGACTACCAATAAACTATTTTGCGGTTTCCTAGCCGATGGTAGGTTAGTGTTACCAAGAGTCTTTGCATGGCTGGGCCAGCATTAACATTTTCCGTGCCACAGTCTGACTCTTTCCATTCAGCGGTTTTATTAATGATGCCAGTCTGTCTCAAACAGAGAGACTTTGCTCTTCCATAGCCCAGGAGAGTAAACAATTCCTGTCACGTTTTCTACTACTTACTCACTGCGCCAAGATTTTTTATATAACAGGTCTGTTAGTATGTAGACTGTTCCACAACATTAACCCAAGCACCTTTTTTTAAGCTTATTGTGTCCTGAAAACGTTTCACGTCTGTTTTGATGAGGCTCAAACCTACTGGATATTACCAACTCCTATTTTGGGTCTATTTTGGCACTTGCTTATTGGCACTGAGAGCTCAGGACTTCTTATTCTCTTCACATGAGGTCCAGGAAACCCAGTGAAGACTAAATTCTTCTTCTGAGTACAAAGTGTCCCTCTGGTGTTTTCCTGTTTTATGTGTGGATGTTAGCAACTGAGATTCGCAGTGTTAAATTTCACTCACTCATCACATGCTCTTATTATTAGAGCATCCAAAATTTGTACTGCTGTTTACATTGCATTTCATACTGTAATAGGTCACCTGTTTTTTTAAAGAATCAGCTATGGAGGTGCCCTGATGCACATTATGTATTTTGGCTGAAAGCCAAGACGGATCTCTGGCTTCAAAGTGTCTAATTACACATTTCAAGAAACGCATTAATCCGTCCTGTTTCCTTTACCTTTTCACCCCTGTTGTGTTCCGTAGCATGTCGAGGAAGTGTTTTCATTTGCTGTTTACTGTGTACATAGACTTAGTCATAAGACTGGAAGGGTCAGGGTGATCTGTCTCACTCTCCGAAATGCCACTTCAATAACAAGTCGCCCAACTTCCTGTTTGTATATAAATATGGATTAACATGCTCAGCAGTTTTTTTTGGTTTTTTTTACGATTAAATCAACGTCAGTGAAATATGGAATGAATAGGACATAGCTAGAAAGAAATCTAAATTCATTGTAAAGATTCATTTTCATCTGTGTAAATGCAATATGCAATAGTGTCTGCCTTGACTAAAGTCTATAGGACTGTGGGATGCATGTAGAGCGTGGCCTTCAAAAGTGACTTTGTTCTCATATAGGTAACTTTCATGCTACGTTACGTGCTTCCAGTATATCCAGAACTGGGTTGTAGCTGATGACATCTGACCCACCGTCTTATAAGAGCATAATAGCCTCAGTCTGGTGTTCTCTTTTGGGGTTTAGTGTGTTTCATACCCTGTTCTAATTTCTCGGCCACTTTCACAAGCAAAGTTAATGCTTCTCTCTAATGCTGTAGTGAGGGAGACAGCTGAGCTGAGTTGTACATGGAGCCCAGACCAAAAAACTAGACACATTGTCCCACTTTTTGTTACTTTTGCTATTGTTGACAGTTGTTCTGTTTTCAATCTGATTATAAGCTCTATTTTTTTCCTCTCAAAGAACTGTAGCTGTAAGTTAAGTCAAATGTATTTGTATAGCACTTTCTATATGGAAAATTATTATCTTCATAACTTATAGTTGCATTTAGCAGATTAGAGCTGGGAGATAATTTAGTTTACATCTTTGCAATGCTAAAAACTATCATGTAGTATGTAGTAGTTTGCTGTATAGTATATATCTTTTGTCGTGAGTGTATTTTATGTATGCAGATAAAGTTGGATATATTTATACAACTTTATGTAGAGCTGTGGGATAATATAGTTTACATTTTGCAATGATATAAACAAAATATAAGTACATTTGTACATACACTCACAGCTATTTGTCTTAATTTGTGTACCTTGTTGGTAAGAAACAGTTCACCCTAAAATGACAATACTGTCTTTAATTACTCACCCTCATGTCATTCCAAATCTTTGTTCATTATTAGAACACAAAATATTTTTGATGAAATCCGAGAGCTTTCTAACCCTCCATAGACAGCAACACAACTGACAAGTTAAAGGCCCAGAAAGGTAGTAAGTACATTGTTAAAATAGTAACAACTTTATTCAACAATTTCTTTTCTTTTGTGTCAGTCTTCGCCACCCGTTCACAAGAGTACCACGACTACTTTAATGATGTTCTTACTACCTTTCTGGGCCTTGAACATGTCAGTTGTGTTGCTGTCTATTTAGGGTCAGAAGGCTCTCGAATTTCATCAAACATATCTTAATTTGTGTTAAGAAGATGAACGAAGATCTTACGAGTTTGGAACGACATCAGGCTTAGTAATAACAGAATTTTCATTTTTGGGTGAACTATCCCTTGAAAATGGCAATGAGTGAGCATAGATAAGTTATATCTAGAATTAAAGATCAATGAATAGTGACAGGCCTGTTTATATTTCGTCAGTAATACTGATGTAGAGTGTAGGGATGTGCATATCGATCCTAAAGTATCGATATATCGATACTGATGCGAGTATCGAAAGTATCGATACTCAAATTAAAAATATCGATACTAAGGTGTTTTTTATTTACCAGTGATTTTGTTTATTTAAAAAAAAGCCAGGAGTACAATGTGCATTAAATTGGATGCATAACCTATGTTAGAGAATAACTGTTCACGATATAACACTTTTCCTACTCATCTGAACGCACGCAAATGATGCAAGACAGAACCAATCAATCACAGAGAGCATTCACTCCCTTTAGACAGTGCATTCAAACAGGGGCTGTGTTTCCTAAAAGTATCATAAGAAATTATTGATGCTTTTGGGAACGACAGCCCTGAACAATGCTTATCAGAGGACAGAAAATAAAAACATGTTTAAGCTATTTCTCAATAAACAAACTGAAATTGTAGCTTTCATAATTTGCATTTCATAAGTGCAATTACCTTTCTTTAAAATAACACTTAAAGTTCATTGATCATGTTTTGTAGTAATGTTAATATAAATTATACACTGGCAGAATAAAAATGTGGCATTTTATGTGTGCAATATAGCCTGTCACTGGCAGCCCTTTATGAAACCAAGTATTTTCAACTGTAGGTTTTGAAGTTACCACTAAAGTAAACATATTTTAACCACGTGTAGAAAATAAAAGTTAATTAGTTGCATATTAAATGTTAAAATGCATTTCAAATATAAAGTGTAAAAGGTTATAAAAAAGGGGCATAATTACATATTTTACTCTTATTAATTTAATAAATGTAATAATTTAAAAATTAAGTTTAGAAGTATCGTATCGGTATCGATATCGATGATACTGGCCTTAAAAATATCGGTATCGTATCGAAAACAAAATAAGTGGTATCGCCCATCCCTAGTAGAGTGTATAGTTACTTCCTCAGGCGAACACTACTCCTGTGCACGAGCATCTGTTGGCGAGCGGCAACATAATGAATACTAGTCACAAAAACATTGAAAACCTTCATGAAACGTCTATATGTTTATCTGAAAGGAATATTAACTTATTTAAGACTTCTTAGCTTTAATTAAAGGAGTGGGGGTGGTGATTCAGAGGCCATCCAACACTTTGCGGAGCCTTGTCGATGTAAGCAACGTTGAAACTGATTAAGCGTGTTCCGTATTTTAAGTTGTTAAAGGTTGTTTGAAAGTGGTCCGTTTAAAATGAGTAACAAGTCCTTGGCGGCCACACGATTATTGTACGTTAAATCTCTGTCATCGTTGTGTGGCGTGTTTAACCCGCTGCCCTCAGTGACGTCGGATGCGCGCATCAGTGCCCGCGCACTAGGCTCGTGTGGGCGGGACTGGAGGGAGTGAAAAGACATGGATCCGCGCTCTACATCCAGCCTGCTATCTGACAACTTCAGCTCGCTGCCGTCACTTTTCTTTGAGAACTCGACTCTGTCTACTTCGATACGTAAGGGTATTGTTCTTTGCATTTGCGAACAACTTTTTTCGTCTTTTGATTTGTAAAAAGAGTTTTGACTAGTGAGTCGGTCAGATATGGTCAGCGCGCAATGTTTTATTCGTCTCCGGTGCTGCCTCCCACCGCTGTAGAGGTCGTTTCCTGATCAAGTTGCTTACCTGAAGGACCCTGGAATATCTGATGCAAAAACGTCCATAGTTGGTGTTTATACACCACAGACGGATTTTATCGATTATGCCCAGCATGCGACATTCATATACAGTTACAATACCAGAGGAGCCACCTGCGACTGCCTTCCCCCTTATAAAACAGAACATGCGGAGGAAAAACTCTACTATGTCCGGCTCCATGCTGGTCTCCACATTCGTTGGACTTCTGATAAATCATGCCAAGGTATGAATGAACACGCTTTATAGGCGTATTACGGCAAACCGTATTGACATTTATTCATTTAAATCCACTAGTACCCTATTTGTTTTTATTATTTACTGTTTCACTACTACTTGTGCATTAAATACAAGTAACATTTCTATTAATTTGCAACAAAAAATGTCTAGGTTTATAGTTCATATATTAACTATTCAGTTCTTCAAACCAAAAATTATTCAGCCACCTGATATAAGGACTCTATAGTTCATTTATGTAAGTGAGGATAGCAAAATAAACTGACATATGTGACCCTGGACCACAAAACCAGTCATAAGGTTAAATTTTACAAAACTGAGATGTATACATCACATGAAAGCTCAATAAATAAGCTTTCTATTGATGTATGGTTTGTTAGGATAGGACAATATTTGGCCGAGATACATCTATTTGAAAATCTGGAATCTAAGGGTGCAAAAAAATCAAAATACTGAGAAAATCACCTTTAAAGTTGTCCAAATTAAGTTCTTAACAATGCATATTACTAATCAAAAATTACATTTTGATATATTTATAGTATGAATTTTACAAAAAATCTTCATGGAACATGATCTTTACTTAATTTCCTAATGATTTTTGGCATAAAACAAAAATCAATAATTTTGACCAATACAATGTATTTTTGGCTATTGCTACAAATATACCCCAGCGACTTAAGACTGGTTTTGTGGTCCAGGGTCACATATTACACCCCAAAAAAAATCTTTATACAGTGAATTACCAGTAAAACTGATTTGGGACCAAAAATTATTCAGACACTTGACCATGTTTTAATTGTTTTATTCTCTAATGCAACCTTTTTACACCGCAGTTGACCACCGTAATTGGTCAACAAAGTATTGATCGTTGTGTAAATATTGTCATACTAACAGTTGTCTGAATTTTTATCAGTTATATGACATTATCAAGATAAATTTGTTCTGACAGTTTAACTTTGAGTTTTTGTCATATTTTACCATTTTTTAAAATACAGCAAATAAACTGATAATGTGAGAAATGTTGAAGGTGTCTGAATACATTTTGGTTTGGCTGTATATTCTAGTTATTGGTACCTATTCCAGTTTGTCTAGTATCTGTTTAAATACTAGTGTCATAAGCACTAGTTACAAAATAGATGCTAGTTAATTTCAAGGGATAAATGTTAAAGCATGAATGGGGCTTATTTAGGCCCATTGAATAAGCCTTAAAAAGTAGTTCATGCTGTGATGTCATTAATATTGCACTTACCACCATCAGTAAGCTCTCTAAGTCTTTGTAAGGGATCAGTATTCTGACAGGTCACTGCTTATATAATGCAAATTAATCTTTCTCGAATTTGCATTTTCTGTTTCAGTGCATTTTCTTATTTTAGCCACTGACTGCTATGTTATGGTTGTGCCGGTGTGACCATGGACCACAAAACTAGTCATAAGGGTCCATTTGAGCAGCTGAAAGCTGAATAAATAAGCTTTCTATTGATGTATGGTTTGTTAGAATAGGACAATATTTGGACAAGATACAATTATTTGAAAATATGGAATGTGAAAGTGCAAAAAAAATCGAAATATTGAGAAAATCACCTTTAAAGTTGTCCTAATAAATGCATATTACTAAACACAAATTAGGTTTTGATATATTTATGGTAGGAAATTTACAAAATGTCTTCATGGAACATGATCTTTACTTAATATCCTAAAGATTTTTGGTATAAAAGAAAAATTGATAATTTTGACCAATACAATGTATTTTTGGCTATTGCTACAAATGTATATACTACTTAAGACTATCAGTCTTAATGATCCTATAATAAAAGTTTAGGTTTTGATGAGAGCATCTCACATTTGGATTAACAGAAAGCATGCTGGATAAACATGACGCATGAGGGCAGTTCAGAATGGCTGTTCATTGTAACGTAATGAGCTGAAATCCCATTAGAGCTCACTCTTGTATCCGGCAGTGCTCTTAGTCCCGCCCCCATGCCACCGGGGTCAGAACTAGGCCTGGTGTACCAGCTTTGCCACTGAGCCTGCATTATCTGCCCTGCGATTAGTTTGAGCGTCACGGAATGTGCTTTGATATTCATCAGGACACTTATATATTAAACGACCCATATATTTAGCACCATATATTTAGTGTGTGACTCACTTTTCGTGAGTCACTTCCCCTGGTCACCCCTTTTTGAGCTGGAGGTGTGACAAGTATAATGTGATTGTGAAGAACAAGGAGTACAAGCAGTGTCTTTATCTTGGTTTGGTGGAACGGGACGGTTCAAACGAAGTGTACTAGTTTAGCACATTGTAGCACATGGGACAGAATGCTGTGCTCCCGTTCATATTACACGCATTTGTTAAAGTCATAATTATATCCTCTGTACCTGAGTGGAAAAATGTTGACACAGGTCTGTGTCCGAGTACTAAAGTGTTTTTTTTAAACATAAGAAAGTAACAAGGAAAACCTCAACCAGCAGACATGTGTGGAATTATTTGTCTGGGAGTGTAAGAGACAAAGTTGACATAAAACAGAGATGGTATGAAGTCTAAACAGTACCTCACGGCTACATCTCACAGCTGAAACCAGCTACCAGAACTGTTTAACTAAAATGAATGTGGGTCAGTGTATGCTGATGACTGAAGGCTGCCAGTCTGGATGGTTTATCTGGATATTTTCTCCACATTTTCCTCTCACAGCGAGCTGTTATAAAAGCAGGATTAGTCTTCCCTCACCTCTGTAATGGGGAGAACGCCGAACAGAACACCGTGACCCACTTCCGCATTCTCCGGTCACCAGAGAAATAGAGGAAAAGAGGGTTATAGAGGAGGATTTGACGGTAGTGGTAGCAATTGCCAAAAATACATTGTATGGGTCAAAATTCTTGATTTTTCTTTTATGCCAAAAATCATTAGGATATTAAGATCATGTTCCATGAAGATATTTTGTGAACTTCCTATCAAAGCTTAATTTTTGATTAGAATTTGATGATTCCTAAGAACTTAATTTGAACAACTTTAAAAGCTATTTTCTCAATATTTAGATTTTTTTGCAAAATAGATTTTCAAATAGTTGTATCTTGGCCAAATATTGTCCTATTCTAACAAACCATACAATGGAAAACTTATTCAGCTTTCAGAAAAATTGACCCTTATGACTAGTTTTGTGGTCCAGGGTCACATTTGGGCAGGTGTTCTTAACCTTTAACAGGTTACTTCAGACTTTGCAAAGTCACTTTTCACCCTGAGACCAAATGATGCAAACTTATGAGAAGGTTATTAGCTGTAGGGTACATGTACCACTATATTGAGAAACGGCTACAAGCTGCTTTGGCAACAACAACAGCATCGTCTCATTTCACACAGCAGTGGATGTCTGCTTCAGAGTAAATCACAACAACCTAAAATAGACCTACGTTTTCTTGACATGCGGTAGGACATGTTTTCCTCATCTAGCGTTCATGTTGATTTCTCAGTTTTAGTACAGTATGATGTAGGATGTTGGTCTTTACAGATGGTGTCTTGGCGCCCGTGAGAAGATAGGGCCATCAGAGATGGCTGCTGGGATCAGTGTTGCCGTGACGATAAAAAAAAAATCAGCCAGTGAGCGGACATCCCATGTGAAAGGATGCTATTTTTGGCAACGTTGATATTACTCAGCAGAGTATGACAAACTGGGCTGGTGAGCCTTTTTTTCATGAAACGGGTGTTCAGCAAGCATTTTCCATGGAAGCATGGATTTTACTAATACCCAGTTAATGAGTTTGTTAAACATTTCTAGTGTGATATATACTGCCATGAACTGTTTGTTCCACAAATATTGACTGCTGTGCCGCTGAGGCGGTCGGGACAAATGTGGTCAGTGTGAACATCCTAGCCAGCACCAGGTAAGTTCGTCAGAGTTCCAGCACAGGGCGGATCACGTTTCCCCTCCCGTGCTTTGGCACGACAGAACATAGTGTCAGATTACTGGCCGGTCCGCTTTAGCACCTGTACCAAAACGCACATTACATGGAAACATAGACCTCGGTTTTCCTGGAACGACTGAGAAACCTGACTTTAGGTGTGGTCACATTTATCGATGCTTGCTGGAATTTTGACATGCTCATTTTATTTTTGTGTGAGGGCAAAAAAGTTCCTCACATAGATGTCATTGGTGTTTAAGTTAGTCTGAAAGTCACTTATGTGTGACTATTGACAATGGATTTTTTTTTATCGCACCTTAAAGGGAACCCCGGGTTTTAAGATTCCTATGGCTTATTATAACATAAATGATGTTTCCTACTGCAATATGTTTAGTAGAAACTAGAGCCCGACCGATAAAAGATTTTGAAGGCCGATACCGATACAAATATTTGTTGGTTTTAAAATCCGATATTCCGATATATCGGCCAATATTTTTTATTTATTTATTTAAATTTCAGAAATGCGCAACAAAACATTAACAGATTTCCCTAACATTAGTTATTTGTAGTTATTTATGAGTTTTAACTAACATAATATGATAATGCATTTTTAAAAGAAACTTTTCTTTTATTGTCACAACAGAACAGAGGAACATCCAAATATATTAAAGTTCTGATGAATAAAATGTATAAAAATACAAACTTAAAATATGAAACATAAAGTCCTTTGAACAAAAACACAAAAATAACAACAACCAAATCAAAGTTACCAGTTTTAAAAGACTTGGTTAGCTTCATAAAATAACTTTGAATAGGACTGAAGACAAATTCTGTTTAGTTCTGATTAATAACAACAACAGCAAAATATAAATTGCTAACAGTATATGAGGTAGTGTACTGAATCAGTCAATCCTCAATAGCTCCAGTCCAGCAGAGGCAGGTTTTAGTACAAGAATTGTTATTTGTAGTTATTTATGAGTATTCACTAAAATATTATTGTCACAACGGAACAGAGGAACATCAAAATATATTAAAGTTCTGATAAAAAAAAATGCATAAAAATAAGCTACCTTATAATTACAATGTCAGCTTGCTTATCCCTTTACCTGCACTTTTTAAATTCTTTCCACCAAGCTACATCAAACCATTTTTAATCATCAGTTGCTGCCTGCCTTCTAAAACCTACTATTTAGCGATCTAAATCCATTATGTGACTCGTTAATGCTGCGGCTGAACGACAGTCTGCAACGCACATTTGGCGTCATTGGATTTCACACACGTGTAAAAGAAAAGCGAACTTTTACGCACAAGCTACATTTGATACTTTTTCTCTATGTCTAAATGTTCACTCCTCGCAAGTCTAACTTACATTTTACAATCCAGGGACTGTAACTAGAGATATGCTAGTTATAAATACAGTAGTCATTACTTTATTTAGGCAGAATAATTTCGTTGTGGTTTCCAAGCTCATTAATGTTAACGTTAGTGGTCTTCCACTGATAGTGGCATTAGCTTCCACTTGTATTAAATTTAGCTCAAAAGGGAAATGTATATAAATAATCACAATTAATTTTGATTAATTACCCTTTATGACCCTTTGTCTGAGAGCAAGGTATTTTGCATTTGGGTATTCATCTACTAGGAATTCATGAAACTCTAATAGGTTACATGTGTATCAACATATAATATGCATCATCCTTTAGACCATCAAAATACGAATTCAGAGATACCAAACATGACCATGTGGTTATACTACACAATATATCTATCTATATCTATAGTAACACATGTACTAAAACATTACATAATACAAAATACAAGATACCTAAACAACAGTGATATACAGTCGTGGCCAAAAGTTTTGAGAATTACATAAATATTGGAAATTGGAAAAGTTGCTGCTTAAGTTTTTATAATAGCAATTTTTGCAATTTTAGCATATAGTCCAGAATGTTATGAAGAGTGATCAGATGAATTGCATAGGCTTTCTTTGCCATGAAAATGAACTTAATCCCGAAAAAACCTTTCCACTGCATTGTTAAGAAGGCTTCAGGGCGTCCAAGAAAGTCCAGCAAGCGCCAGGATGGTCTCCTAAAGAGGATTCAGCTGCGGGATCGGAGTGCCACCAGTGCAGAGCTTGCTCAGGAATGGCAGCAGGCAGGTGTGAGCGCATCTGCACGCACAGTGAGGCCAAGACTTTTGGAAGATGGCCTGGTGTCAAGAGGGGCAGCAAAGAAGCCACTTCTCTCCAAAAAAAAACATCAGGGACAGATTGATCTTCTGCAAAAAGTATGGTGAATGACCTGCTGAGGACTGGGGCAAAGTCATATTCTCCGATGAAGCCTCTTTTTGATTGTTTGGGGCATCTGGAAAAAGGCTTGTCCGGAGAAGAAAAAGTGAACGCTACCATCAGTCCTGTGTCATGCCAACAGTAAAGCATCCTGAGACCATTCAAGTGTGGGGTTGCTTCTCATCCATGGGAGTGGGCTCACTCACACTTTTGCCCAAAAACACAGCCATGAATAAAGAATGGTACCAAAACACCCTCCAACAGCAACTTCTTCCAACAATCCAACAACAGTTTGGTGAAGAACAATGCATTTTCCAGCACGATGGAGCACCGTGCCATAAGGCAACAGTGATAGCTAAGTGGATCGGGGACCAAAACGTTGAAATTTTGGGTCCATGGCCTGGAAACTCCCCAGATCTTAATCCCATTGAGAACTTGTGGTCAATCCTCAAGAGGCGGGTGGACAAACAAAAACCCACTAATTCTGACAAACTCCAAGTGATTATGAAAGAATGGGTTGCTATCAGTCAGGATTGGGCCCAGAAGTTGATTGAGAGCATGCCCAGTCGAATTGCAGAGGTCCTGAAAAAGAAGGACCAACACTGCAAATACTGACTCTTTGCATAAATGTCATTTAATTGTAGATAAAAGCCTTTGAAACGTATGAAGTGCTTGTAATTATATTTCAGTACATCACAGAAACAACTGAAACAAAGATCTAAAAGCAGTTGAGCAGCAACTTTGTGAAAACTAATATTTGTGTCATTCTCAAAACTCAAAACTTTTGGCCACGACTGTATGATTTGAGGATTTGTGTGTTCATTCATAGGAAGGTTTATCAGATAATTAATGAAAGAAGTCAGTTACTATTGCAGTCTGTTTAAGAGAGAGTTGGTTGGGGAAGTTACTCTTCACATACTTGTGAGTCGTAAAGTTTATCTGGTCTGGCAGAGGTGTCCTGGTCACTATAGCAACCGAAGGCCTTGTGGGCCATCTGAGACTTCCCGGCACCCACGGTGGTGGACTGGGTGAGGGGGGGTCTGTGATTGTTTGATACTCTAATGAACAATTGTGTGTTTGATTGGTCCAGACACTACACACTGATAGAGTTTGTAACTATTACTCTGATCGTCTTTGCCTTTACATTAATGGGAGGGTTTGTTTCATGCAGCCAAGAGATGTAGTAGATACCTGTCTTCCCGCGGGGGTATAAGTTACTTTTATGTGGGCTTTTGCGGGATGAAATAACATATATTCCTTTTGGAGCGGGCGGGCGCGGGACTAAAACATCCATCCCTTGCAGATCTCTAAGATTGAAGTTTGTCTTCAGTTTTTACAAAGCATAGCCACACTTTTGAGCACTTCGCGTGATCCATCTTGTAGACTGATGTTTACATTACCACACAAGGTCCTGGCAGATCACTAGATGAAAAAATGCACCCAAGAATTGATAAGAGAAATCGAATTTTATAAAAAGTATCCGATTCTTTATCTTAAGTGTCCAATTCCAGAATCGGAATCGATTTTCGATTCCCAACCCTACCATGAACACACTTCACCGATGATCTCACTCGCGGATAACTGGTTCTCTCTGCCAGACTCTGGCTGGATCAGCGGGTTGCAGGATGTGTGGCGCGTTATACACGAGTGTTGCCATCAGGGACTATGTGCCCTCTGGTGGACAAACTATACAACGCCAACACTCATGACATGGTTGAAGGGTGTTTCGTCTGTTTTTATTTTAGTTTTGAAATATTCATTTATCGGCCATTATAAATGCCGATACCGATAGTTTGGAAAATAATGTCGGTCTGCCGATAAATCGGTCGGGCTCTAGTAGAAACCCATGAAAGATTTATGGTATTTAAAAAATCCACATTGTTTTATACATATTTTGGACTATGTTGGGCGTCATTATTTCGATGATGTCAAATGGTTGCACTCAGTGAGCTACAAGCGCTACCTGTTGCCTCTGAATTCGCAATACAGAAAACAAAGTACTGATACAGTGCCACAATGTGCGGCTTTTGGTTGTAATTTTCAGTCGAAGGGCAACTAGAGAAGTGATGTAAGTCTTCACTGTTTTCCTTGCAATAAAAAAAGAATGGGAAGATGCCTGTGGAAGAGTAAAACTTACTAAACACCCATGTCTTTGTTCTGTCCACTGATTCCTTTGAGGCTTTTAGTAGACCACAGCTACTAAAAGAACTTACAAACGGCAGAGCCAAGAAAAGCTAGTTGCCAAACTGGCAGGATGTAAACATGCTAATGCTTGATATCCAGGGGCGTTTAGACTCCATGTTGGGAAAATCTATGGTACGGCATTTGGTTTAAGCTTCGTTTATATCCATCACCACCTGTAAGCTCTTTTAGTAGCTGTGGCATCTTATCAGTATTTTAGTTTTGCGGTAAAAATAGCAATGATACTGCCAGGAGCTCACCGAGGGCAACCATTTGACATCATCGAAATAATGGTGCCGCCCCAGTCCAAAATATGTATAAAATGATGTGGATTTTTTTTAAATAATGTAAATGAATGTTCAATGGGTTTTCTACTACATATTTCAGTAAGAGACATCATTTATATTACTTTAAGCCATACAAGGCCTATTACAAAGCTTACTTGAAATGTATGACTAGTCACTTATATCTAGCCTATAGCCTGTGCTAACATTTCATCTCCTCTCTGTTTTTCAGAACTCAAAGAGTGCCCAGGGCTTGGTGGGACTTCGTAATCTGGGAAATACAGTAAGTGTTTTAATGGGACATATTAGCTGCTCGTATAGATGAAGTATATACTTGTATTCAGTAGGTATTTACTGTCAACTTTTGGCTCAAACTATGGCATGACATCCGAGCTGGAAGGTGGTGCTGCTTGTGATGCAGAAACGACACTTCACCTCTAAAATGTGATTCCCATGTTCACACATACCAGGCAAATCAATTAAAAATCATATAACATATCTTCAGTGAAGTGTGTAAGATTTTGGCTGTTGACCGATGCCGTCATTCACACATATTTTTTGTCATATAGTGTATATATAGACCTCATACAACACATCCAACATGCTAGAAATAGATCAAAACTGTCAGATCTCACAATATCTGGTTAACACACCTAAGCGGCAAGCAGCAGAAATGTTTTCATATCGCTTTCACATTCCTCTGTCTATTTCCATTTGGCAAGATTATTTTCATGATGTCTCTTCGCTCTCGCACTCACTTAACTTGCTTTTGCCAAGCAACAGTATGTGTACAGTCCAAAAATAAACTCTTACACATTGCAGTCAAGTCTGCTGCTGTGAAACTCTAGAGTCTAGACTAATGTGTCGCTTGTTTTGTGGCTACCTTTGCTTTTCTGATTTTTGCTTAGTTAGCATGTACACGGTGTCATGTTTGTAGATAAATATTAATACGAATTTAATACATTTGGTCTAAAATCACATTTTATTTAAACAAAAATAATGTGTTTTTATCATGCTTATTGTCCTTTTTTGTCTATTTAGTGTTTAATTTGTGAGCTTAAAAAAAAGATTTATATTTTATTAAATAATCACTGTAATCATATAATTTATTCATTTTAATGAATTGAATTTTTTAAATTTGTAATCTAAAACTTATTTTCCTTTGTCTCTTTTCCTCGTTAGTGTTTTATGAACTCCATCCTCCAGTGTCTTAGCAACACACAGAGCCTGCGAGACTACTGTCTTCACAACTCCCACCGCCGAGACCTCAACAACAACAGTCGCACAAACACTGCTCTCATGGAAGGTGAGTGTGCTCGGCACCACACAACTCTTGCAGGTTTCACAGCGGTCACTGCCTCTCTGATAAACCGCAAACCTTACTGAAAGCCTCTCTTTGTCATGACTTCAGAGTTTGCCAAGCTTATCCAGACAATGTGGACTTCTTCAAGCAGTGAAGCCGTCAGCCCTTCTGAGTTCAAAACACAGATTCAGAGATACGCCCCCAGATTTGTAGGCTACAAGTAAGTCTCATCCTACACGCAGTTCATCCTATACACCTAGTACACACATTCTGTTCAAAGTGGCCATCTTAGTATCATAGCACAGGTTTTACAGAGACAAGCACCACTCAAGATTGAATAAAATATTAAAAAATATTAAATGGTATTAATTACTTAAAGTCAGAAGTTTACATACTCCTTGCAGAATTTGCAAAATGTTAATTATTTTAGCAAAATAAGAGGGATCATACAGAATGCATGTTAATTTTTATTTAGTACTGACCTGAATAAGATATTTCACATAAAAGACAGTTACATATAGTCCACAAGAGAAAATAATTAAAAAGTATACATTCACTTGATTCTTAATGCTGTCTTTACCATGATCCACAGCTGAGTTTTTTTTCTTTCCAACAATGACTGTATTATTTTGAGATCCAACTTTTCACACTGAGGACAACTGAGGGACCCATATGCAACTATTACAGAAGGTTCAAACGCTCACTGATGCTCCAGAAGGAAACATGATGCATTAAGAGCCAGGGGGTGAAAACTTTTGAACAGAATGAAAATGTGTGCATTTTTCTTATTTTGCCTAAATATCATATTTTTTTCATTTAGTACTGCCCTTCAGAAGCTACAGAAGATACTTACATGTTTCCCAGAAGACAAAATAAGTTACATTACCCAGATCTTCAAATTCAAAAAGTTTTCACCCCCTGCTCTTAATGTGTTGTGTTTTCTTCTGAAGCAACAGTGAGCGTCTGAACCTTCTGTAATAGTTGCATATGAGATATCTTATTGAAGTCAGTGCTTAATTAAAAAATAACATGCATTTTGTATGATCCCCCTTATTTTGGTAAGACAATTAACATGTTGCAGATTCTGCAAGGTGTATGCAAACTTTTGACTTTAACTGTACATGAATATAATTGCTTGATTATTAGTAGCTAGCTGTGGTTGTGTTTTGTATTGAGAAGTTTATGTTATCTCTCCAGTCAACAGGATGCTCAGGAGTTTCTGCGTTTCCTGTTAGACGGCCTGCACAACGAAGTGAACAGGGTCACGATTCGGCCGCGGGGAAATATGGAAGACTTTGATCACTTGCCGTAAGTACAGTATGCAGTCCTTTTTTCCTCAGGATCCTCAAAAGATATGTTGTGAGTGTAATTTTGTGATTTATATATGTTGTTAATTTTTTTAGTGATGAGGAAAAAGGAAAAAAGATGTGGGCTAAGTACTTAGAGAGAGAAGACAGCAAAATCGTAGGTAAGTGTACACAACACCTGTGATATTTAAGTATTATTTATATAAGCCTATAAGAGAATTTTTTTTAAAAGGTTTAGTTCGCCCAAAAATGCAAATTCTGTCATTAATTCCTTACCTAATGTCGTTCCAAACCCGTAAGACCTTCGTTCATCTTCAGAACACAAATTAAGATATTTTTGATGAAATCTGAGAGCTTTCTGACCCTGCATAGAAAGCAATGCAACTACCAAGTTCAAGGCCCAGAAAGGTAGTAAGGACTTTGTTAAAATAGTCCATGTGACACAGAAGAGAAAAATTGTTAAATACTGCAGGATGAGAAAGCGCTTGGATTTCATCAAAAATATCCTAGTTTGTGTTCAGAAGATGGACAAACGTCTTACGGGTTTGGAACGACATCAGGGTAATTAAAGACAGAATTTTCACTTCAGTTAACAATGTACACTGCAACATAGACAAATGAAAGAGCTTTAGGTTATCATTGTGCTCCATTACTAAGCATAATTCTGCTGTCTCTTTGTCTGTCCTCAGATTTGTTTGTAGGCCAGCTGAAGAGCTCTCTGACCTGCAGTGAATGTGGCTATTGTTCCACTGTGTTCGATCCTTTCTGGGATCTTTCCTTGCCTATCGCCAAGGTCAGTTCATAAACATGTGCATGTACATGCAGGCTTTATAATGCACACTTTGGACATTTGGAGAAATGAGTGGGTTTTAATGGTGTTCCTCTGCCTAGAAGGGCTATGGAGAGGTGAGCCTAATGGACTGCATGCGGCTGTTTACTAAAGAAGATGTGCTGGATGGGGACGAGAAGCCGGTAATTCATTTAATTCATTCTTGGCATTTCAAATATGTGGAAATTTATTTTGTACCAAAACATCTAATCTGTTCTCCTGTTTTGTTTTGTTTTGTTTTTGTTTTCATCCAGACATGTTACAGATGCAAAGCCAGAAGACGATGTACGAAGAAATTCACAGTTCAGAAGTTTCCTAAAATATTAGTTCTTCGTATCCTTTTCTAATGCTGTCTGATCTTTTCATGATTTTACTGGGAGCATCAGTGTGTTTGTTGACAGTAAGCACAGATAAGATCGTGGTGCTGTTTGTGTGTGCAGAAATGTGCTGATGGGTTAGGTTGAAGTGTGGAGTGACAGGTCTCTTTGAGGTCAGCAGTGTGCCGAGTCTCTTCTCCTTAACTGCTTCACTTGTTCAGATCTGAAGCGCTTCTCGGAAGCCCGTGTCAGAACCAGCAAACTGTCTACTTTTGTCAACTTCCCAATGAAAGACCTGGACCTCAGGGAGTTCGCCTCTGACAGAAGCAGTGAGTAAAGACCAAGAATCTGCCATTTCAGTCCTAGAGTGAAAGTGCAGCTGCACTTGGTTGTAGATCTTATTAAGAATGATTTATTCATGCACATGTTTTGTTTAAACAATGTTTTACCTTAGAATGTTTAATTAAAATATCATAACTGGATCTTCTGGTGAAATGTCTCTCTGGTGTATGTCAGACTTAAACCCCGCCTCTTTTTTACATTCAGATCTGGCTTTATCCAATCAACAAGTATATCACGATACTGGAAAAAAAAAAGATCTGTCGCTGCATGTTTTTCATGTTTCATAGAGCAGTTACAGTTGAGGTCAGAAGTTTACATACACCTTGCGGAATCTGCAAATGGTATTTTAACAAAATAAGAGGGATCATACAAACTGCATGTTATTTTTTATTTAGTAAGAGCCAAGGGGTTAAAACATTTTGGATTTGAAGATCAGAGTATATTTAATTTATTTTGTCTTCTGGGAAACATGTAAGTATATTTTGTAGCTTCTGAAGGGCAGTACTAAATAAAAATAGGGAAAATATACACATCTTCATTCTGTTCAAAAGTTTTCACCCCTGGATCTTAATGCATTGTTTTTCCTTCTGGAGCATCAGTGAGCATTTGAACCTTCTGTAATAGTTGCATATGAGTTCCTCAGTTGTCCCAATGTGAAAAGATGACAAAATCATACAGTCATTGTTGGAAAGGGTTCAAAAATGCAAAAGATGCTGGAAAGCCAAAAAAACTGTGGGACCTGAAGGATTTTTTTGTACACAGTATTAAGAATCAAGTGTATGTAAACTTTTGAACAGGGTCATTTTTATAAATTCAACTATTATTTTCTTGTGTGGACTATTGGTAAATGTATTTTATGTGAAATATCTTATTCAGTTAAGTATTAAATAAAAAAAAAATAACATGCATTTTGTAAGATCCCTCTTATTTTGATCAAATAATTAACATTTTGCAGATTCTGCAAGGTGTATGTAAACTTTTGACCTCAACTGTATATAGTAACATGCATTTATGTAGAGTGATTGCCTAGTCATCTACTGTTAATGAATTATGAAAATGTTTACTTTATGGTGTTTACATTGTAATGGGTGGTGATGTTGTAAAAGTGTATCTCCCTTATCTTTTTGAATAACCAGCTAGTAGTAATAAAATATACACATTTTAAAATAAGAGTACTAATGTATTTGGGGCCTATTATGAATAAAAGTACTGCATTTATGTATTTTTTTCTGGGTATTATTGGTATTTAGGATACACAATAAACTATATCTTGCATTTAGTTCAGCCCTGACTATTGATGCATCTTTCTGTTTCAGGTAGTGCAGTATATAACTTGTATGCAGTGTCCAATCACTCAGGCACGACTATGGGAGGCCACTACACAGCCTTCTGTTGCAATCCTGAAAACGGAGAATGGTACACGTATAATGACTCCAGGTACTTGCTTTACTTCCCTTCCTGCTCTTTTTTCCTTTTGCATGACTGAGTAGAGTGCCAGTAGATTTCCCAAAGGTATAAAGCATACATTAGCTTGCAGAGAAAAGTGATCCTGCCAGCAGAGCTCCATTCCACCTGCTAGCTGCTGTGATTTTTCTGTATCCCATCCTCCTCCTCCTTCACCTCCACCCTCACTCCTGCTCCTTCACCTCCCTCCCACTCACTCTTCCTTAAAATGCTTCCAATCTCACATCTTCATTGCTGCTAATCTCACACACACACACACACACACACACACACACACACACACACACACACACACACACACACTTGGATGTTATTTGGCTATTTTAAAGGATTGTTCATGTCTTTCTTCAGTTGAAATGAAATTAAGGTTTTTGAGGAAAACGTTCCAGGATTTTTCTCTATATAGCGAACTTCAGTGGTGGCCAAAGGGTTGAATTGCAGTTTCAAAATGAATGATTAATTGAAAAGTAATTGAAACTAAACTTTTTTTAAAACCATTCCTGCACTGCATCTCGTGGTTTTATCAGACACAAAGACGTGTTCTGTGTGAATGGCAAGTATAAGAACCTAGAGTAAATACACATATATAGAGTGACAGGACAAGATCAATGAGATGGTGCCATGCTCTGCCTCTTTTGTTTGCAAGAGATGCTGGTTATTTTCTATGGAAAAACTAGGAAACTTGCTTTTTACAATAAAACTGAAATGTGACTTTTTTTACACGACATCTTAATTTCAAACAAGCTTTGATTTCAGTTGTTCGAAATATTCAACAAATAACCATAACTAGTCTTTCAATTATTTTAAAATTACAAAGATAATAAATGCACTCTTTCACTAGAAACACAAAGTATTTTACACTACAACCCTTTAATGAACAATGAGGGCAAAAAAATGATAATAAAATATATATATATATATTATTTCTTTTTTTTTTTTACTCGTTAAATAATTGTAATCGAGGTAAAGCGTTCAATTAATCAAGGTTTTGATTTTAGGTCAAATCGCCCAGTCCTAGCTTCAAAAGGCTCTACACGATCCCAGCCGAGGAATAAGGGTCTTATCTAGCGAAACAATTCATTTTATTTTACCCACAAATGCTCTTCTTGCGCTAGCTCAACTTAACATATTATTTAATCACGTAAGCGAAAGTATCGACCCAGTGTTTACAAAGCGAACGTGTAAAGAAGGTCAAACGCCCTTAACAAAAAAGGTAAAACAACAATTTTGGACGATTTCGAAGTTGGGAGGAGAACTTTAGATGGAGTTTTCCGCCCTACCCTACCTATTTGAACCAAAGTACACAGATGAAAGTAGTTCACTTTCAGAACAAAAATTGACAGATAATGTACTCACCCCCTTGTCATCCAAGTTGTTCATGTCTTTCTTTCTTCAGTCGTAAGGAAATAGTTTTTAGCGGAAAACATTTCAGGATTTCTCTCCATATAATGGACTTCTATGGTGCCCCTGAGTTTGAACTTCCAAAATGCAGCGTCAAAGTGCTCTAAACGATCACAGCCGAGGAAAGAAGGGTCTTATCTAGCAAAACGATTGGTTATTTTCTAAAAAAAAAAAAAAAAAAAATACAATTGATATACTTTTTAACCTCAAATGCTCGTCTTGTCTAGCTCTGTGTGTACTCTGTGTAGAGATTAAGAAGTATATAAATTTTAAATGTTTTTAGAAAATAACTGATCGTTTCGCTAGATAAGACCTTTCTTCCTCGGCTGGGATCATTTATAGCCCTTTGAAGCTGCATTTTGGAAGTTCACACTTGGGGGCACCATAGAAGTCCATTATATGGAGAGAAATCCTGAAATGTTTTCCTCAAAAAACATAATTTCTTTACGACTGAAGAAAGAAAGACAAACATCTTGGATGACAAGGGGGTGAGTACATTATCTGTCAATTTTTGTTCTGAAAGTGAACTACTTGAAGAACTAACCGCGGATGACTTCTCCAACGTGATTACGCAATGCGTTAAGATGCACATGTGCATTGCAGAGCTAGTGCAAGGTTAAAAAGTGTATACTAGGGCTGGACAATATATCGAACGATATTGTGAGGCGCGTTTAGTCAATGAAGCCGGTACTTTGATTAGTAGTAAATCTCCATCACCTGTGTTCCGCTCAGGTTCCGCTGGAGCGGCAATTAATACACAGAGACGTAAATATCGCATTCCATATTAAGCTCGATATGGTGTAGCTTGTCAGAGATTTACGTCTCTGTGTATTAATTGCCGCTCCAGCGGAACCTGAGCGGAACACACGTGATGGAGATTTACTACTAATCAAAGTACCGGCTTCATTGACTAAACGCGCCTCACAATATCGTTCAATATATTGTCCAGCCCTAGTGTATACATTTTAATTTTTTTAGAAAAAGACATCGTTTTGCTAGATTAACACCCTTATTCCTCAGCTGGGATCATGTACAGCCCTTTGAAGCTGCATTGAAACTGTAATTTAGATCTTTAACCTGTTGGTCCCCATTGAAGTCCACTATATGGAGAAAAATCCTGGAATGTTTTCCTCAAAAACCTTAATTTCTTTTCCACTGAAGAAAGAAAGACATCAACATCTTGGATGACATGGTTGTGAGTAAATTATCAGGACATTTTTATTCTGAAAGTGAACTAATCCTTTAATCCTATATAATACCACTTCATTTATTACAAATTTTATTTTTAATTAAACGCAGCACAAGTTGAGCAATTTTTAGCTGCATGCTTATTTCAAGCTGCATGATTTGAGAATGATCCAAAGAGCATCTTGAGCTTCACAAACCTGACCATCTGCAATTTTTCATTTTCATTTTGCATCATGTTAAATTTTACTTTATTTACAGTCATAAATTAGATTTTTAATCCTACATTTTCAATCGAAAATAAATAGTCAACAAACAACGAGTGTGGGTTTCTTCTTCCAGAGTCACGCCAATGTCCGCCAGCCAAGTTCGCAGTAGTGACGCCTACGTGTTGTTCTACGAGCGGGCGGGACTCTGAAGACAGACTGTGGATAGAGATGAAGTGCAGGACTCGAAGCCTTTGGGCTGAAGACACATTACACACTATGCTGCTTCCTCTGGGCTGTCATGCAGAATGAACATCGCTCTCTGCTGGCCACCAGGAGAAGCGCACACAATGCCCTCTCACACTCCAGCACTGTGTTAAAGAGGCCCTCGCGCCTCTGTGTGTACGTGTGTGTGTTTGTGTGTCAGGGCAGCTCGTCATCAGGCAATAACCCAAGTGGCTCCGACTCAGAGCTCTGACGTCTCTCTCTATGCACTGCAACCAAACTCTCATCCCAATGCGCCTTCCTCTTGATCAAGAACGCCTCAATATTAAAAACTTTGATTGAAGTTTTGGATTTTCGTCATGGGTTTTTTTTTTAAAGTGTATGTCCTTCCAGATATCCTGGGAGATGAAGCGGTTTGAGGCGCCCCCTAGCGGGCCGTTGAGGAGTTACAGGAGGGCACTGTTAGAGTACACCTTGTTCTTTTCATCACCTCTAGCACCATCTTTCGTCCTGTTCACCCCCACCCGTCATCTTTTCTGTGTATGCTTTGTTCTCTCCTCCACTTTCTTTTCAACGTCCTGAGGGAGTCACGGGAGTTTGTTGTGAAAGTCTGTGGTGGTGAGAGAACGGCGTGTGGCGTGACTTTTTTTCAGTGTGGCTGCTACTGATCTTTGAAATGCTGTGAATGGAAATGTGGTCGGAAGGATAAGAGGACGGGAGGAGAGATGATGCTGACAGTATATGGATCCTTGATCTCATGCCATTGAACAACATGGAAAGAATGTTTTGCAAAAGAAAATCTGTATATTTTTATATATGATGCAATATAGAGAATGTACTATATACAGTGGTGCTGAAAATGACCCATTACTGTTGTCAGTTAATTTAACAGAGGTAAGAGAACGGCATCTATTTATGCTTACAGGTCAGGATGTGATATGAGTCACACGATGGCAGTCAAAGTAAAATATATATATATATATATATATGTATGTATGAATAAATTTTAGAAGAATGAACTGTTACAATCCTCTCACGAGTTTCTGTTTTGTCGCTTGTCATATGAATGAAAAGATTGGAAAATAGGGCTTGAGAATTTAGCATTTATTTGCTATTAAATATTATGAAAACTGTTTTATTTGCTGTTTTTATAACCCTGTTACCAAATCTTAGGACACCCTGGATTGAGTGTGTGTGTGTGTGTGTGTAAATCTTTACATTATGGTAAAAAGGTCCATTTGTTATCTATATTTAATGTATTAACTTACAATGAGCAATAGATTGTTGTTCATTAATGTTAATAATACAACTGTTTATTGTTAGTACGTGTTAGCTCAGGTCCATTAAATAACAACATTAACTATGATTAATAAATGCTGTAGAAGTATTTTTCATTGTTAGTTTTTGTTAGCTAATGTTGACAAATGGAACCAGTCAAAAGTTTTTGAACAGTAAGATTTTTAATGTTTTTAAGAAGTCTCTTCTTCTCACCTAGCCTGCATGTATTTGATCCAAAGTAGAACAAAAACAGAAACATTTTGAAATGTTAATATATATTAATATATTTGAATATATTTTAAAATGTAAATTATTCCTGTGATCAAAACTAAATTTTCAGCATCATTACTACAGTCACATGATCCTTCAGAAATCATTCTAATATGTTGATTTGCTGTTCAAGAAACATGTTTTATTATTATTATTATTATTATTATTATCAATACTTAAAACAATTGAGTACATCAGGATTCTTTGATCAATAGAAAGATCTAAAAATCAGCATTTATCTGAAATTAAAACCTTTTGTAACATTATACACTAGACCAGGGATCCTCAAATCTGGCCCACAAGATCCATTTTCCTGAAGAGTTTAGCTCTAACCCTAATCAAACACACTTTAGCATGCTAATCAAGGTCTTCAGGATCATTAGAGAATCACAGGTGAGTTTGATTAGGGTTGGAGCTAAACTCTGAAGCGCATTGGCCCTCCAGGGTAAGATTTGAAGAACCCTGCACTAGACCAGTGTTTCTCAACTCCAGTCCTCGGGACCCACTGCTCTGCACATTTTGTATGTCTTCCTCATTTAAGGCACCTGATTTTGATCATCAGCTCATTAGTAGAAAGATTCATGAACTGAACTGAGTGTGTCAGACTCAGAAACATACAAAATGTGCAGAGCAGTGGGTCCCGAGGACTGGAGTTGAGAAACACTGCACTAGACCATTCAAAAGCTTGGGAGTCAGTCTCATTTTTATTTATTTATTTGTATTTTTAAAGAAGTTATAGAAATTAAAACTTTTATTTAGTAAAGATGCTTTAAATTGATTTTTATGCTTTTATAATGTTACAAAAGATTTCTATTTCAGATAAATGCTGTTTTCTGAACTTTTTTTATTTATCAAAGAGAGGAAAATAAATTCTACTCAGCTGTTTGCAACAATAATAAATGTTTTTGAGCAGCAAATCAGCAGAATGATTTCTGAAGGACTGGAGTAATGATGCTGAAAAATCAGCTTTGAATTCACAGGAATAAATTACATTTTAAAATATATTCAAATAGAAAACATTAAATAGTTATTTTAAATATATTTATATATAGTATGAATATTTCAAAATTTAGCTGTTTTTGCTGTACTTTGAATCAAATAAATGCAGGCTTGGTGAGCAGAAAACATATATATGTATGTATATATATATATATATATATATACATACATATAAGATGGCAAAATAGGTAACAGGGTTGCAAATTTAGCCTAAATTATGCGGTCTTTCAGTCGGGGTTAGCTAGTTTGAAAGCATTCAGTCTCATAACTGTAAAGAAAAGTTTGAAATTTTTATTATTGAAATACTTTGGATAACAGCACTGAATGGTTGCAGACAAGTACAGTCCAGTATATGTGAATACAGTTTTTTAAGATTTATACCTTCATGGTATTTATTAATATTTAGAGTTTCTTATTTTCATAGTTATTTTTAAGCTTCAGTAATTTTGTTAATTTAAGCTTTTGTTTGATTAGTTTTAATGTTTGTTATTTTATTTATTTAGTTTATTCAGTTTTAGTTTGAATAGTTGAATAGTTTCAAAGTTCACTTCTCAGTTCTGTGGAAGTCATTTAGATTGATTGTTAGATTGTGACGCACGCATTTTAACAGGAAAGGGTCAGTCAAGTCAGTTTAGTTATTAAAACATTAGTGTAATAAGGATTCAGATGGCTGTGTGGTTATTTTCTCAGATGGGGTACAAACTTGGGTCCCATGTTTTTTGGAATAGTTTTTGTAAGTTATATAAGCTTTTATCTAATATTAAAAAAACTTAGCATGGTAACTTAATCTTTTTTCTCTCACATACCTTACCATAAAGGAGACCTATTATGCTATTATGTAATATAATTCTCAGGTGTCCCCAGAATGTGTCTGTGAAGTTTCAGCTCAAAAATCCCCACAGATCATTTATTATATCATTTTGAAAATACCTATTTTGACTGGAAGCAGAAAAACACATGAGCAATGCAAATGAGCAGACGCTTCCCGGCCCCTTTTCCAGAATAGGGCGGTGCCTTTACAGCTAGTACCTCAAATACTCTGCCAAAAAACATCTGTTTGGTGTTTATTAGCATGTCTGTCTCACTGAAATCATGCGTTTTAAACTTAAACCATATTAGTTTAAACCTCTGATACTCTGATCTGTTTTCTAAGCGCACACAGCTAAAGCACGCACACAGAAAGTGGCTGTCACATGGCATGTGAGTACAAAACTAAGTTCTCTTTCATGTATTATAGCGCTTAAACTCTCAAATACCCACAAGTTTACAGTGGTGTGAAAAAGTGTTGGCCCCCTTACTGGTTTTTTTATTTTTTTGCACGTTTGTCACACTTTGTTTCAGATCATCAAACAAATTTAAATATTAATTAAATAAGATAACACAAGTAAACACAGCATGCAGTTTTTAAATGAAGGGTTGTTTTATGAAGGGAAAACAAAATCCAAACCCACATGGCCCTGTGTGAAAAAGTGTCAAAACATAACTGTGGTTTATCACACCTGAGTTCAGTTTCTCTAGCCACACCCAGGCCTGATTACTGCCACACCTGTTCACAATCAAGAAATCAGTTAAATAGGACCTGCCGGACAAAGTGAAGTAGACCAAAAGATCCTCAAAAGCTACACATCATGTTGAGATCCAAAGAGATTCAGGAACAAATGAGAAAGTAAGTAATTGAGATTTATCAGTCTGGAAAAGCTTTGGGACTCCAGCGAACCACAGTGAGAGCCATTATCCACAAATGGTGAATACATGGAACAGTAGTGAACCTTCCCAGGAGTGGCCTGCCGACCAAAATTACCCCAAGAGCGCAGCGACGACTCATCCAAGAGGTCACAAAAGACCCCACAACAACATCTAAAGAACTGCAGGCGTCTTATGCCTCAGTTAAGGTCAGTTATGGTGACTCCACCATAAGAAAGAGACTGGGCAAAAATGGCTGAGTTCCAAGATGAAAACTGCTGCTGAGCAAAAAGAACCTAAAGGCTCATCTCAGTTTTGCCAGAACGCATCTTGATGATCCCCAAGACTTTTGGGAAAATACTCTGATGAGTATGAGACAATGAGACTGATGAGACAAAAGTTGAGCTTTTTGGAAGGTGTGTGCCCCATTACATCTGGTGTAAAAGTAACACAGCATTTCAGAAAAAGAACATCATACCAATAGTAAAATATGGTGATGGTAGTGTGATGGTCTGAGGCTGTTTTGCTGCTTCTGGACCTGGAAGACTTGCTGTGATAAATGGAACCATGAATTCTCCTGTCTACCAAAAAATCCTGAAGGACAATGTCCGGCCATCTGTTCGTGACCTCAAGCTGAAGCGAACTTGGGTTCTGCAGCAGGACAATGATCCAAAACACACCAGCAAATCCACCTCTGAATGGCTGAAGAAAAACAAAATTAATACTTTGGAGTGGCCTAGTCAAAGTCCTGACCTGAATCCTATTGAGATGCTGTGGCATGACCTTAACAAAGTGGTTCATGCTCGAAAACCCTTCAATGTGGCTGAATTACAACAATTCTGCCAAGATGAGTGGGCAAAAGGTCCTGCACAGCGCTGTAACAGACTCATTGCAAGTTATCGCAAACACTTGATTGCAGTTGTTGCTGCTAAGGGTGGCCCAACCAGTTATTAAGTTTAGGGGGCAAACACTTCACACAGGGCCATGTGGGTTTGGATTTTGTTTTCCCTTCATAATAAAAAACTTCATTCAAAAACTGCATGTTGCGTTTACTTGTGTTATCTCTGATTAAAATTTAAATTTGTTTGATGATCTGAAACATTAAAGTGTGACAAACATGCAAAATAAAAAATCAGGAAGGGGGCCAACACCTTTTCACACCACTGTATGTTTAAAACACAGGAGTTACAAAAACAGTCAGTTATGTCCATGAGGGTAAACCATGGCGCTAGAATTGGTACACCATAGTCACTTGCAAAAACAAAATGGTGGCATCATTATGAATGTGAATAAAGGCTTTCTAACTTTTTTGGACCAGAAGAAGTGCCTAGGATTCCTTTCTTCTAATAATTTCTTTTACAATGATTTAAACATCATTTGATCAGATGAAGTGAAAATTATGACAATGCAGTAATTGTTAAATACAGTCAATAAGGTCAAGACCTCTGAGGTGGCGCAGACCAAAATCAATAGTTTCAAGATATATGAGAGGAAACTATTAACTTACCATGCTAAGTTACTTTTATATCAGATAAAAGTTTATATAGCTTATATATCTAATAACTATACCTTTACAGAACAGAAGTATTTGTACCTTTATTGCTTTCCAAAAGCATTTTTGTACCCCTGTGGAAATACTACCCAGCACTTCTGAATTCTAATTAGGCTAATGCTTTTATAGCTAAACTGACCTGACTGACCCTTCCCTGTCAAAACATGTGCGTCACAATCTAAATGACTTCCACAGAACTGAGAAGTGAACTTTGATTCGTAGAAAACAGAGTTTATTGTGTGTTAAATAAACTGTTAAACAAACCGTTAAGCGGATATATGTGACAAAAAGTAAAGAGTGGCTTACTGTGGAGGAGGACTGAAGAATGGCAGTGAGGACTGAGACAGCGTATGGTAAGTGGATGGATATTCTATATTTGAATTCAATCTGTGCATTATATGACTTTTGACAAAGTAGGTGTGGTTAAAAGTAAAGCCTTATGACTTACCTTTGATTTGACATGGTTGTCAATCCAGAGGGTGCTTCTCTGATGGGCCTCGTGTTGCTGGGTCGAAGACATGCTGGTAAGAGCTCTCTGGGAGACCTCATCCTCGGACGCAGTGAGTTTGATCCCGGGAAGAAGACGACTCGGTGTGTGAGGAGATTCGGCTGGGTGGATGGTGTGAGGCTTGCTGTGGTAGACACTCCAGGCTGGAGTCTCTTTGGTTTGGCTGACGCCAGATTGGTGAAACAAGAGATCCTGCGCGGTGTGATGTTGGCCCCTCCTGGGTACCATGTATTTCTCCTCGTTATCCCGGTGGATTCTTTCAGTAAGCGGGATGGACGCGCTATGGAGAAATATCTGGGTGTTCTTGGGGACATGGTGTGGTCGCACACTCTGGTGATCTTCACGTGGGGTGACGAGTTAAGAGGCAGGAGTATTGAAAAGCATATTCAAAAGGCAGGTGAACATTTGCAGGGGATCCTGAGGAAGTGTGGCCACAGGTACCATGTTGTGAACAATAAATGTCCTGAAGACTTTACTCAGGTCACTGAGCTGCTTAACATTTTAAAGCAAATGTGTGCCTGGACTGGTTGAACATAGAGAATAAATCTATGTGTTTATGTAATATGTGACCCTGGACCACAAAACCAGTCTTAAATAGCACGGGTATATTTGTAGCAATAGCCAAAAATACATTGTATGGGTCAAAATTATTGATTTTTCTTTTAGGCCAAAAATCATTAAGATATTAACTAAAGATCATGTTTTTTTAATAAAGATATTTTGTAAATTTCCTACAGTAAATATTTCAACTTCATTTGGACAACTTTAAAGGCGATTATTTTGATTTATTTGCACCCTCAGATTCCAGATTTTCTAATAGTTTCTAATAGTAACTCATCTTAATATTGTCCTATCATAACAAACCATACATACAGAAAACTCAATTTAAAAAAAAATTACCTTTATGACAAATTTTGTGGTCCAAGATCACATATGAGATTTTTAGGTTCATTATAGAGCTATTCATTCTTTCAGCTGACTTTTACAAAGATATGACAGATGCTAAAAAGACATTGACAGTGATACCCAAAGGAATGTAGTATTTGTTATAGCAAATATTTTTTCTAAAATTTTGTGTCAGCTTCTGGTCATCACATAGACTATGTTTATTTAATTATGAATGTTAGCACTTATAATACAGTACAGTTTTGAGTTTTGCCGTTCTGTCTATTTGGTGCTGGCTGTGCATTGAGTCTTCACGTCATTTTTTTCGCGATTATTAATGTTGTTATTATTATTATTAAAGTAATATTGTATTTTCTACTTGCTCTCCTTTGCATTATTCATTTTACGGTGTAAATGTACGTTGCATAATGTGCCCAGGGATATACATAATAAAATAATATAATACTAAACAAGACAAGAGTCCGATTAATGGCTTTATTCCATTTGGATCTGGATTACGTTGCTGTATTGAGTTTATGCATCATCCGGACTCAGAATTGTTTAATTTAATCTTGGGAAAATGTGCATTTGGATATAAATGCTGTCATAATTTACCATGATGTAGTGATTCGAGGGAAATGACTGAGTAAATTGAGAAAATACGCTTAAATATACCGGAGATTGAGAACAGAAACTATAGCTGGCGCTATGTTGCGCATATTATATTGACGAGTCAGCTGTCCGAGTGCCCATATAAATCACAAACAAGTAAAAGTGTTGTTTCTTTGTTGATTATATAATAACAACTTGGAAAACAGACAAAACAGAAAATGTAAAAGGCATTATTTGAGACAAGAGCATATTAATATAATCAGGGGCGGATTAAGGTTGTCAGGGGCCCCTAGGCTGATCTATATGTGTTTTCTGCGCAAGTTCAGCAGACAGTGGTTCGTGTTTGTTCCGATCAGGGCTGGGTTCTCCGAAACCACCTTAACGCTACGTCGTTCTTAAGTTGTACCTTAAGAAGTACCTTATCGTTAATATGTGTTTTCAGAAACCTTCTTTGTTAAGTATACCTTCTGTAAGTCATACGTTCGTAAGGTTGGTCTGGAGCGCTCTTAGCTATACCTTACCGCTGCTGACGGTTCATACCGCTAGTGGGCACCACGCAAAAAGCTTTTTTACATCGCAGTTTAATTACAAATAGAAAATTTTATATGAACATTTAATATAAAATCTGATTTAGTATTAAAATTGCATTTTTTACTTTACTTTAAAATTTTACACATAAAATACTTAAGTTGTTATAGCCTACACCCAGTGTCAAGTCAAGTCACCTTTATTTATATAGCGCTTTTAACAATACAGATTGTGTCAAAGCAACTGCACAGTATTTAAACAGAACAATAGTGTGTAAGTAACGCATTATTGTAAACAATCAATTTTCAGTAAAAGGCAGTTCATCAATGAATTCAGTGATATCATCATCCAGTTCAGTTCAAATAGTATACGATATGGCTGGAAAGTGTCCCCAACTAAGCAAGCCAGAGGCGACAGCGGCAAGGAACCAAAACTCCACAGGTGACAGAAATGGAGAAAAAAACCTTGAGAGAAACCAGGCTCAGTCGGGGAACCAGTTCTCCTCTGGCCAGTGCATGGAAGTGTTTTCATTAATAAACAGTGGCGGAGCCAGAGGGGTGTCCGGGGTGGCACTGGACACCCCTGACATCCGATTGGCCACCCCGGGTGCCACCCCAAAATTGTATTTGCTGCTGGCAGTACCTGATGCTGATTGACATCTCATTTGTCTAAAGAAGTTTTAGAATTTTGCCGGTAACGCTGCTTTAGCCATTTCCAAATCAAGACGAGCCAAAGACATGAGCATCAATGTAAGACGAATAATAAAACATCATTTTTTAAATACCGTACGTTTTATAGTTTATCATAAGGTTTGTTTGCTGGGTAACGTTTATTATCCGTTGTGTAAATTAACTAGGCAACGACGACATCAGTTAACTTAATGAGATTAGAGAGATCAATTCACACTTTAGACAGTTAACGCTATACTTCATCTGTGCTATGGTATTATATGTACATACCATGTGCCATACCATGTGTACAGGGCTCGAAATTGCGACCGTTTTGTCGCATATGCTCCCAAAATCTAATTATATTTTATGCAAGAGTGAGAAATTGTTGTGGTGCAACTTGGTTTCATTTCTTTACAAAACTTTCGGTAGCCTAACTACAGCAGAGTGCTGTGAGCTGAAGCAGTGACAGGTTGCTGTTCGCTCCAACATTACATAACCATTTGAACTTAATCTATTTTTACATTTTAAGTATCAGTCAAAATATAGGCTTCTGTACAACGCGCCATACATTCACATCATATGATAACTCAGCCGGAGACGTAATTTTCTCTGGGGACACGTTTTTCAAAATCCCGTTTGTGTCCTCCCACTTTCAAATGGTTTTGTTAAAGTAATCTCTTGTATTGTAGAATGCACGCTCAGCGCTGCTGAGAGTTTCGCGCGATCATTAAAACGAAACCAAAACGCGCACCGCATTCAAAAGCAATCTTGAAAGATTCGGTCTCTATTTGCACATTGAATATTGAAAAAGTAGCCTACTTTGATTATGGCTGCATTTATTCTACACGACTAAGAAAGAACTGTGTCGTTTATTTTTGTCATTTATAATAGGCCTATATTTTGTTATTTATGTAGATTCTTAAAAAATGCAGTGGTTGTCTCAAATTTAAATGGCTGTACCTATAAATGGCTTCTTGTCCCTTGCTTAAGGCATAAAATAAATATGTAAAAAAGGCTTTCAGAATCAGCCCATTTGCTTGTAAAACATCGGCAATCAGAATAGACCATGAAGAATCAATATCGGTGCATTACTAAAAAAGAAATTGGGTGCTCCTATTTTATTTTTTTTTATTTTTTTATTTTTTTGGTAAAAAGTGAAAAAGTGAATTTTGTGCCCTGTATATAAGTTATTATATTTAATTAACAATGTTATTTGGACTTTGTAAAATGTCTCTTGTTACACCAGTGAGCAATGCAACTTGCGAGAGAAGCTATTCTGCGTTAAAAACTTATTAAAACCCACCTTAAAGTCACCTAGGGATTCTCAGTGTTGAGTCAAGGAGGGCACGCTCCCTCAACATGGATGAATTTGTGAAACGTTTTGCCAGTTCTCATCAGAACAGCAGAATTATGTGGTTTTAAACATAACTAGGATAAGTTTGTAAGTGATGATGACTAAAATTGTGTTTTTGTTTTCAAATCCGGGTTTGATGTAGGCCTAAGCTCTAATTGCAGTGTAAATGAACTCAGCATTATTTTTGCAAATAAAACTTTAGAATTCCTTAATTTATTATTTCAACTTTATGAGTAGAGTTCGTGTGTGAGGAGGACCCCCTGAAAAAGCAGTGGCCACCCCCTGGCCACCCCATGTAAAAAATTCTAGCTCCGCCACTGTTAATAAAGTTTCCATGGTTGTTAGCTTTTTTTAATTACTATTTCGAGGCACATCAGCGGGCGAACCATTTGACAGAAAAGGCTATGAGTCTATATAAAGAAAGATGAGTTTACACAAACTTTATAGCTATGGCAGCGAGACAGTGAGTACTTGTTTTAAATCAAAGACGGCGCCGTGCGCGGAGAGTAATAGTGTGTAATGCATACGCCAATGTCCAATTTTGTGTGCATATGATACGCCAATCCTTCCCATTAACTTCAATGGAGAGAGGATGCATACAAATACCACGCATCATCTTTTATATCATCTATATAAAAGATGATGCGTGGTATTTATACGCATCCTCTCTCCATTGAAGTTAATTGGAAGGATTGGCGTATCATATGCACGCAAAAATGGACTTTGGCTTATGCATTACACGCTATTGCAAAGTCGTGTTATTCGTACGCAAAATGATGAGAATAAGTTGAAACACATACACATGTATTTCTGCATGTACATATTTCAATGAGCCCCGATAAATGCAGTTTGTACTATTTCTAAAACGCTTCTTTATGAAAAAACAAAACAAAACATTGTTTTCTCAATACTTTATCTATACCGCTGTGAAGGAAAGAGCGCACAATCGATCACCGAGGCATCGATATCAACCTATTCAGCACTTCCACCATGGACAGCACCTGCTAAGGTCGCACTTAATAAGGTTTACCTTAAGCAATATCCTAAGGTATAGTTTGGAGAACACACGTAGGAAAGGTATACCTGTAGTTAAAGCTGTAGTCTACGATGTTGAAAATCAGTCGAGAAAGCCTGAATTTTTAAAAAAACTCATCCCGCCCCTCCACACGCACACCCCTCCCCTCTGTGCTACCCCCTCCCACCGGGAAACGACCTGAACAACGTCACTCAGTCAAGAAGGAGTAAACATGGAACAGAGATGTACCATGTGCGATGTCGGATTGCTTAGTCGCTTCAATCTAATGACCTCGCTAATGACACATCATATGTAAAGTTAACTTTCGACACTTGAACGTAGTTGCTTCATCAACAATGCAATGTCACCATTGTCCTAACAAAATAGCTCAGAGGCACACGTTTGAGTTCACGCACATGCAAGATTAGCAACACATGCAATGTTCTATCTATCGGCTCGAACAGAAAACCGCTGACGTTAGGCATACTGAAATAGTCAAGCACTTCAAGAAATATAATTAATTACTTTGACCCGCGATAGGCGATGCTGAACGGCTTCCAATGCAGACCGGTAGCATGATCATGTTGTCAGACTGATAAAAAGCTATTTATGTAATACACCACACCATAAAAGTATAAATAAATGCTTAAGTTACCTGCTAAACAAAAAGTCAGCCATGTCAGCGTCGGTTTTAAGTCCAAGGTTTCTCTGAAGCTTCCACCAACGGGCAATGGTATATTAATTCGGCTTTGAGTCCGGCGTTTTTCACATTTTTTTTTTTTTAAATCTCTGCTCTTTCCTCAATTGACTTTCTCTTTCTTCCAACCTTGACGTTTGGGGCGAGCAGGGGCCGCTTGCTGCTGTTTGTTTGTTGGTTTTTCTCCATTGCTAAGTTGATGCTGCCTAATTTCGCGCGAAATTTCATGTCGCAGGAGGGGGCGGGGTGGAGACGCGAGTGGAGCAGGGGATTGGATGAGAGCAGTTAACCAATGTAAGCTGTCCGGCCGGACAGCTTACATTGGTCAATTTCTCTGCGGGTGTACACCCAATAGAGTGAATGGATTTTTTTCATTCTTTTTTCTCTTTATATTATTAGGATTGTACTGTAGAACTATAACCAGCATCTAAACGAGGTTATTAATAATGAACAATCTTTGAAATTGTAGACCATAGCTTTAAGGTGTACCTTTTGAGTCTTCGTAGCACGCTAAGAGACAACGTTATCGGAGAACGCAGCCCAGAGCATGTGAGCGGAGAGCGCATTTCTGAATATTCCGCTTGCTCAATAGGCGCAGACCTGTAGCGGAACCCTGCGCTGACGTAATTTCCGATTTTTATGAAAAAGGCGTTCCGCCCAGAGCCATAGTGGCATCAGTAACACACAACCCTACCTAGCACATTTTCCTCCATGTTTGCAATATTTGCACAAAGGAGATGTCGATCAGCTGCTCAAAGATCTTCCTTTGGAGAAGACAGTTGATTTGACACTCAAAAAATGTAAGTATTACTACTTAGAAAGTAAGATTACCTCAGAATGCATTGCTAGCCCACTCCAACACTTACCAACAATAATAATGATAAATGCTGACTAATTAATTTTATTTTTTGGTAAAACAAGCATGTTTTGTTTTTTTCCAATTAAGTAATGAATAAATGCATACATTAATGAAACTGTTATATTTTATTTACTGACAACAACAGGAAACATAAATAAATTAGTTAAATAATAAATAAAAGTAACCATGAACATAAACAAAGACACATGGAACAAAACTTTATTCATACATATCGGTCTTTTAGTCTGAAGAGACCACAGCAACATCTGGTCCAGATGAGGCAACAAGGGCAGGTGGAGTGATGGGGGTCTCATCCATGGCACTAGACCATTTCCAGGATGCTGCTGTGGATTTCTCCTTTCTCACTGCACACACCAGTCTGCAGACATTTCAGATCACACAAAGATGCAGAAATATAATACAAAAGCTGTCATTTCGATCTCTGTATTGGAAGTAACAACTGATCTTACTTTATATTTACTTTTTCCCCACAAGTCAATCTACATAATAAGCTCACATAACGTCCATCACTCACTCAGATGTCTGTTTCGTGTTGTGATGTGCTCATCTGCAATTCTCTTAGAACATTTTCCTGTCATTTGTTAAATAGACTATAAGATGTATATGGTTTATGTAAATCCGCTTTTGAAGACGTACGTGTACTACCTGGAGCTCATTGTTCGCTATACGTCATAAAACGTGTTTTTACAGCGAAATCACAAATGTACTTGTTACTGCATAACGTAATCTTGACACCTAATGCAAACCAGCAGTTTACGATACAGTAGCTCAACATATACGATTTTAAGACAGTGAAACGTGTTTTGGTTTGTAATACTCACATTTGTAAACACTCTCGTCGCTGTTCTCAATCACGTTCGATGATGACGTATTGGCCTCCTGTGGCTTCCTGGGATTGAAAAGTGTCCATCAGATGAACACTTCAGAATCTGGGCTGAAGCAGTAGGACATCCGGGGATTTCTTGCATACTCTTTAATGTACATAAGGTTTCGAATGTACTTCTTTCTTCACATACTCTTTTTTTCCTACTATATAGTATGTAAGTAGGCATATTCGAACGCAAATTAAGTATACGTTCGTCCGAATCTCGCGGGAATTAGTGCATTCGCCTACTATTCTCGCCTACTCTTTTATGAATAACGAAGATTCAAACATACTTATTCACTCGCCTACTGCTTTTTGCCTACTATATAGAATGGAAGTATGCGGTTTCGAACGCAGCCAGTGTTTCGACAACATGATAAAAAATAAAACGGTCATTTCCAGACAATGCATTGTGAGATAGTTTACTTACAGTTTGTGATGCAGCTGCAGTCAGATCTAGTACCGCTTCATCCTTCAGCAAATGTTTCAAAATACTCCAAACAATCCTCTGACACGATCCGTGATCCCATTAGAAATAAGCTATCCACTTGTTCATTACGCTGGGATTCTTCTAATATCTGTACAAAGATGTGAACAAGCTGTTTAAACCAAACGTATCAAAGCGAATGTTCTTTCACTCCATTTGTTCTTTTTGATGAGCGCGTGGACTGTGTCAGAAAGCAAATGCTCAACTGTATCGTAGTCAAGATAGCAGCAGTGATTGTAATTTCTGTTTGGTTTTGACACAACATGACACTCGCATGTTGCACTCAAAGGTTTACATCCCCCTTTCAGAATCTGCAAAATGTTAATTATTTTACCAAAATAAGAGGGATCATACAAAATGCTTATGTTATTTTTTTTATTTAGTACTGACCTGAATAAGATATTTCACATAAAAGAAATTTACATAGAGTCCATAAGAGAAAATGTTTTTTTTATATAAATTTATATTTATAAAAATGACCCTGTTCAAAAGTTTATTATTCTTAATAATGTGTAATATTCTGTGTTGTGTTGTTTGTTTGTTTAGTGATAGTTGTTCATCAGTTCCCTGTTTGTCATGAACAGTTAAACTGCCTGCTGTTCTTCAGAAAAATCCTTCAGGTTCAACAAATTCTTTGTTTTTTCAGAATTTTTGTGTATTTGAACCCTTTCCAACAATGACTATGATTTTGAGATCCATCTTTCCACACTGAGGACAACCGAGAGACTTATACACAACTATTACGCTCACTGATGCTTCAGAAGGAAAAACGATGCATTAAGAGTTGGGGGTGAAAACTTTTGAACAGAATGGAGATGTGTATAGTTCTCTTACGAGAGGTCTCTCGTACTGCGTAAGTATCTTACGCTAGGGGAAAATCCTTTTCTGCGAGATATTGAAGCCAAAAATTATCCTTAATTTTGAAATAATGTAAAGCGCGTTGCAGCAGCATACAGACATAGGCAAAACAGCTTGCCTGCCTATTGGCTGCTCTGCGGCAACTGCAGCAGCCTATTAGAGCGAGGCCTGACGCGACGCCAGATCCAATGGGGGCATTTCGCGCCCTTTGCGTCGCTTCACGCCCTTTTCGTAGCTTCCCGCCTAAAAGGGCGTGGTCTAGACCTATAAAGATCGCTCGTAGGCAGCTATTATCTGATTTTTCATCCTTCAAGCGAAGCACACGCATCGCTGGAGCCGGATAAGAAGCCGCCGTCTGACTGCAAGCATCTCAGCGGGACGAGCCACTGAAGCTGCTGGCCACGCCGCCTTCCGTGCCTTCCTGCTGCGCTTTCCGGCGCCTATATCCTTTATAATCTACAGTGTGTGTCGCCGCTGCGATACACACTGTTTCTCTAAAATGAGCAAAGCGTCTTTTTAAAGATGCCTTCATACGGCTCGTGCAGATGCCAATGGTGACTCTGAGGACTTGCCTTGCCTTCTTCACTGAGACTGCTCCCCCGCCCGCCGCGGTGTAGCGCCGTAAAAAGCGCCGTGCCCAGCGGGCCCCGGACACTTCCCCCAGCCGACAAAGCTCGCCGATTCGCCCGCCTGCTTCATCGACCTCGTCAGCCTCTGTTCCGGACGTAAAGCGGCCGGTGTATGCCACCGCTTCCATCGACGCCGCTGACGAGGGGGGCCATGAAGGAGGAAGAGGATTTCCGTTTCCCGCCAAAGCGGGAACGCGCAT
Organism: Garra rufa; assembly: GCF_049309525.1. Lineage (NCBI taxonomy): Eukaryota > Metazoa > Chordata > Actinopteri > Cypriniformes > Cyprinidae > Garra > Garra rufa. The sequence goes on from NC_133374.1 coordinate 23,571,584, forward strand.
GCTGCTCAGAAGAGGCGATAGCAGCCCACTTATGTCTGCCCTCCGCTGGACGGCGTGCTAAGTCGGCCCTCCCCTCTAAAGCTTGCCGTCAGACGTCAAACCTGCTTCGCCGCGCTTTCGCCGCCGCCTAGCCGCGTCAGCGCTGCGTAACATGGTCTCTCACCGTTGCTGAGAGGCACCCGTGGTTAACGCTTTCTGACGTTTTTCTCGTCTGGCCGCCGCCCCGCCAGACGCGGCCCAGGATTGAGTTGAAACCTGAGCCTCCGAAATCGTCCTAGCACAACTGGGAAAACGACGGTGTACGAGTCCCGCTGTTGCCGGACCCCCACCAAAGTTATTCGCTCGTCCAGTTCCAGGAAATGTGACTGTTCCAGTGTTTTCTGCAGCCAACAAACCGGCTCCGTCGCCCGTTTGCCTGCACACAAAAGTCGTTCCCACGGCTACACAGATAAACCCCCAATAAAGTGTATTGTCTGGTGTCCCGGCCACGGCCGATGGTGTTTCATGTGTCGTAAGAATGCCCACTAACCAGTGCTGATCTCTACACACAAGCACAGCGCACATAAAATCGACACAGATCGATTGCGCTTTACAACCGGCCACGGCCGATGGTGTTTCACGTGTAAGAATGCCCACTAACCAGTGCTCATCTCTACACACAAGCACAGCGCACATAAAATCGACACAGATCGATTGCGCTTCACAACCGGCCACGGCCGATGGTGTTTCACGTGTAAGAATGCCCACTAACCAGTGCTCATCTCTACACACAAGCACAGCGCACATAAAATCGACACAGATCGATTGCGCTTCACAACCGGCCACGGCCGATGGTGTTTCACGTGTAAGAATGCCCACTAACCAGTGCTCATCTCTACACACAAGCACAGCGCACATAAAATCGACACAGATCGATTGCGCTTCACAACCGGCCACGGCTGATGGTGTTTCACGTGTAAGAATGCCCACTAACCAGTGCTCATCTCTACACACAAGCACAGCGCACATAAAATCGACTCAGATCGATTGCGCTTCACACGTGGTAAATATGCCCGCTTCACAGTGGCCACAGACACCACATTATGCACGTCAAACGGTTTCTGTGAAAACGAAACCAAAAGTGCATTCGCTCTACGAGGGCGAACGTTGTTTGGAGTGTGTTAAATGTGCCCGCTGCCCCACAGCCACATCCACACACAGACATAATAGTTCCCGCTATCAGCGTGCCCCATGCCTCAAATATCACGAGCACGTTTTGCATGAAATCAGCGTGCATTCGCTCCATGCAAGCGAACGATGTTTGGAGTGTGTTAAATGTGACTGTTCCAGTGTTTGCTGCAGCCAACAAGCCGGTTCTGTCGCCCGCTTGCCTGCACACAAAGGTTGTTTTCACGGCTACCCAGATAAACCCCCAATAGAGTGTATTTTCTGGAGTCCCAGCCACGGCCGATGGTGTTTCACGTGTAGTCAAAATGCCCACTCCTCCAGTGCCCATTTCTACACACAAGCACAACCTGTCATACAGACCCTGCGCACATAAAATCAGCTCAGATCGATTGCGCTTCACATGTGGTAAACGTGCCCACTTCACAGTGCCCACAGACATCACATTATGCACGTCAAAAGGTTTCTGTAAAACGAAACTAACGTGTATGCAGGCGAACGGTGTTTGCAGTGTGTTAAATGTGCCTGTTGCCACACAACCACATCCACACACAGACATAATAGTTCCCGCTATCAGCGTGCCCCACGCCCCGAATGTCACGAGCACGTCTCTGGTGCCACAGCATACCGAAACCACTCTGTTATACGGATAGAACGGAGCGCGCTTCGTATTCAACCTCTAGCTATTCATGCAAACGCATGGAAAAGCTTCCAGGGGTCTCGAAATGGGTGCTGGACATTATAAAAGGAGGCTATTCGCTACAGTTTCACCGACGCCCGCGCCGCTATACAGCGCGCGTCGAGACCACAATGCAGACAGAAGCAGCACACCTGCTTCGAGCCGAAGTGGCGAAACTATTGAGCAAAGGGGTCATAGAGCCCCTTTCTCAAGCTCAAAGCAAAGGGGGGCTGTACAGCAGATATTTCCTGGTACCGAAAAAAGACGGTGGTCACAGACCATTTTAGATCTAAGGCAACTGAACAAAGCGCTGGTGAAGCGTCGGTTCAGGATGCTCACGACCAGAAAAATCCTCGCGCAAGTTCGCCAAGGAGACTGGTTCGTGTCAGTGGATCTGAAAGACGCGTATTTTCAAATACAGATAGCGTCACGTCACAGGCGATTTTTGAGATTCGCCTTCGAGGGCCAGGCATATCAGTACACAGTCCTGCCGTTCGGTTTGTCCCAGGCACCCCGTACATTTACGAAGTGCATGGACGCAGCGCTCGTTCCTCTCAGACTGAAAGGCGTGCGCATTCTGAACTATTTGGACGATTGGCTGATTCTAGCGCAGTCTCGCTCAGTGCTTGTACAGCATACGACCATGTTACTCGATCACCTCGAGAATTTGGGTCTCAGAGTCAATTGGGCGAAGAGCTCACTGTCCCCCAGTCAGAAAACTACCTTCCTGGGCACAGAATTGGACTCGCTGTCAATGATAGCGCGGCTGTCACCACAGCGCGCAGCAGACATTCAGCGCACAGCGGGCTCGTTCCGCTGCGGCGCGTCTGTCCCGCTCAAAAAATTTCAGAAAATGCTGGGTCTCATGGCCTCAGCGTAATCAGTTCTGCAGCTGGGTCTGCTATGTATGCGCCCACTGCAGTTCTGGCTGAAAGCGCGCGCCCCGCGTCAAGCGTGGGCGTCCGGTCGGCTTCGTATCACGGTCAATCAGAAATGTGTCACAGCCCTGAAACCGTGGAGAGCAATCGACTGGTACCAGTTAGGTGTAAGCCTGGGGACTTCCTCGAGAATAAAAGTGGTGTCTACGGACGCGTCCACCTCGGGATGGGGGGCTCTGCTCGAGGGCAGACCGTCTTTTGGCCAGTGGTCAGAACGGGAAAAGCTCCTGCATATCAACTGCCTCGAAATGCTGGCAGTATACAGAACGCGCTGATGCGCTTCTGTCCCCAAATAAAAGGAAACCATGTACTAGTCCGCTCGGACAACATGTCAGTGGTTTCCTATATAAATCGCCAGGGCGGTCTCAGGTCCAAAAACCTATACAGACTTGCAGAACGCCTCCTGGTATGGGCTCAGCGCAACCTGCGCTCGCTGAAAGCAGCGCATGTGCCGGGGCTTCTAAACATAGGGCCAGACAGACTGTCCAGGAACAATGTTCCAGTAGGCGAATGGTCTCTACACCCACAGACAGTACAAATACTGTGGGAAAAAATTCGGCAGAGCGGAAGTAGACCTGTTTGCGTCTCCGAACAACGCTCACTGTCTGGAATTTTACTTAAAAAGCAGAGACGCGCTGGCCCACGAATGGCCCCGCCGTCATCTCTATGCTTTTTCCCCCGTCTCTCTCCTACCTCAGGTGATAGAGAGGGTCAGGGAAAAAGGATGTTCAATACTGCTGATAGCGCCGTTTTGGGAAAACCAGCCCTGGTTCCCAGCGCTGATGCAGCTGACGAGCACTGCCCCGTGGCCGATACCAGTGAGGAGAGACCTTCTCTCTCAGGCCAGCGGCTCGATTTGGCATCCTCACCCAGAGCTGTGGTCCCTTCATGTCTGGGCCACCAGCGAATATATGATGAACTCCCTAAAGGAGTATTAAACACGATCACGCAGGCTAGAGCCCCTTCTACGAGACGGCTCTATTCCTCAAAATGGTCAGTGTTTTCGGGCTGGTGCCCAGCCCGCGGCTCGTCACCTACTAACTGTGGTGTGATGGAGGTGCTTTCCTTTCTACAAGAGCTGCTGGACAAGGGCAGAACCCCGTCCACGCTCAAAGTCTATGTGGCGGCCATAACAGCGTTTTCGAGCACAACGCTAGGTCAGTCAATAGGAAGGAACGATTTAGTTATTCGCTTCCTGAGGGGAGCTAGAAGACTAAATCCCCCCAGACCTCCCTCAGTCCCCGTATGGGACCTTTCTGTGGTACTAGAGGCCATGAAAGGTGGACCATTCGAGCCTCTGCAGACGATTGATTTGAAATACCTGTCTCTTAAGACTGTGTTTCTGCTGGCTCTCGCTTCAGTGAAGCGCATAGGGGATTTGCACGCACTCTCTGTGAGCGCGACGTGCATGGAATTTGGACCTAATGACTCTAAAGTCATACTCAAACCCAAACATGGTTACGTTCCAAAATCACTCAACACACCGTTTAGGGCACAGGTCATCGCGCTGTCAGCCCTACCGGTCAATGATGAGGAAACGGACGCGAGCCTCCTATGCCCAGTCAGGGCATTACGAGCTTACGTGTCTCGCTCGTCTGCTTTTAGACAGACAGAGCAGCTTTTTGTTTCGTTTTACGGGCGTCCCAAGGGACTGGCCGCGTCGAAACAGAGCTTATCCAGATGGATAGTTGATGCTATTGCGTTGGCATATGCTTCCAAGGGCATGCAGTGCCCGCTAGGTGTCAGAGCACATTCCACGAGGGGCGTGGCCTCATCGTGGCTTGGTCGAGTGGGATTGCCTTGCAAGATATTTGTACGGCGGCGGGCTGGGCCTCTCCGTCTACATTTAAAAGGTTTTACAACCTGGAGGTTCCCGCCTTACAGGCCAGATTGCTGTCAGTCTAGATGTTCAGTGTTGTCTGACCTGATGTTATCAGCTCGGAATGCTGCGTCTACTGAGCACAGCTCTAGGGTCGACAGTGAAAGTAATAGCACGAGATGTGTCTGGGCAAACTGTGTGAAGACCCTTATGGTGCGTTCACACCGCACACTTTGTCTGCGTCAGGCAACGGTCCTAACGCATCTAGTTTGACGCATGTACGTTGAAGATTGCAACGCTTGCTTTTTGGTGCGTTCACACCGCACACGTCCGGCAACGCATGTGCGTTGAGCAAAAAAGATCACGTGGTAGGGGCTTCCTCGCTGGACTTTCTGAACTATGGCGGATCGTATCGAGAGAGTGGCTTGGCTTTATTTATTAAATAGACATTCCTGTCTTTATACAAAAACGAGGATGGATCATACAGTTCTCTGCGATTGCAGACGGCTACAATAAGCTTGTCTTCCATTGTTGAAAACGATATTTTTTTCTGCTCCCGCTTCATTCAAGATACGTGTGGTGACGTCGCTACAGTGAGACGCTCTGATTGGTTGACGCACTGCGTCAAGTGCGTTAAGTCCGTCAAAAGTTCAACTAGCTGAACTTCTGCGTTGCTTGCGTTGGCTGCGTTGACGCTTGAAACGCAGGTAACGCTTGAAAAGTCGACGGATCTAACGGACCCAACGCAACGCAGAGCCCCTGACGGACCGCTGACGGACTCAACCATTGACTTTACATGTAATCTTGCCGCAACTGACGCATGACGGTTGGGGCGGTGTGAACGCACCATTATTCTTACGTCAGCTCAGGCCGTAACCCCGCCCTGTATGTACGTTTACTTAGCGTCTGAGTGACGCTGCACTATGTGGAAGAGTGCGGCGTTGCCCCTCCCTCTTCCCCGGACTCCCTGTGAGTTCTATAGGTGATTATGAACTGTATGAACCCCGGGCTTTCGCCCTTGGGTCTTTGGTGTCAGATCTCAGCATGCACGGCGTTTTACACTGGGTCCCCTAGCGTAAGATACTTACGCAGTACGAGAGACCTCTCGTAAGAGAACGTACTCGGTTACTAACGTAACCTCTGTTCTCTCTAGAGAGGGAACGAGTACTGCGTATCTTGCCGTGCATGCGCACGCTCTGGTTGCTTCGATGATGAAAAACCAGATAATAGCTGCCTACGAGCGATCTTTATAGGTCTAGACCACGCCCTTTTAGGCGGGAAGCTACGAAAAGGGCGCGAAGCGACGCAAAGGGCGCGAAATGCCCCCATTGGATCTGGCGTCGCGTCAGGCCTCGCTCTAATAGGCTGCTGCAGTTGCCGCAGAGCAGCCAATAGGCGCGCAAGCTGTTTCGCCTATGTCTGTATGCTGCTGCAACGCGCTTTACATTATTTCAAAATTAAGGATAATTTTTGGCTTCAATATCTCGCAGAAAAGGATTTTCCCCTAGCGTAAGATACTTACGCAGTACTCGTTCCCTCTCTAGAGAGAACAGAGGTTACGTTAGTAACCGAGTACGTTTTCTTATTTTGCCTAAATATCATGCTGTCTATTTAGTACTGCCCTTCAGAAGATACAGACAATAGTTATATGTTTCCCAGAAGACAAAATAAGTTAAATTTACCCTGATCTTCAAATAGTTAGAGTGCATATGTTGCACGTTGACTGCAGTTTTATGACAGGGAAGTGTACAGATTAAAACCAAAAGTGCTTGCTAATGCTGACTAATGTTTCGTAAATTATCTTTCCAAATTTTAAGTTTCAAAAGGATTCAAAAGATTGTGCACCGTAGTCACGGAGATGGCACTGTTATCATAACAACCATGGTCGTCAGAGACCTAACTATTTAAACAATTTAAAATTAAATTACAATCTTTTAAACATTTTTTTTAATAAAAAATAATTTCGCATTTTAATTTAGCAGTTTAACATTTGGCAATCAACATCTAAATAAAATAAATACAATTTCTGTAGAAAAAAAAAACTTAAAATCTGCCTATTCAGTTTGTGTTAGAATGTGAAGGGTTAAATAAAAGTCGCCCATTTTCTCCTTATTAGAATGTTTCTGCCTAAAACTTTCGATTCTGCGATTGGTCGAATGGGTCGGGTCTCTTACTAAAAATTAATAAATAAATACAAATAAAAGGTGCTAAATTAGCTAGCTATGCTCTTGCTCATGTGAATCACGTCTCACGGTTAAAGGAGCAAGCAAGGTAAGTGAGGACATTTAATAGGCCGCTGTGCCAGTCTAATAATATTAATTATTATCAGCACTCACTGGTTCTTGAAAATTTGGCAAAAACATGTCCCACCAAGAAAAGTGCTCATTCTGTTGGAAATGAAGAACATTTTAACAAATCAAAAGAATCAAGATTATAATCAGAGGGTCATTTGCACATATGTAAGGTTCTTTTATAGTTTTCTTTTAATTTTGTATTAATTTAATTATCAAATCTGGCCCATTGCCTACAAAATCACTTGTCCTCAGATAGGAGATAATCATTTCAACTTGATTAAAAAAGCAAAAAGAAATCATTTAATTGAATTAATATTTTTACTATATGAAAGAGTACATTGTAATATGTATCAAAAATTACAAACACTGTGTTTTGAATAATATTTACAATTATTTTTGGTTGCACAAAATGTGTCCCACATATGCGTCACCACCGTCAGATATTTATAAAAAGCAATAAAATCAGGCAACTACAAGGTCAACTGCATTTTTGAGGACCACATTATCAAATCTTCAGCTCTACTGCATGCTTCAAGATCAGCCAAGCTCCTGTAAATTTGCAATTTTTTCTTAAACTTGTTCATATTTTTGGACACTGCTACTGTGGCAACCATAACATGTCAACACCGTCTCTTTTGTATAAATAATATTAGATTTGATTATGACATAAATGTATACTTTTTAAAAACAAGTCTGAAGTAGCTAGCAACAGAGTGGAAACAACATGGCTAATGTGAACAATAATGCATATCATGTGAAATAGTAGGTTTTTGTCACCACCGTCAGGTTTTCTGTCTGATGGTGTTGAAATATTTGAAAAATGTTTTATTACAGTGCTCAGGATTGTTATTTGTTGGACCAAATAGTTAAATAAAGTTGTTAAACAAGAAGCCGTTGACTTGAGTGGTATACATTTTGGAATTTTATGTTGTAATGAGGCCACTGTCTCCACCGTCAGATTAGTGTCACCACCGTCAGAGGGAGTTTTAATTTTTTTAAATAAATATGCATACAATATATTTTGTCAGTGCTGCTGAGCTATTAAAGTAATAGTCTCTTTTAATACAAAAATGCGTTTATTAAATAAAAAACATTTTTTGTTTGATTTAAGCAAAAAGTAAACATTGTAAAACGCTAAAAAGTAAAACGCCTATTTTATGAAAAAAAATACAAAATGGGGAGGTGACACCAGTACATTGCTGTAAAGCTAAGACCTTGTTCTATAATAATATACATTCAGATGGTGTAATTAAACACTTTTTTTTTTTTTATTAAAACCTGTTTTATCCAAATTCCCAAGAATCACTGCACTGCTTGTTTGAAATGCGTCTATGGTTCTGAATTTGTTGGCGATTTGCTTTGCTGTTAGCGCCATGATGTGTTGGTTTACGTTCAGTTGAATTGGTTTTGTGTGGTAAAAGGTGTCTATACATTTTGCAGCCAGACCCTATGTCTAGGTTCTGCTGAAACGATTGTGTGGTGGATTTGATTTTAAGTAAAATTAGCTGTTTTATTTTAGTTGATAAATGTCACTCTGCTGCTGTTTTCTTGTTGCATTATTGGCCGCACTGAATGTAAACAACACCACTGAACAGAACGATAAACTCGCATATTTTGCTGATTGTCGCTGACGAAAATAGTCAATTATTGTCATGTTTTGGGCTGTACTAATCAGTCGGACCGGGAAAGACATTTGAAGTACTATAAACCGCCAAAAGTTAGAACAAAGCAAGGAGAATGCAAAAATCTGACTGAGGAACAAAAAGCGTTTGTGATTGGCCAGATCTGAACCAGGATTTCCAGGGCAAGAATCTTGACAACATTTGTGTTTGTTCTTATCATTTCCATCGAAGTAGATGAAATATTAGGCTAATATCTGTATCTGCTTATTGCTTTATTCTGTTATATTTGTGCCTGTGTAGTTGTGTATCTCGCCTTTGCTGCACTTTCAATACTACCTTTGCAATATAAGAATCCAACACAGTTGCGAAACGCAATCTTAGACTCGGATAGCAGGATAAAATTGATCTGTTTAATAAACAAAAACTGCGTTTCTACAGTTTCAGACAACACAGATGCCCTTGGTAAAACACACATATTGATTAAAACATTTAAAACATCAACATCTGTCACTGAAAACCAAGGAAGCAGGGCCTTCAGGCTGCATTGGCCGTGATCATGTCGAATCGGGCTGTGATAGGCTGGTCGTAAGCATTTATCCAGAAAGGAAAGGTGCTAAACGAAGGGCAAATACATTCTAATGTTCCACAGGTACATGTGCTCGGTACTACTGTAGTCTTCTCTAATGGATCATCTGTACACAGTTCTCCTCAGACCTGGATTAGGAAGTCCTATAACTACAGATATGCATGACTTTGTGGCAGAAAGGACATCAGCCTTCTCGTTCTGTACAGTAAAGGCTTTGTAGGCTCACAAGGGGCAGAGTGCGGGAAAAGGGAGCGAGGTGTTCGAAACACATACATATGCTTTCAGTTCTTCAGTATCCTGAAACTGGCCACTGCAGCACCTGGGAAGTGCAGTTACACGAACACTGTCGGGGGAAAAGCAGAGCCTGGCAGCGGCCCGTTCCCGTTTACCTGCGACATCCACATCCCGCACAGTCAGTGTTTTATCGTACACAAGATATTCAAGAGCTGCCATGCAAAGTGAGGTCTTGAGCTTTCCGTGAGGCCTTGAAGAATCTGTGGAAGTTGTCAAATGTTTCTAGAAAGAAACAAAAAACCCTAAAAACGAGATCTTGTGCTCTTAAGTCGAAAGGCGGGGATGGTGGCGGCAGCATCCACCTTCTTCAATCACGCTGTGCTCGCTCGCATTCACTCCAAAATGAAAACACACATGCAGAATGTACAAGTATTTACAGCTCACGCACGCCGGTTAAAAAAAGCTACAGTATTAATATGAACATAAAAACGTTTCAGTACGGCTGAATCAAAATGTAAGTAACTACTCAAGTATTTTGACCATTATGGATGATTCACCACGAGGCTCTTGTGTGGCGCCAACCTGAAGCTCGCAGGCCTTCCAGATACTCATTCTCAGAGGATTTCCGATATGGAGGTGGGAAGAAACCAGAGTCTCAGAGCACTGATCTTGGAGAAGGATGAAGGATCATAATCTCCACCTTCTGCCAGATGTTCAAGGACAAGCGTCTTCCACATCTGCCTCAATAAAGTGCATTTGCTTCAAAGCTGATTTTGTAAATACTACTACAGATTGCTCCTAAGTTCAACCACGTGACTGCGTATGCGTGTGGTACCAGAAATTAGTCCAACAATGTCGTCTTTCAACACTATCATCAATAACACTAGCATATCTTTCTAAAACCAATAAATAAACAGAGCAATAGAGTGCGGTATAAAACAATAAGATGAATTGATTTGCATTGATGTTCATTTGCTGGGCCTCTATGGATTCCCAGTCCAAAATCCCTTCAGTTTATGTAAAAAAAAAAAAAAAGGGGGGAAAAGACTTGTAGAAACAGAAGATGGATCCAAATGCAGGTCCATACTATAAAGTCTCTGTTTAGTTTTCATCTTTGGTAGTGAACTTGTGCACATCCTTTTCAAAATGTCATCTGCAAGAAATGTAATACTTGGTCTGTTGCTTGTGATTGAAAGGAATCAAAAGGAACTCAAAGTGCTTTGCTACAAAACAAAATCGAGGGTTTGTTTGGTCTTCTCCGTGGTTTGAGAAGATGATGGTCCCTGGAGTGAGAGCACTGGCTGAGATTTTACAGATCACGCTCTTTATTCGTACAGGGTAACGGTGCAGTAACACAAAGCTGAGATCCTCCGGTCCACACTTGCCTTGTCTGTACAAAAGAAACACAAGGAGATAAAGAATTTTATTTCACCTTTATATCAATTAAAATACATTGGTCAGAATTGTGGGTTCTGTGATAAATGTAAATGCACAATTTATGCGATTTAAAAGCACAAAAGTCGGACTAAATCTCCTATGACAACTTGCAGTGTTACATATCATCGAGGCTGAGAAAAGAACACAACACAGCAGATAAAAGGTAGCTAAATGATGTTATTATTGCTGGTTTCCATGTTTTTTGGAGTATATATTTTTACACAACTATTAAAAATGCCGGGTAGTAGTGTTTTGTATGAGCTTGTCCAATCAGCATACACTTACAGTTGAGGTCAAAAGTTTGCGTCCCCCTTTTAGAATCTGCAAAATGTTATTTATTTAGTACTGACCTGAATAAGAAATTTCATTAAATTTCATTTCACATTAAAGATGTTTACATATAGTCCACAAGAGAAAATAATAGTTTAAAAATGACCCCGTTCAAAAGTTTACATCCCCTTGATTTTTAATACTGTGTTGTTACCTGAATGATCCACAGCTGTTTTTTTTTTGTTTTTTTTTGGTGATAGTTGTTCATGAGTCCCTTGTTGGTCCTGAACAGTTAAACTGCCCGCTGTTCTTGAAAAATTCACAAATTCTTTAGTTTTCCAGCATTTTTGTGTATTTAAACCCTTTCTAACAATGACTGTATGATTGTGAGATCCATCTTTTCAGACTGAGGACAACTGAGGGACTCATTTGAAACTACTACAGAAGGTTCAAACGCTCACTGATGCTTCAGAAGGAAACACAATGCATTAAGAGCCAGGGGTGAAAACTTTTGAACAGAATGGAGATGTGTACATTCTTCTTATTTTGTCTAAATATCATATTTTTTCATTTAGTACTGCCCTTCAGAGACTATAGAAAATACTTGCATGTTTCACAGAAGACAAAATAAGTTAAATTTACCCATTCTTCAAATTCAAAACGTTTTTACCCACTGAAAACTTTTGAACAGGGTCATTTTTATAAATTCAACTATTATTTTTGTCTTGTGGACTATATGTAAACATCTTTTATGTGAAATATCTTATTCAGGTCAGTACTAAATAAACAATAACATGCAGTTTTATGATCCCTATTATTTTGATAAAATAATTAACATTTTGCAGAATCTGAAAGGTGTATATAATGGTATGGTGCGAACATGCCAAAAAGCGGAAAGTTTTGCCAATAGTTCTAGGAGCTAAAAAAAGGTTCCAATCTTTTTTTCAAAATATTTTTTTCACTTACATTTTGTGACGTTTTCTATATCAGCTGGGTCCTGGAGGATCTTGCACAGGCCTTCCAGCAGCATGGAGGCTTTGTTGTAGCGATATGCGATGTCCTCTGTCTGCTGAAACATCTCGTCTAGTGCGGCCGACTGCACCTGGAATTTAAACATGACACCAATGTTAACCACTCATTAAATCACGCAACAAAGCTCAAAGTGTGGCCGCCATGATTATCCTCACTCACCATCTCTACGGCATGGTTATAAATGAGCTTCTCAGCTGTTACACTGTTGATCTCGTCCACAAATCGCTGCTTGTCAGAGAAGAAGTGGTTGAGTTTGTCCGTGAGCCGGCGGCACAGGGAAATGCAGCTCTTGTAGCGCTCGTTCAGACTCTTCACCACTGAAATTCAGAGACAAGATATTTTATGCACTGTAACGTAACAGGCTACTGCTAGTAAGTGACTCTGTAGAATACATAATTAGTTTTCTGTGCCTTTCCACATATGGATTCACAATTCAGGCATATCCCTATTGTGATTGACTCTTGTCACAAACTGACCACACACATATACACCATTTAATATCACAGCTCACCTTGTTTGACGGCAGTAGATGGATTGAGTTTGGCAGACTTGATCTGAGCTTTGGCCAGGTGCAGCGAGGAAGCCAACAGCTGTGCGGCTTTCATGTACAAAACCAGCTGCTCCACCTGCCTGTGTGAGATGATGACCAAACCGTTACAAACTGTATTCTATGCAGTTAAAGATCATGTGTTTGTGCGCACTCTTCTTACCCCCACTCCTTACTGAGCTGACTAATCTGATCCACCACCACGCTGTCCTGGGGCGGATAAAGAGAGGCAGCAGACGCACCCAGATCAGGTCCTCCGGCCCGAAGAGAAGCGATTTCCAGCACACAGTCCGTAAAGGACAGCATCATCCGCAGGTGCATCAGAGTGTCCGTGTGCTCACGCTGCCAAACACAAACACACGCATGTTAGTGTTTCCCAATATAAGCTATTCTATATGTTCAAACTGTTTAAGCTCTCTCACCTCCATCAGTGTTTCCTCTGGCAGTTCTGGAGCTTCAAAGGTAATGAATCCATCCAAGCTGGGCGGGGAGGTGCCATACGGGACATAGCGCAGACTGCTGGGAGCCGCTTCCGCTCCTGGCGGGGAGCTGCCGATGGTCATGCCCGGGGGAGATCCCATGTACACCTTGCCGCTGGTGGAGCACAGCGAGCCAGCCGAACTGTTGGAGCCTACTGCAGACACATAGATGCACACAATCAGCCACGTAGTCCAGTCTATTAGCTTTATTTCTTGACCATGAAAACAGTGGCACAGATATTAAACATGTAGTGCGGCAGCTGAAGCAGTGACAGATGGGGCAGGTTTATGAGACAAAGCCCCTCACCTGAGGTGGTGCGCGGGCGGGAGGCGAGATGGCTGCAGGTGGGAGGGGTGCTGCTGTTGGGGGGCGAGCCCACTGTGAATACAACGGTGCGTGGACTTGCCCCGCCTGCCGCCAAGCCGCAAGTCCCTGCCGGGGCTGGGGAGGGACGCACACACACACACACACACAGAGGGGTCACAAAATGCACACAAACACTGGCAGCCAATCAGAACACTTCATGCAAGACAGAAGCTGTCAGGAGAAGCTTAATGGGGTTACATATAGTAGAAATAAAATAATAGTGGTATGAAAAACTGGACTTTACAAAAAGCTGTAAGGGGGCTACCTGTGTCCATGGGTCTTTCTGTGTTGAGGCTGTCTGTGCTGCCCTGGTACGGCTGTCCTCCTAAAGTGATCCGTACTGGCTGCTCGGATAGTCTACCAGCACTTACAGACCTGAGGAAATGGGTTCAGCTTGTTATAAAATGCGTTTAGAATTAAAAAATCCACGATAACGATATATACTGTTATAATTATGTGCTGATTGTCTTCATACAAAACATTTCTTATTATGTATTTTATCCGGCTTCAGTGACAGCTTTGTCCATATAAGGGATTTATATAATGATATTTAATTATTTCAATATCACAATTATTATCAATTCCGGTATATCACATCAGCCCTAATTAACACAATAATGATATTTCATTATTGAAATAACACAATTATCGGCAATACCGGTATATTCTGACACCCCCCAATTAACACAATAACAATACTTATAATTAGGGCCGGGACTTTAACGCGTTAATTTAGATTAATTAATTACACAAAAATAACGCGTTAATTTTTTTTAACGCATTTTAATCGCACTTAATTTTGCACCGCGGAACGTTTCTCACTGGATGAGTTTCAGCGGACCGATTATACTGGAGCACCAACTAGCGTTCAGACAAAGGAATGCGCATATCACCGCAGCACATCGAGCCTCAAGTATCACCTCAATGCTTTTACAGAAGGTCTACCTACCTATAGGGTACCTGAATTTCTGAAATGTAGGCTAGTATATTTCTAAATATCCCAGTGTTTCCCCTACCATTATCTTAGGGGGGCGCGTTTACAATGTCTCCTCCAAGAAAACACGGACTGGATCGCGGACTCCATTCATAAAAACCGAATTTACTATAGCGCGGAATGCCACGTAAATTCGTCGATTTTTGGATTGATAAATCAAAAGTTCGTCTGTCACTTAATTCAAATCGCGATATGGACTAGTGTCTGTGAAAACTGAAATGCAAAAAGACAGTTTTAATATGAAACCTGCATGTTCCGTTTGCCTCTGTATGAATGGCAGAGACGCGTTTTTTTTTACTGCACGCGTGATGCTCCCGTTAATTTTTGGCATTTGCATCTCACATGAACAGATAGACTCAATCTCCAAAGCTACTGTCAGTGTCACTTTTACCGTTTCATTTGAGAAAAATAGCATCATATCATACTTTACACACAGAAACTTCACGGCAACCTGTCAAAATAAAAGTATGGTTTAACATGAAACAGAACAATATTCCTATTTAAATAATTGACAAAAAACAATGATAAAAAATAAATAAAACAACATGATTAACCACTTAATTGTAGAAAAAATACTACGATTATTATTTAAATGTTAAATTATTATTATTTATTGATTTTAACAGCAAACCTCTGTTTGTTTGCCAAAAATTAAAAAGGTTTATTTTTCATTTGATTAAAAATAAATAAATGTTTATGCTTTCATTTGATTATGAAAAAAAAAAATAGCAAAAGATTGTAAAGCCCTATTGTTCAAAATATTAAAATAGAGAGTTTTGGATTTATTTTTTCACTGAAATAAATGTTTTCGTTATTACACAAAGTAGGGTAAAGTACCGAGAAAAAAAAGTATGGAAACCTAGGGGAAACACTGTATCCTATTGCTACACTTAATGGCAATATTGCACTGGTCTGTTGGACTTGGTTGAACAAAAATAAACAATATTTTGTTGCTTAAGCTTATGTATTCAGTCATTATTCCATGGTATACTAAAAATCCATATGAAAAAACTTACTTCTCACTGTTCTCAGGTCAAATATTTATATGCGATTAAAATGCGATTAATTTCGATTAATTAATTACAAAGCCTCTAATTAATTAGATTAATTTTTTTAATCGAGTCCCGGCCCTACTTATAATATATATTTATTACCCGTATATTCTGAAACCTCCAAGTAACACGATAACGATATTTCATTATTTAAATATCACTATCATCATCAACACCAGTATATTCCAACACCCCTAATTAATATGATAACAATATTTGATTATTTAAATATCACACTATTATCATCAATACCGATTTATTGCAACACTCCTAGTTCAAATCAATTAATTTATTAAAAAATACATTAAAATTTTTATATATGAAAAATGCAATTATTTTCTATGATGATTGTTTTTATATGATGACTATGTTTTTAATTTGGTTAATATTGGTTGATATTTTTGTGGGGCTGGAAGTAATGACGATTTCTGTATGGATATTATAATTTAAAAAGCCTCATTAAAAACAAAGAAATGATTGAAAAGAAAATTAATAAATTAAAGTCATGTGGTGTGACCAACAATCAGGAAAAAGACATTAAACGGGAAATAATATAGAGAGCACCCCTGGAGACTGTTTTTGTCAACAAGTCAAACTAGAATACCAGATCTCATGTACAACACCCCAAAATCTTACCAAAATTCATGATATAATAACTGTATACATTCTAGTTCAGAATTTTAGGGTCAGTATGTTTTTTATGTTTTTGAAAGAAGTCTCTTATGCTCAACAAGTATATTTATATAATCAAAAATATAAAGTTATATTTTTTAAATATTGTTAAATATTATGCAAATAAATTGCTGACCCCAAACCTTTGAACAGAAGCCAAAAGTAGTTTGCCAACCTGCCAAAAGAAGTCTTGCTGGCCTCTGGTGCACACTGTCGACTGCTGGGATATGCCGAGCAGTGATGTGCACAGAGGTCACGGCCATCCATCAGCATCTTGACTGGAATGGGGCTGTCAGCCATACCCTGTTGAGAAGCCAGGGCCATGAGATTGCACGAGGCTTGAGTTTTAGGGATTTTGAATGGAGCAGTTGCCTATATAAGAAGAAATTACATTATTAATGCCAAAAGCTCCTGACCTAGCCCTGAAACATTTTTTATTTTACAGCTCCTATAGCTTACCTTAGTGGGTGAACCGATGATGGTGGGCAGCGGTGACTTCGTTAACCAGTCAGAGGTGCGAGGGGAGGAGCCAAGGTGCTTGGTTGGGGAAGTGCCTAGGTTGCCAGGGCGTCCGAGCTGAGGGGAGTGGCTAGTGGGGTAGGCTGAGGAGGTGGGGTGAACTGGATCAGACAGCTGCTTGTGTAGCTTCTGCTTGTTCTGGTAGATGTCAGTCAGCGTGGGCACACTCTGAAGACGAGCGCCCAGTAATTGAGAGGACGGCACAGGGGAACCTAAAACATTAAAAGCAAATTATGTTCTCATTAGATTAGTGGTGGGCCGTTATCGGCGTTAACGTGCTGCGTTAACGTGAGACTCTTATCGGGCGATAAAAAAAAATATCGCCGTTAATCTATTCTCAAAGTTGGGTTGGGAGCTGGGTCTAAACTATGTGAGCTATGATGACTTTCACCTTGATATTTGAGCACGGATGACGTATACCTAGTCGAATTGCACTGTAGGGGGCGAGAACGAGTCTTCAACTTCTGTGAAATTACCACATCAAATGAGACGTGCTGACATTGATGCAGTTATGAAGCCGCTTCAGGGCAGGTGCGTTGCTAGATCCTTTTTACTGGGGCACATGAGTTATAATTTACTTTGATAATCCCGAAATAAAGACATTAAACTATATGCAACAACTAAATTGACGCTTCTAAAAGCAACGCAGTTTAATGGAAGACTATGTACGCAGATATCCATGCCGGTGCGCGTCTGTGTATTTAATGGCAACACGCACGTCGTGCAGCCTTTTGCGCACAAGTACTTGGTTACACAAGTTTGTATAGGTAATTATGTTGTAAATGCAATTGTCAAGCAGTTTGTGATGCATTTTGGAAACAGGAGATGAGCGCCTGGTCTAATGCGCCACCTGGCCCGTTCTAGAAGACTTACTTTTAGTCATTATTTGGGTAGCACACATATTCTGAATGCCTTCAGCAGAATTCAGATTAGCCATTTTAATCTAGATTAATCTAGATTAATTCCAAGATTTAATCTAGATTAATCTAGATTAAAAAAATTAATCTATGCCCACCCCTACATTAGATATATATGAGTAGATTAGTTCTATACCTTTAACAGAACATATTGTAGATATGGCACACCACATGCTACACTATTCAACCACTAGGTGGCACTGCAGTATATAAATAAGCACTGTACCATAAAACTTCAGTAAACTGAGAGTCTAAAACAACAGGGTCAACGAGTTTGTCTCCTGTTTAGACACGATCATTGAGTTCACAGGTTTGAAGGTTTATAGGTTTAAAGAGGTTTTACACGAAAGCTCCATAGCCGCATGGTTTGTTGTTACAAGCACATGCATTGTTCCTGATGGCTTGTTGAGTTCTCAGCCATAACGAGCAGCTGTATCCATGGAGACCTAAATAACACAGACATGCTGTGACCCACCGGGAGGAAGCGACTGCGGCTACTGCTTGCGCGACTGTTAATGGCCCCACTTTGAAGAGGAAACACTAGTGCTGTGGTTTTTCATGTCAATTTCTCACATATAAAACTCACCGCCTGAGGAGCTGCGACTGCGTGCCTCGTGGCTCTGGGGATGTCCGCAGCAGCAGTGGCCAAGCTGCTCAGGAATAGTGCCCACTGGGGAACAAATATAGACACACATAAAATGGGCATGTCAGGACATGTCAGTCTTTAAAAATACAGTTTCCCAGTAAAAGAATGACAGCAGGGACTCTTACCCAGTGGAGAGGGGGAGTAAGGCCGGGAACTGCCTGTAGAGAGGCGTCGCCCCACCGTTTGGACCGTATCTGCAGGGCTAGGCGACCCAGACACCATTTTAGGGAACCCCATCGGGCTTGTGTTTGAGCGCCGCACTGTGCCCGACCTGTGACCATAAAAACGACCAAAAATCATACTAACTGTAGTATTTGGACAAACAACAAAATTATGAAATTATGTTTAGGGCTGTCACAAATGATTTTGGTACTTGGTCGGTTATTCTGAAGATTAATTGAGTAATCTGATAATTATATTTAAAAAAAAAAAATTGTAGTAATAAAAATAGACCTAAGTGAACAATAGCCCAGAGCTGTCACTAAAGATTATTTTGGTAATCGAGTAATTCTTTGATTATTCTGACGATTAATCAAGTAATCTGATAGCTATAATACTTTTTGTTTTGTAGTAATAAAAATAGACCCAAGTGAACAATATCCTAGGGCTGGCACTATAGATAAGCACTGTACCATAAAACTTCAGTGAACGGAAAGTGTGAAACAATAGGGTCAATGAATTTGTCTCCTGTTTAGACACAAGCATTGAGTTCACAGGTTTGAAGGTTTATGGGTTTAAAGCGGTTTTGCATGAAAACACCTGGGCTGCATGGTTTGTTGTTACAAGCATATGCATAATTGGATAATTATAACTAACTATATAATTAAATCATTATTTTTTTTGTAGTAACAAATAGGCCGAAGTAAACAATAGCCTAGGGCTGTCACTTACGATTATTTTGGTAATCGACTAATCTGACAATTATTCTGACGATTAATCGAGTAAGTTTTTTTTTCAAGGTTTTATTGAACAAAACTAATAAAAAACATAATGTATTCTAAACAATAGCACTAATGTACATTACGCATCATAACAAATGACTGCAGAGGGTGCCAACGGCCTTTTTACGTTTTACTGCTTGTTTAATATTGACTAAACAACATTTATTTCAGATGTCCACTTAATATTTAATATCTGACCATTTCTTTGTGACAGAAATGCTGCTGCCACTGTAATTTCTTGAATATGTGGACATCAAAACATGTAAACTCAGAGTGAGAGTTTGTGTGGAGCAGCATTTAATGTGAACGCAGTCACTCTAAGATGCATGTACGTGACCTAAACACATGTAAATAATTAAAGCGCATATATTAAACCGGCTTTATTACTAAACTAATGCTTTATTAGGATTTTTAAATGGGTTAGATATATCATGCAGCCTTAGAAAACAGTCTACAGATTCTCGTTTGCTACTTCAGGTATTTTACTGGTTACTCGACACACGCAAAATGCAATCAAGGATTTTTTCAAATCCAGTACTTGATAAATGCTTCAGTGAATGACACCTGGAAGATAATCATGACTCATAAATCAGGTTTAAAGCAGTGCCCAGGGCTACTTGTCCAGCACGGTGACCGAGCTGACTAACAGAGTGAGGTAATGTTAACCAGCCCGACTCTGGGCACAGGGACAGCAAGGCTGTCGTGAAGAGCTTAATCACTTTTTGAGACACAGGCCAGGTCAGAGTGAAGTAGGCCAAGCAGCTGCTGAGGTCTGGCGTGACTAATAAAAGACTGTGCAACAGTCATAATCTCCAGAGTCTGTTAGTCACCTGCCTGAACACCCAAAACCCGGCTGTTCACAAAAACTATCCACTGAATCACTTAAATTTTCCTTGTTAGGTAAACAACTGACATAATTTTACAAAACTGAAGTAATCTTGAGACTGACAAGCAATGAGTCGGACAAGTTATGTCACAGATGTTTATATTGCATCATAAAGACTTGATCATGCCACTAGCAGTTAGCAGAGTTATTTATTCTATGTCTTACCTTGGAGAGCCATAAAGTGTTGTGGTGGGGCTGCTGGACAGGTTCTGTTTGATACGCTGGTAGTTTCGTACCTGTGTTGGCACAGGTATCGGCGTAGTCTCACTTCTTGGTGATACCATCGGGGTCTGTCCGGTCGATGGCTGTGCTGGCCTGAGAAAGCCAGGAAATAAGATTGCAATCCAGTCAGAATGCTTTTCCAAACCCATTTATGCCATAAAACCTTTTAAAAAACTCAATATGTGATCACTAAAGTCCGAGAAGCTTCTAACTTAGATAAGTTTAGCAAAGCGGTTTCTGCTCACAGGGCATGGCTGAACCACGTGGAGGCGGAGCTATAGAGTAAACACAAAGCCCTGGCCAATCAGTAAGGAAGAGGGAGGAGAAATGGGAGGTGCTTTCAGGCAATAGCACGTGCTGGGTCCACCTACTTTCACCAGTCTCGGACTAAGGAAACAAAACAGCTTATTTTTATTCTATCAGGAACATAATGTTTTTTCACAGGTGTCATGACTGGGTCATGTATGGGGGAGTGTGCGCACACCGTGCAAAGTCTGATAAGAAGGAAAAGTAGCTAAACGTGAAAAAAAAGAGCTCCGTAATTCTGGATTATGCAATGAGTGAGGGAGGAGTGTGAGTGTGAGCTACACGTGAGCGGTTAACCAGGGTGCACGACAACTGCACACAAAGAGAGTTTCTTTGTTTGGCCCCGAGTCAGTTCAGCATGGCACAGCAAAAACAAACAGGACTTACAGTTGAGTTCAAAAGTTTACTTACATCTTGCAGAATCTGCAAAATGTTTATTATTTTACCACAATGAGAGGGATCATACAAAAAGCATGTTATTTTTTATTTAGTATTTAGTATTCACAAAAAAGACATTTACATATAGTCCACAAGAGAAAATAATAGTTGAATTTATAAAAATTACCCCGTTCAAAAGTTTACCTACACTTGATTCTTAATACTGTGCTGTTACCTGAATGTTCCACAGCTCTGTTTTTTTTTTGTTTTTTTTAGTTGTTCATGAGTCCCTTGTTTGTCCCGAAGAGTTAAACTGTCTGCTGTTCTGCCGTTAGTAGCAGAAAAATTCTTCAGGTCCCACAAATTCTTTGGTTTTACAGCATTTCTGTATATTCTGTACCCTTTCCAACAACATCTGTATGATTTTGAGATGCATCTTTTCACACTGAGGACAACTGAGGGATTCATATGCAACTATTACAGAAGGTTAAAAAGCTCACTGAAGCTCCAGATGGAAACACAATGCATCAAGAGGGGTGAAAACTTTTTAAATTTGAAGATCAGGGTAAATGTAACTTTTTTTGTCTTCTGGGAAACATGTAAGTATATTCTGTAGCTTTTGAAAGGCAGTACTAAATGAAAAATATATGATATTTAGGCAAAATAAGAAAAATGTACACATCTACATTCTGTTCAAAAGTTTTCACCCTCCAGCTCTTAATACATTGTTTTCCTTCTGGAGCATCAGTGAGCGTTTGAACCTTCTGTAATAGTTGCATGTGAGTCCCTCAGTTGTCCTCAGAGTGATAAGATGGATCTCGAAACCATACAATCATTATTGGAAAGGGTTCAAATACACAAAAATGCTGAAAAACCAAGGAATTTGTGGAACCTGAAAGATTGAAGAACAGCAAGCAGTTTAACTGTTCAGGACAAACATAGGGACTTAGGAACAACTATCACTAAACAACAACAAAAACACAGCTGTGGATCATTCAGGTAACAACACAGTATTAAGAATCAAGTTTATGTAAACTTTTGAAAAGGGTCATTTTTATAAATTCAACCGTTATTTTCTCTTGTGGACTATATGTAAATGTATTTATGTGAAATTTATTATCCAGGTCAGTACTAAATAAAAAAAATAACATGCATTTTGTATGATCCTCCTTATTTTGGTAAAATAATTAACATTTTGCAGATTCTGCAAGGTGTATATAAACTGTTGACCTCAACTGTAACTGCTAAACCTTCAACCTGTTGATCCCCATTGAAGTCCACTATGGAGAAAAATCCTGGAATGTTTTCCTCAAAAACCGTAATTTCTTCTTATAGTGAATCTTTAAAAACATTAATAATTTAATCACACTGTTTACTTTCATTTTCAGCAAATTAGTCAAGTGTGTCCAACCTTGTGGTCTTTAGTGTGTATGTGTAAAAAAGACAAAACAGACAAAGAGGAGACAGAGAAGGTGGAGCACGTCTTGCTTGAACAAGAGAGGGAAACAGAAAATCCACAGAGCAGAAGGAAGTGCACCGACTCTGACAAAAACAAAACAGTTTCACTCTGTCAGCTCTGGCAAGATTCATGTCAGATCCACTGCATAACACCCAACGGACATTTAATTCTGCATCTCTGGACAAAAATAGAGACCGTTGACAGGTCACATGCAGATGGGAAGAAATGACAGCAGAGTGTCTATTCTTAGGGCAGGAGCACAAACACTCTTTCGGTCCCACAGGACTTATTCACCAGCCATGTGATTCACCTCCCGATGAGCCACACCAGCTTTCCCCAGCAATAACACACCACCCAGACTCACATAACCGTGAATCCACCCTGGCCTTCACCTCTTTGAATAAACAGTTTGCAAATGGAAGCCACCAAAAGTATTTCCAATGACATCAACTAAGCCAACGGATCAGTGTGCTAATCCGTATTTCCATATTTCCATGATGCAAACAGACAAAAAGGATCACGCTGATTTACCCAAAGTTAATATTCCTGTCTGCATGTCAGACTTGACTGTGAACTGTGTATCTTTGGCCTAGTAAATGTCAACCTACTTGTCTAACCTTTCCACAGGTCGATGCAAGTAAACATGCATAAGCGAAAGTTTGAGTTTTTAAAGCATTGTAATGTATCTTTTGAGTGAAGCAAGCGATGTCACACTCACCCTCCACACAGAAGGAATTCACTGGACGGCCTGCGGCCCACTGCCCCCACTGGAAGGTCATCTGAAGAGAAGGGAAAGAAAGAAAGCCGTGAGAACTACATAAATACTCAGTCTCACATTCACCAACAAATCACAGCGTGTGAAAGCGTGATCAGCGCTGGAAGGCTTTCGTTGCGCTGACTCAGCTGACGCCTCTCTATACGCTAAAAAACACACACAAACAGCTCCAGCAGCTGCTCAAATATAGTGTGTGTGTGTGTGTGTGTGTGTGTGTGTGTGTGTGTGTGTGTGTGTATGTGTGTACCTGGTATTCATCACGTTGTGGGGACCAAACGTCCCCACAAGGATAGGAATACCAGTAGATTTTGACCTTGTGGGGACATTTCTTAGGTCCCCATGAGGAAACAGGCTTATAAATCATGCACAATGAGTTTTTTTGATGAAGTAAAAGTGTGCACAATCTCCTGTGAGGGCTAGGTTTAGGTGTAGGGTAGGTGTAGGGCAATAGAAAGTACGGTTTGTACAGTATAAAAACCATTACGCCTATGGAATGTCCCCTTAAAACATGTAAACCCAACACATGTGTGTGTGTGTGTGTGTGTGTGTGTGTGTGTGTGTGTGTGTGTGTGTGTGTGTGTGTGTGTGTGTGTGTGTGTGTGTGTGTGTGTGTGTGTGTGTGTGTGTGTGTGTGTGTGTGTAAAAATGGTAAACTGCAAATATTCCTTTTTTTGGTTTCCAGTAACAATATCTAAACACAACTTCTAAATGTATTATCTTACAAAACTGGGAGAATATACATTATGCATACAGAATTACATGTACTGTATTATTCAATATTTTCTTTTTTTAAATATTTTGTTACAGTTATAAAAGGCTTAAAATGAAATTATTTTCTTAAATTATAAAATTAAATTATTAGCCAATGTAGTAAGCTCGAAACCATAAAAAATAAAGATTTATCCTCTAAAATTAAAATTTCTAGTAAAAAAAAATCTAAACATATATAGAATATAAACTTAAAACCTTATAAAATTGAGAGGATATATCTTGAATTGCATATATTTTTCTATATATTTTTTTTATTTTGTTACGTTATAAAATGCTTAAAATTAAATAATTTTCATAAATTATATCTTAAATTAATAGCCAATGTAGTAAGAATCTGTAAACATATGTACAGTAGAATATAAACTTGAATCCTTACAAAATTGAGAGGATATATTTTGAATTACATGTATTTTTCAACATTTTTTCCTTTTTTTATTTATTTTTTTGTTATAAAAGACTTACAAATAAATTATTTATAATTTAAAGTATAGTCTTAAATTATTGGCCAACATAGTAAAGGAAAAAAGTTAAAAAAAAAAACATAATTAACATACTTCTAAATACATCTAAACATACTTAGAATATAAACTTAAAATCTTACAAAATTAAGAGGATATATTTTGAATTTTTCAATATTTTCTATATTAAAAAAAGAAATGTGAATGTGTGTGTATAAATATATGTGTATATATATTTATATATATATATATATATATATATATATATATATATATGTATATATAAATATTTTTTTCAAGATTGTCTATAACAATAATGATACTAAACCTTTCTTAAGACATTATACTTAATATTAAAATATTAACATTTTACAAAATTGTGCAAGAAACAGAGAATAAGTAAAATTTATGTGTTTTTTTTAAACACAGCTGGATTTTGTTTTCTTGTTTGCAGCATAAACCTCAAACTTATCTAGATGTAGAATTAAAATTCTTTTAAAACTTCTTACCCACATTTGTAAAATGGAGTATATTATTTTGCTTATAAAAACAAATAAAAAGTGTAAATCATAAAATATCTTTAGTTATATTGTCTCACATTAGTGGTCAATACAGCAAAAACATACACTGACACTTTTTTTTTCTCAAATAAGTACTATTAATAAGTATTAAGTGATTTTATAAATGTAGACATCAGCTGTGGTCTGTCTAGGCATGTGGCATGTGGCATGTGGTCAGTGACATTGTGACTCACAGGACTGCTCTCCAGAGAGATGGGGCACCAGCACAAAGTCATCAGTGTCACAGGAGGAGTTCTTGCTGCTGGTGCTGCCGCCTGACTCTTTAGACAGCTGCAGGTAGTTGGGAGGGCCAAGAGGTGGAGAGGATAACACATCCTCGGGGAGAGTCTGCATGTCTGGCAGGGACTGCGACACAGAGGTGAAGGTAAACACTGGATTACCTTTAGCTGAGTCAGTACTATGACATTTCTGAATACTATAATCATCTCACACAACCCCCAGAAATTTGCACACACCTGCGATTGTGTGACTACATTGAGAAAGTAAGGGGCTTACCGGGGGAGAGACATAACGACAGGAAGGAGAGCTGCCACACGTGCTGTCTGTGACCAAGCCAGAGCACGTGGGGACTGGCACAGGGCATGCTGGGTAAAACAAAAGCCGTTTTAGTGTCCAGCCACGTCTTACTCATCAAAACTACTCATCAATTGCTCTCTCACTTACATTTTTTAATAGTTGATGTCGGTTCCAAGAAAGGATGACTGAAAAAAGTGTCTGCAGACAGAAGAATACACAATAAGAGAACAACAAGGTGCAAATCCTCCCACAATGCACTGAAACATTAGAAATAAACTGACCGAAATCCATACGATCTTTCTGGTTCCTCTGGAGCAGCCCCAGAAGTAGATCCTCCAGTTGAGGAGACGTCTCTCTCGGAATGCTGTGAAGAAAAGCATTTGTTATTTAGTAAATATCACCCAGTGACTGGCCATGCAAGGTCAGAAAGCTCTCAGATTTCATTAAAAATATCTTGAACGAAGGTCTTGCAGGTTTAGAACGACATGAGAGTGAGTAATTACTGACCGAATTTTCATTTTTGGGTGAACTATCCCTTTAAGCCTTATGACACATAATGTAACAAAGGAAAAACTAAAATAGTCAGTGCTCTTACTTTGGCACCAAAGTCTTGTTCTTCTCATAGAACATCCTCAGGTCTTGTGGACTGTTAGCCTGGTCACATAAACACCATTTAAAAACATTAAAACTTAACATAAAAACTGCGCTTACAGAAAAAATTCATCTTCAACTTCAATGTCATGACACTCACCTGGAAAGGCGGCTTTCCCACGAGGCACTGATAAATGACAGTCCCAATGCTCCATAGGTCAGCTTTGGCATCATAGTTCTGGGACATGATCACCTCTGGCGCCTGCGGAGGGAGGTGACAGATTTTAAGAACATGATGCTGCCAGTGTCTCATGCCGCTGCTGTATTTCACAAATCTGAGACCATTAGACTAAATCGAATCTGTGGTTACTGACCATGTACATTGGGGATCCACATAATGTGGCTGCCATCATGTTGCTCTGAAGATATCTTGCAAAACCAAAGTCAGCTGTAAAACAAAGAGAGCGCCGGTGTTATTAATAGCAACGCGCTGCTGTCTGAGAGTCACGACTTATAACTTCTGCACAGACTGAGACAATGGAGACAAAGAACCGGCTGTGTGAGAGATCAGAGGGCGGAAAGTGTACGACGGTATTAAATAGACTGTTAAGTAAGAAAGATTGGGTACATATATAGTGGACTACAAACATCCTGAGGTATTTATTTCCAGTTTTAGGTTAAATTTTGTAATGTGGTTTTATACATTTTTATTTTACTGTAGATATACAGTGCCTTGCAAAAGTAGTACCCCTTCATTTCTTTCACGTTTTATGTTGCAGCCTTGTGATAAACTGCTTTTTTTTTCAATTCATTTTCTACAGTCCATACACCATTATGACAAAAGCAAAAACAGAACTTCGTAAATATATTAAAAATAATAAAAA
This sequence comes from Garra rufa, assembly GCF_049309525.1. NCBI lineage: Eukaryota > Metazoa > Chordata > Actinopteri > Cypriniformes > Cyprinidae > Garra > Garra rufa. Next base: position 23,598,620 of record NC_133374.1, read on the forward strand.
AATAAATAAATAAGTACATTGCATAAGTATTCATACTCTTAACTCAGTACTTAGCTGAAGCAAAGTCCTTTTGGTTATGATGGACGTTTCTCCAGAAATGTTTGATTGGGTTCAAGGCCAGGCTGTGGCTGGGCCACTCAAGGACATTCACAGAGTTGTCTATAAGCCACTCTTTCTGTGTGCTCAGGGTCATTGTCCTGTTGGAAGATGAACCTTCTGCTCAGTCTGAGGTTCTGAATGCTCTGGACTGGGTTTTCATTAAGGCTATCTCTATATTTTGCTGTGTTAAGCTTTTCTTCTACTCCGACGAGTCCCTCAGTCCCTAAGACTGAAAAACAGCCCCACAGCTTATTTTCAGGTGATGAGCAGTGCTTGGTTTCCTCCAAACATGATGCTTGGAATTGAGGTTCATCAGCCAGAAAATCTTGTTTCTTACAATCTGAGGGTCCTTTAGATGCTTTGTTGCAAATTCCAGGTGTGTTTTCATGTGTTTTGACTGAGAAGAGGATTGACTCTTGCCACACTGCCATAAAGCCCAGATCGGTGGAGTGTTGCAGTGATGTTTGTCCTTCTGTAGGTTTCTCCTATCTCCACATATGATCATGGAGCTCAACTAGAGTGACCATCAGGATCTTGCTCACCACTCTAACCAAAGCCCTTCTCCATCAATTACTCAGTTTGGCCAGGAACACAGTTCTAGGAAGAGTCCTGGTTGTTTCAAACTTCTTTCATTAGGATAATGGAGACTACATGCTTCTGTGAACCTTCAATGCAGCAGAATTTTTTCTGAACTCTTCCCCAGATGCGTGGCTTGATGCAATCCTGTCTCTGAACTCTACAGGCAGTTTTTTAATTTCAGGGCTTGGTTTTTGCTCTGATATGAATTTTCAGCTGTTAGACCTTTTTAAGATAATTGTCTTTCCAAATCATACCCATTCAAATGAATTTGACATAAGTTAACTCCAATTGAACTGTAGTAACATCTACAAGCAATATGAATGCTTCTGAGCTAAATTTTAACTGTCCCAGATAAGGGTAAGAATATTTATGCAATGGAATAATTTTTTTTTATTTATTTTTTTTTTATAAATTTGCAAAGATGTTAAAACATGTTTTTTTTCTGCTTTGCCATTATTGCCATTATTATTTTGCTTTATGCCAGTAATTTAAACCAGTTTAACATAAGGCAGCAACATAACAAAATGTAAAAAAAAAAAATGAAGGGGTATGAATACTTTCGCAAGGCACTATATTATGCTGTATAGCACACAAGTTTTTGGGGAGCGTGTTACCTATCTTGATGCGTATGCCGTTGATGCTGGACTTCTTGCGGCCCGTGTAGGACAGAAGGATGTTCTGAGGTTTGAGGTCCCTGTGAATGATCCCCTTGCTGTTGAGGATGCGCATGGCCGCTGCAATCTGCTGTAGAAAGACCCTCAGTGTGTCCTCTCGCAAAGTGCCCTTGGCTGGAAGAGTAAAGACAGTGTACTGCTGAGTAACAAGGCTATAAAATCCATTAAGACATTCTATAAAACCTCATTTACCCAGATACCCTTGCAGATGGTACTGTATGACTGCTTACAGCACACAATGCTTCTAAACAGAACATTTCTTGAAAATCAATTGGCTTTATGTGTCCAGAAACCTCAGATTCGCTAGTTTTGAAGAGTCATTTCAATAGGAAATCACATGGTTGGAAATTCTGTTTGAAGGTGAAAGCAAATTCACTGTGATGACCAACGGAAAGCAGCTTGGTTTGAAAGTGACTTCTGTGTGAGCTGTGCTTCATACATCACTGGACAACTGGCTATACACAATGGAACTTTTCTGCTGAAATGGCTGAAATTTTGCTAAGGTGACCACACCTGTACACGGATAATACAGACGATTCATTATAGCCAATGAGTCATTTGTCGTCAATGAAATATTGTAGAACTAAGCATAACTAGAAATCTAGACTGACTATTGAAAAGTCCTAACCTTGTAAGATTTAATTAATGTCCATGATTTCTCACCACACCCAGCATTTTCAGTGGCCCAACATTAAACTTTTAAATTCATACAGTTATTATAACCACACAAGAAAGTCCAATAAACTGGAAAATGGCATTAATAGCTAGTTTTCAACCTATTCTGGTAGACAAAAGTTTAAAAAGTTGACAAGCAGAATTGCAAACGTTTAAGTTTACTATGCATAATAATTGCACAAAATAACAAGATACAGCACTTGTGCAAATAGGTAAATTTACAGTTCCACTCTTAACTGTTGAGCACTTTAAAGGGAGAGTAATAACAGGGGTAGGCGATACATGGGTAGACACGATCAACCGGTATAAATTTGTCAACCGGTAAAGATTTTGGACTATCGTCTCAATCACGGTTACACACTCACGTGATTTTGCTGTGCTAAGTGGTTGCGAAAACTGCATACATTTTGAAGCATTGTGGTTTAAAAACAAGTTATTTTTACCGCTTTATAGACCATGAATGGTTAAATACACACACTTGTATGTGTCAAAATGCCCGTCTTTGCAAGTATTCTTGTAAACACAGTAATTTAAGTATTAAGTAAAAGCAAACAGCTGAAAAAGTAAACACATGTGTAATATTGGATTCGGGCAGCTCTTAAAGTGATAGCAGTCTGATATTCCTGCTGTCTGTTATTCATGTTAATCAATCGATAAAAGAAAGAAAATCTCTCATTGCTCTTGACTAAATTACTTTTGTAACTTTAACAAGAAGCAATATATATTTAATTTACACTGTGAAGAATATGCAGTGTTTTTATACATTTGATTACTTTATACAATGTATGTAGTAGGGTTGTCACGATACCATAAAAATGACTTACGATACTATACCAGATGAAGTATCACGATACCGAGTAGTATCGCGATACCATGCAGTTTTCATTAATTTAAAATTCAATTCTACAAAAATGAATCAAAATTTCATTAATAAAAAGATGTAAATGAAAACAGACAAGATTTTTCTCTGAATACTTCATCAATGTGAATGAATGACTGGCTACTGTTATCCATTAAAAATCATGTAAACAAAACTCATCTGAGCACTGCACAGAAGCTTCATGGAGTGACATTTAGATGTGGTATTTATACATTTAGACTGTACTTATAATTGCATAAATAATGGTATAAGATTAACGTTACAATACAAAACTCTGAATATGATGGGAAACTTAAAACCACCAGCAGGTGGCAGCAGTGTTCATGATTGAATCACTGAGTCGTTCAAACGATTCTTTCAAAACGTCTGAATCATTCAGGAGTGAATCAAATGACTGTTTACTGAATGTGAATCAGTGATTCGCCCAAACCAACGCGGATTCGGATTCGAACACAGAAACGAAACAAAAACATCTTGCTGGTCTTGCTGAAGGAGCATTTATGCTCGCATATCTTGAAATTTCAAAGTTACCAGTTTGTATATTAAAACGTATTCATTTATAATGTTGAAAATATATATATACATTGATTGATAAGAACTAAGTGCAAAGCCACTATGTTCATGAATGGAATTGCATTCATGATCGCAAAGATGCTTCCAGAAACGAATTATTACACGTGTTCTAAAAGTGGGTAAATGAATAAAAATACGAAAACTTTCTTGTAAAATATTTTTATGTTGAATAATTGATTAAGCTGCTATTTTTAAATTACTTAAAATGGTGTGAATCTGACCCTCTCTTCTGATAAACTGCAGTGTGAACAACAACGTGCGCGTGCAACTTCTCATTTCAAACTGAGCTGAAGCGTCGGGAAACACTGAATACCATATAAAGCGTAGAGACAGCCTGTACTACACAACGCACAGCAGAAAAACATTTTAGCAATCAACTTATAACGCAATGTTTCTGCTGGCCTGCACGTAAACGTTTTAAACAGTGTTCCAGCCGTGCATACAACATATCTCACGGTACTACCGTGTTGACGATACTACCGTTTCAAAAATGCAATGGCACCGCGGGTATTTTTAAGCTTTAGTATCGAGATATACCGGTATACCGTGCAACCCTAGTATGTGGGATTTCTTATTTGTTCTACTGTAGTTTTTTTTGTAAACTTGTCTTCAGCTTGAGGTTTTTTTGTTAGTTTTTTTTTTTTTTTTAATTTAGACTAGTATTAGGTTTTTAATGATACTGACAACTAGTGACAAGAATTCTGAAATTTTCTGAAAGATTTTGCTATTATAAAGACCATATTTAAAGCAAAAATAAATATATTGTGATATATATCGATTTTGGTCATATCACCCATCCCTAAGTAATAATATCAGCATTATTTTTGGATGAACTATCCCTTTAAATAAGAATGTCCACTACACTGAGCTCATCCAAGGCCATCATGTTCTCTCGGCCCCTGATTGGTATAAATGTTAAAATCAGAGGCTGCTCAGGGGTTTTACATGGAGTGATGTTGCTCCAGGCCCCCGTTAGAGCAAAACTGGTGTAATCCACTGAGCTGTTAAGAGGATTCCCTTTACCCAATCTGCTCTGTAAACAAAGCAATTATGATCACAATAAACCTCGTACGGATCAGTGTTTGGCGTAACGGTGAGGTTGTATAACTAAGGAACGGTTGCATAATTATACAGTGGAAGAAGTGTGAGAGGCCAAGACCTGCTGTACTCTGTCATCCGTCATGGTTAAACAAAGATAACACTCCATCTGAACATAACATGGGGTAACAGTCCAGCCAACATCACACGCACTAAGTAAATGGCACCTGAGTCATCTCTATTATGCCCTCTGCGTCACACATTCAGTGAAAACATGGTTTATAGACCAATCAGATTCCTGTTCCTGTTCGTAAACACAAAAACAACAGACTTCACAGTTTATTCACAATGGGTATGTGGGCAAAGCTTTAAATATATATGATAATTGTGACAGCAGTGGCACTCTAAGAGTGTTGAAGGTAAATGTGCTTTAAGATTAAGCCCTAGAGACAAACGCTTCAACTCTGGCTCACTGAGAAAGACATAAAAACTGTTTCCGATTCTCATTTAATGTGCAAAGCAACTCAGTTATAGGTGGACTTCTTAAAAATGTGCTTTAACACCAGTGCATGTGTTTACCTCAGAAACTGCTTACCCTGTAAATAGTCTGCCAGGTCTCCTCCATTGCAGTACTTCAAGAGGAAACAAACAGAGAAAATAAAACTCAACTTTAAAATCAATACGGAACAATAGAAAAACTGTGTTATAGCTCAAGGACTGAATTTTTCAAGGGCCGCAGGAAGAGGGCAGGGTGGTGTAGTGACACACACATCAATGAATCTGATGAAGTGATGCTATATTATGGGACTGTCGGCGTGTATTGGCGGCTAGTAAATTTCCACATCATTGATGGAGAGAAATACCTCTAGGCATACTGGGTGGATAGAGATAATACACTACATTTAACATGACATAACATCTTTAAACCTCTGACTGAACAAAAGGACCTTTCATCAAAGGCTTAAAAAATCTGGACAAATTTTGCTTCTGGCAAATTTTCCTCCATAGAAGTAATCAAAGAGAGACATTTTAACTCAGCAATGCAAACTGTTCAAGATCCGGAAATGTAATAAGAACATCATTATAATAGTCCATGTGACATTAGTGGTTCAACCGTAATGTTATAAAGCTATGAGAATACTTTCTGTGCACAAAGAAAACAAAAATAGTATTCTTGCAGCTTCCTAACATTATGGTTGAACCACTGATGTCACACTGACTATTTTAATGATGTCCTTACTGCATTTCTGGGCCTTGAATGTGTCAGTTGCATTGCTGTCTGTTAGAAAGCTCTGAAATTTCATCATGAACAAAGATCTAACGGGTTGGGAATGATATGAGGGTGAGTATTTATAACAGAATTTTCATTTTTGGGTGAACTATCCCTTTAACGTTACATACAGTTCATTCATTCCTTGGGAATTGAACCCATGGCCTTGCTAGCACCATGCTTACTGTTTAATTTACAGGAACTTGGACACATGAGCATGCACAAAGAGCATATTGCATCAGTGTGTACTAAGTGTGACTGGCTCTGGTGTTGAGGACTTTGAGTGTTTCAGAAGCAGACCTGTTTGCGCCAAACTCTAGTTTCAAACAACCTCTCAGGTCACATAGACAGGTGCCAATAAACAATACTCAGAAAGCCAGCCGTTTACATTATCAGAAGGTACATAAATCAGAAGTGTTGGACTGATACTACATACTAAAGATAGTTGTATAGCTCTTGAAATTGTTTCTGAGAGGTGCTTTCCCTGAATGGGTATTTTTAGTTTGGCCTCTTCATGTGTTTGTTTCTCCTTCAGAGACTGCAGTGTTGGGCAATACTAGAAAGCATGGCCATGAAACGTTAGGTGCGCAATGGCCTCATGACAAAAACAAGAGCGTGAGAAAAGTGAGATAGAAGGGCGAATACATGCTTTATACTCACTTCCATAACCAGGAATACAGAACTTGGCGTTTCCTAAAAGAAAAAGAAAAAGACACACCATTTTTACTTTGATACGGCACATAACAGCAAACATCCTTTAACAGCACTGATTTGTTTTCACACAGGTTCATATCCTCCAGCAAGTTGGTGGTTGTGAAAATCCAGGCACGTGCGTAAATGAAGACGACTCACGTTTCAAATCCTGGCATGCAAACCTCATGTTGTTGAAACCGTTTAGACACACAAGCCTCGTAACAGCTATTAGGGTTGCTGTGTCAATACTTAAGGAACTAGATGTTGAATGCTAGCCAAATAAAAACATGAGGCCCTTGGTTTTTTCTAGGAAGTTGGCTGTTAGAGTAAACAAGGCAAGCCACCAATCTGCAGAGCTTTCTCCACCATCTCAGCTGGAAGTTTTATGATTCATGGTAACTTTCAGTGGACTGATGTTGGCAGCCCATTAATGCAGTTGTGATGGACTGGTCCATTAACAAGGAAAGAGCGGCCATTTTATGTGCTGCTCATAAGTGGTTGCCTGTGGAGAGTGTGTGTGGGAAGAGTTGGTCATAGCGGTCAACACTCCATTTGCCCACATTACCTCTTGTTTCTCCTCACTATATCTCATTACCTCCGTCCCCCATTCGAGATGAATGAATGTTTAGAAATCTCTACTACTCGTCTGAACGTTGTAAAAATGACAGGATCCTCAAAGTCAAAATGAAAAAAAAAATTGATTGTTTATTCAGTAATGCACATTTCTTGTGAACTATTCATTGATGCAGGTTGGGGGTGTGCTGTATATTAGTACCATGTCGATTATTTTGCAAATTTTGCATTTTTACAATTATGTTACCTTTGCTGCCAAGACTTATTTGGGCTGGGTAAAAAAATATAGATTTTTATTTTTAGATTTAATTTTATTTAGATTCTCATTTTTATGAAACAATATTGATTCTTAAATCCCAAGAATCGATCAGTCTAGCCTGTTGTCAGTTAATGAACGTTACATTGTAGCGCACCTCCCATCCAACAAATCGCAATAGGCTTTGTGCTTTATTGCTTTTGATATGAAACAAAGTCTTGGATTTCAAATTCTGTCCATTTTATTACAGTACATAACGTCACATTTACCTCAGAAAAAACTACAGAGGAGTGTTTTAAATATATGCACCATATAACATTTTCTTTATAATGTTTACTGTTCTTCAATGTTTAATTTGTTTGAATAAATCCCTGAAGTTTTAATCCCTGAAGTTTTAAATTGAATCGATTTGGAATTCAAATTGAATCACAAGCTTGAGAATCAGAATCAAATTGAATTGTGAAATATGTGTCAAAAACCCAGCCCTAAGACTAATTTAAAGCTATATTTTAATAACTGGGATACACTGAAATTTCGCAAATTGAAAATATTCGGCCAAAACAGTAGAAACGAAATTAAAAAAAAGTCTAAATAGTTTTGAAGAACCAAAATTACTGCCATTTCATCAGCACTTATGCAATGGCGAATCAGTGTCTATTTCCTACACACAACATAGATAAGCTACATCCACGGCCAAAATTTATGTTAGAGTAGCAATATGAAAAAAATGTTTGGCTGCAATAGCTAGTGACTCTTTTGAAATATCACTTAAGAACATGACACACTGGACAGCAAATTTAATTACAGAAACTTTTTGGTTTTGTTTAAAGGGGCTATATGTAACTTTCTGAAATTTAAACTCGCAACTGACACCTGTGGCCAAAAAACGGAACTGCTCTTCCTTTCTGCTCGCTCTCGCAGCGCGCGCTCGTACGTACACGCTTCACAAGTCATCCGCTGCAAAGAAGTCAACATTATGTTTACAGAGGTAAGAACAGTCAAATACATATATTGTTTGAGAAACTAAGTTTGTTTGCAATATATATGACTAGCGGTGGTGGCAGAGTGATCTGAAACGTTTAACATGAACTAGGGCTGCACGATATATCGAAGAATTATCGTTATCGCGATAACAGTCTACGCGATATTGGTATCGCAGAGAGTTGCGATAAATGGCATTTAATTGGTTTCATTTCTTTACAAAACTTTCGCTAGGCTAACTACTGCACAGACTGCTGTGAGCTGCAGTGTGACAGGTTCGCCTTTCTCTCCAACATTACATAACCATTTAAACTTAATCTTTATATTATTCCCTTTAATTAACTTTTGAGATATTAGCCGTCAGTCACTCCCTGTCACTGACACTGCGCTCCGCTGAACTAGGAACCGGCTGTTTTTTTCTCTCAACTATCCTCTGTTCCGGATCTGCACAAACTGCATTGCAATTAGGTGTGTGTGATATGACGATGTTTTACTGTGGACAGTTAAAAGGTCCCCACAATCTATATTTCGTGTTAGAGCGAGCACATTCTGTCAAATACAATTCTGCCGCCTCAGTCTTAATATAGGCTACTGTACAACGCTGCACACATTCAAATCAAATGATAACTCAGCTGCAGAGGACCGCTCACGCATAGGCATAATTTCCACTGTGGGGACACGCTTTTTTCAAAATCCCGTTTGTGTCCTGCCACTTAAAAAACAAGGTTTTGTTAAAGTAATCTATTGTATTGTAGAATGGACGCTATGCACTGCTGAGAGTTTCGCGCGGTCGTTAAAATGAAACCAAAAGTAACGCGCACGCGCATTCAAATACAGTTTTAATACCCCGTGTTTAGAGAGCGAACCCACAATGCGCGCAAATTAGGCTATATAACATATTTAGGCTGTTATTAATATGTGGGCTATATATTAAGTTTTGTAGTTGTCTATAACTGTATCATGCTTCAAAAATTTGGTCTCTATTTGCACTTTGAATATTGTTAAAGAACAGACATCACTGCAGACAATGAAAAGGCTACTCCAAGACAAACTAATAAGATTGTTTGTGATTCAACACACATTTTGTACACAGAATATGAGTTGTTGGCTTCTGGGAGGAGGTTTAGAGTTCCTTATTGTAGCATGAATAGATTTAAAAATTCATTCATCACTGTGTCTATAAAGTGGTTAAATAATTGTAGTATGGAGCTGTAAAATTTTATTTATTTTTATTTATTTATTTATTTATTTTTATTGGGGTTATGTATTTATCTATTTATTGTTGTGTTATTTGTATTGTTATTGGTGTGCTTTGTTTGTCTGTCAATTGATTGCAGCATGGGTGATGGGCCCAAGACAAATTTCCCTGCGAGGGACCATAACGTTTACCTTACCTTACTTTGAAACAGTAGCCTACTTTGATTATGGCTGCATTTATTGTCTAAATGACTAAGAAAGAACTGGGTCGTTTATTTTTTGTTATTTATACTGTAGATTCTTTAAAAATGCAGTGGTTATCTCCAATTTTAATGGCTCTACCTATAATAGAGAAAATAAACATCTTGTTGATGTACTCATATTTTCTATTAAGTTAGATTTAATTCGGATGACAGAAGAATATCTTTTACCTGTTTATTTTAGTATGATCATTACATATATAAATGATTAAAAATAGACAATAATAATAAAAATAATAATAATAATTTTAAAAATAAATATCGCAAGAAATATCGTTATCGCAATATTCAACAACAATATCGCATATTTTCCCAATATCGTGCAGCCCTAACATGAACGCGCTTGACGTCACATCCGCAGACAGCACGCGAAAAATCCGACCCGACAGAAAATAGGAAAAATAGGATACAGGCTTATAGGTGCACCCACTGTGAGCTGACAAGGTGTCAGTATGCTCATCAGGAGATGTTTGAGTCATAAATGGTCAAATAAAAAGGCTATTGTCACGTTTATTTTGGGGAAAAAGTTACATATAGCCCCTTTAAATGAAAACTTTAATTGGGTTTCGGTAAAAAATAATTTTGGTGCGTCACTATTAATAATAACACTAATAAATTTAATAACACAGCTAAACGTAATCTTGCAAATCTCAAAATGAATATCCATTTTTCACACTAAAACATTGTTGTGAATGTTGTGATGCCTGAATTCACCCTTTTTGGTATTTAATTTTGATTTAGACAAAATATTGTATAAATTTTGAAGACTTCCAATATCTGCTTAGCAAAAAGCATTATTGCTTTATCAGTATCAGCCATGATTTTAATATTGATGCATCCCTAGTCCATGTTATTCCCCCCCCCCCAAAAAAGTGTTTGTTAATGTGAATCCAAATTTATGAGCAGCTCTTGTGCTCATGACTTGACAGGGTCTGCATTCTGCAATCAGATACTTCCTTTTTCTTCGTAATCTGATCCCAGGAAAGCCCACCTCCCCAGTTCCGCTGTAGATCCGTTTATGGGATCTGGGATCAATGCAGTACAGGGGCTACAAGGGGCACCGCCACTAGTTGTCAGTCAGATTGCATAATGGGCTGATTTGAGCTGGCAGTGGTGGGGGATGGGAAGGAAGAAGCAAACGGAGAGGCTCTGGCTAGGGTGGAGGTGTTGATCAACTCGAGGACGTCATTAACGTCACAATCACATTTCAGTCATTTCTTGAACTTGACCTCTTCATCTAAAGTCAAATGGCCCTGACCATGATATGCACAAACAAACACACAGGCCATTTGATGCGAGGTGCAAGAGGAACCGCTGACCAAGTGTGGGCAGGAAAAGAAAAACAAACAGCTATGGGTCCAGAACCACATGTCCAAACACAAAAGTGCCGCCCTGATTTCATCCTGCCAATTTTTTCTTGGCTTCTTGGCAAGAGATGAGATTCAACTTGAGCTCTTGCATAACAGTATGCACCATGATTTAAAGTGCCCCTATTATGCCATTTTAAAGGTAGTTAATATTGTTGTATTAGTCTCTTAAAACAGGTTTACATGTATGCAAGTTCAAAAAACACTTTAGTTTTCTACAAAATTAGATTTAATTTTACCCCGTTTCTAAATGATTCGTAAACGACTCGTGTGAAGCAGTTCGAAGAATCAGTCTCTCTAAACCCCTCCTTTCCGTGAGCCCTCACTGCTGTGATTGGTCAGATGGCGCAATCCTTTTAGATTGGTCTACCGCTACAGCGCAAAAACGAAACACCCATTGGCATAACTGAATGACAGCTGAGGAGACCTGTCAATACATGGAAAAGATAGCCTCGATTTTACCCTATCAATTCGAGCCGGAGTCTGACGATGAAACGGTTGAAGTGGCACATAGACAAGAAACTGTTTCGTAAGCACGACTGGAGCAGGACGTTTCTCAGTGGGTGTCACATGTTACCTGTTAAAAGTGCTTGCAATTTGCTTTTGTAAGCGAACCGGGCACACCTCTACGTTGTGAACTTCAACATTGTATAATGCATAACACTGCGTTAAGCCATCATTTATCATTATCATTACTTAAACTAATAAGGCAGACAGACAGTCAAGCTGCATCAATCACAATTTTTAGACTACATTGCACTCACAGCTGAACAACAGAACTACAGAAACGTTACCAAGACATGTGCGGGGTTGTTACACAACATAACGTACACAAAGACGTATTTTGAACGATCGCTAGAAAATACAATCATCAATTATTAATCATACTTACAGGTAGAAGTTCAGAGGAGCAAGCCGGTCCAAATAAACTGGGCACTGATCCATTTTTTTAAAACCAAGCGTTTGGTGAATCCCGCGTTGTAACGTTACTCCCCAAGATTGGAAAAGCAGTCATCAGTAAAATGACGCGAACACAACACAAGATTGGAATTGTACTGCTGAGGTGTTGTTGAAAAAATGAATGTTAACCACTCATTCTTTGTAGATTACTCTTTCGGAGGGGCATACAGCGATACAGGATACAGCGTCTTCTTGAAATGATGTAACAGTTAATCCACGTGAAAATTGTACTGTTTGTGGGCGGGCAAGTTGTTCGCGACATAGAACGTGGGCGGACATTACGCAAATGTGTAGTTCGTGACGTGTGGCCGTAACAGAAAAAGATTCGAATTGCTGACGACTCGTTTAGGCGAATGTGAGCCGACTCTTTTTTTTGATAGACAAAAACTTCATTTGTCGTGCACTGTCGGCGTCACAACTTTGCAGATAGTTTATGTTCACATACAGCTACATGACACACTACATGAAATATCATATTTGAAAAGGCATAATAGGGGCACTTTAAGAGCAATGGCAATGTCATTTATTTTTATCATGTAAACAAGGATAAAAAAAAAAATAGGTCAGTTACCAAACACTGGACTCTGGACAATACCAAATGGCCATCATTTTCTTTCAGTGCCTCAGAACAAAGTGCTGCTAGTTGGCACAATTCAGTGAGACTGCTAACATTAGTTACTGTGTGTTAAGAGCTAGTTAGCTTATCATATTAGCCAGCTGGGAAGCATAACTGGCATGTGTTTTGGCCTTTCGGCACATCACTGAATCAGACATCTTACGTAAGATCAATTTCAGTATCGGGCCAACCATACAACAAAGCACCACTGACCAAAAACAAACTTGAAATATGAAATTCCAGAGCTGCATCCCAATCATATCTCCAGAGCTAACACAAGCTTCAAAACATTGGAAAACACAGGCATGACATGAAGTCAAAAGCCAGCACAGTCCAGCCAGGCAGTGAGAGCATTGCATCATAACTAGACGTGCTGGCTTACATAAGGTGGAAAGCAGCCAAAGCAAGGCTTTAAATTCTAGGAATGTTTGAGAAACACCACATGTGCGACCAACTGTGAGAGATGGATGTGTTCTTCTTAGAAACTCAACTGGTTTCTAGTAATCTGCATGATGAGGGAACACAACATTCTAGGGCTGCAATGAATACTTGAGGTGTTGTGAGCCTATAGACACAGATCATCCTTTAGATGAGAATGTTTCTAAAGCAATGTCCCTGGAGCTCTGAATGACACACTTGAGGATGGTTATCAACAGGAACAGGTAGTGAAGAACAACAGCACATCATATTGCCAGTGACCTTACTGTATGAACCTTACAGTTTAGAGATAAAGACACAAATAAACATATTTTCTTGGATCTACAGCCTCACGGAGGGCTGGTAAATAAACACTTGTGGGCGGATATTTAGAGAGCACTATTACACTATAAGCTGAATGAAATGGTTAATCGCTAAATGGCAAAGAGTATTATTCTACATAGTGAATGCAACTTATTAGCTGAACGGTGATTAGTTCCTGTAGGCAGCTCTCGAGGAAAACATTAACAGGTTCCAGATGTTCCCTGGCTGTTTTTCTTTGTTTTCTTCCACACAACACTCACTGCTCATTGTCTTCATTTGAATTCATCTGTCCCCTCCTTCACAGAAAACTGAAGACAACAAGTCAATCCGTCCTCCACTGGGACACGCTGTTCTTTAGCAGGAAGTTCATGTTTTGTTTTGACACATACGACTGTCTCATGCATATGTGACTCATAAACAAGTCTGACTCCTCCCACCCTGACTCGAAACCCCCTCCCACTTCATGTTTACAAGTAGCCTGAATCTTTCAATCTCTTTTATTTACTTACAGATTTTCCTTTCCTTACCAATTTACATGTTTTTGCACATCTGAACAGCACTGCTATGTTTCTTCAGGTGATTGTTTGGCAAATGTTTAAACTGATTTTATCCATACAGTGAAAATCTTTTGTTGCGCTGCATTATTTTGTGTTTCACAGAATATATAAAAGTTTAAAATGTTATGAAGGTAGGGCTGTACTATTTGGGGGACAAGAAAACAAATTGTAATATTTATTATAAAAATGGCAAATTTCATTTCAAATGCCTTTTTTAAAAGTTATAAAAGTTCCTATATATCAGTATGACTATAAAATAATAACAATACATTTTTTTTCTTGTTGTTTTTATTTTTAACCTGAAGCAAACCTGAAAAATTATATTGAATTAATATAAGTAAATAATAAATTAATTAAAACTTAAACTACATAAGAAATATTACTATTGTAAAGTAAAAAATATAAATATTATATTAAAAAAACTGAACATTTAAAAAATAATAATATAATAAGATTTATTTTATTTTATAGGATTATAAATGTAGTACATATAGTACTTTTTTAATAATAATAACAATGTTATATTTCTATAATATTCCTAGCAGGCACCTGGCGTCAATGTAACGACAGCTTGACGCTGGACATGACGTCATACTTATATACTTTTTAACCTCAAATGCTCGTCTTGTATTGCTCTGCCTGAACTCTGTTTTTTCCGGTTTCAAGACAGTTAGGGTATGTCGAAAAACTCCCATCTCATTTTCTCCCTCAACTTCAAAATCATCCTACATCGCTATTTTACCTTTTTTGTTAAGGGTGTTTGATCTTTGCATGTTCACTTTGCAAACACTGGGTCGGTACTTCTGCAGTGTTGATTTTTAAATGATTTTTGAAGTTGAAAGAGAGAATAAGATGTGAGTTTTTTGACATACACTAACTGTCTTGAACCTAAAAAAACAGTGTTCAGGCAGAGCAAGACAAGGCTAGTGTTTGAGGTTAAAAAGTATATAAACTGTAAAAAAAAAAAAACAGATCGTTTCGCTATAGGACCCTTCTTCCTCAGCTGGGATCATTTACAACCGCACATGGGATCATTTGAAGCCGAATTTGAAGCTGCATTTTGGAAATTCAAACTCGAGGCACCATAGAAGTCCATTATATGGAGAAAAATCCTAAAATGTTTTCCTCAAAAAACATAATTTCTTTACGGCTAAAGAAAGAAAGACATGGACATCTTGGATGACAAGGGGGTGAGTACATTATCTGTAAATGTTTGTAAATGTTGACAACACCTGGTTTTAAAGCACTGGTTTTGATGCATTGTGTTCCCCTATTCAATATAAGCGAGTTAAACTTATAGAGCATACAGAGAAAAGCTTGTGTTGAGCAGCATTTACTGGAAACTGAGCTTCTCTGAAGCACTAAAAACACCAGATCGTTAGCTCATTGTGTAAAACACAATGGCACGTTTTACTCTGAAACACGCAGGCCATACGTGACCCTGGACCACAAAACTAGTCATAAGTCATAAGCTGTTTATTGATATATGGTTTGTTAGGATAGGACAATATTTTGCCGGGATACAACTATTTGAAAATCTGGAATCTAAGGGTGCAAAAAATCTAAATATTGAGAAAATTAAAGTTGTCCAAATGAAATTCTTAGCTATGCATATTACTAATAAAAAAATAAGTTTTAAAATATTTACAGTAGGAAATTTACAAAATATGTTCATGGAACATGATCTTTATCTAATATCCTAATGATTTTTGGCATAAAAGAAAAATCAATCATTTTGACCCATACAGTGTATTTTTTTCTATTGCTACAAATATACCTGAACTACTTATGACTGGTTTTGTGGTCCAGGGTCACTTATATGTATTTAATTAAATTGTAGTCTTCGCGATTTCATAATCACACTAAGTCAAATCACAGCTCTAAGGGTGAGTTGTTGGGTGAACTATCCCTTTAAAGGCAGAGCACAAGTACACCCGTGTCAAGCAGAAGAAGAATCACCACCCTGTTATTACAGCAGGTCTCCAACCTCCCTCTGTCAGAGCAGGGACATCGCTGAACAGCGCTTGACTGGAGCACTGCAAGCCTGTAATTAAAACGGCTGCTGAGATATCTTCAGCTCCATTGGTACAGATCCCCATTGAGGAAAAGCTCAATAACACTTCAACATCTCTATGTGTATGTGTTCTAAGCAAGCACGCACGTGTGAACTGGCACTGACGTTGGCATTAATCACAAGCAGCCTCCATTCACACTTCTTCATCATGTGGGATGAGATCGCTATCGGAGCTGCAGGTCTGGCCCGGAGCGCTACCGCACTGCATATGCTCCATGTGGCGTAGTGGGATCTGAAGGGGCCACCTCTCTCAGCACAGCTTAAATGTGAAAGGGCAAGCACCCCTGTTGCTATGCTTTAACTAGACACCTCTGGCTGGGTACAAAAAAAGTCAATCCTCCTAACATCTTTAATGACAGTGGATTGTAAACAGTCCACGATAGCGTAATTGGGCTCTGAAGGGAGCACCATCAATATTCCCCAGGGCTCCGTGCTGCCATCAGGAGAAGTGTGCTGGAGAAAGGTCACCTTTTTTCTGTAGTATACGCCTGTTGATGGCCGCTGAGGTAAATGGCCATTTATTTCATTTGAGAAGCAATCAAGCAGGTATCCACTTGCTTCGAATTAAGTACAGTGTCTTAAGATAGTGAGAGTGACAGATTTGCAAAGTGATAGTGAGCTCATTAAATCAAGAAGGAAGGGCTATATTAGATACAGACATCTAAACTAATTTTGTGAGCAACACAAAAAACGCTGCTGCCGCTGGGGAATGAAGTACTTTAGTATAATTAGAAAAGTATTTAGTATAATTGCAGCTATTATACAAAAAATGTTATAACCACTGAAAAATGAGTCTGTTTTCCTTTGCATTGACTCAAAAAGTGTTGTGTGTGTAGAGATATGCTTGCATATTTGAAGTCTAAACAACAACATTCGCACTACATTAAAACTACATTTCGTGATACAAAACTGCAAGCGGAGAAGCAATCAATTTGTTCCTGAGCAAACAGTTTTAGCTGAGGGCAAAGTCTTTGAGTGCTGCCATTGTACTTTTGACTGAATTTACATCACACATATTTTTGTATTAATAAAGTAGTATTTAATTAGCCTGGAAAAAATCCAGACCCTAATCTATTAAGATTAAGGGTCTGGCATCAAGCAATGAAAAGGGCCTAATTCGAGGGGCGGCACCAAGCATGCATTTGAAACTCTCACTGCACGCAATTGGATAACGCCACGACCAATCACAGCAATACACGGTGTGACGTATCACTAAGCCCCATACCTTTAGCTACCAGCGGAGCTAACTGATAGATTAAACTCTTGCCGTATCCAGTCGGCAAAACAGCAAAAATGTCCTTCTTGCAAAGGAACGATTCGAGCGCGGTTTTCTGTTCCTCTTTTATATGAAAAGCCAAGTCTAACTCGTTCATTGTAGCGGCCAAAGCCGTTTCAAACAACTGGTGTTCATCTGTAGCCATCTTTCAATGTTTACTAAATGATTCCGGACGTCGCAGCGCTGTCGTCATCATCTTAGCTCGCCTCTGGCCCGCCTACATCAGATACACCGATTTGATTGGTTCCCAGAACTGCTTACCTGATGCAGTAAAGTGCATCATTGCTCGATGCCAGAGTGTCTTGCAGAGACAATTCAAATTGTGCTCTCGCGAGACCTCTGGATTTCCAGGGTAGTATTTAATAGCAGTGTTTCCCCTACCATTATCTTAGGGGGGCGCCGCGCCACCCCAACGGCACCCCCCGCCCCCCTTGAACGTCAAGTTCATTTTATTTTGGATATAGCGCCAGATCACAGTTTAAGTCATTTAAGGTTATCTTTCCTATAGAACAGTGTTTCTCAACTCCAGTCCTCGGGACCCACTGCTCTGCACATTTTGTATGTCTTCCTCATTTAAGGCACCTGATTTTGATCATCAGCTCATTAGTAGAAAGATTCATGAACTGAACTGAGTGTGTCAGACTCAGAAACATACAAAATGTGCAGAGCAGTGGGTCCCGAGGACTGGAGTTGAGAAACACTGCTATAGAACATGTCTATACATTGTTATTTTATAAAACAAACTAAATAGCCTTATGTTATGTATCTTATTTACACAAAAGCATTTCATTTCTGTCTCGCGGTCGCGCGTTTACAATGTCTCCTCCCCGAAAACACAGACGGGTTCACGGACTCCATTCATAAAAACGGAATTTACTATAGCGCGGAATGCCACGGAATTCGTAGATTTTTGGATTAATAAACCAAAAGTTGTTCTGTCACTTTATTCAAATCGCGATATGGACTAGTGTCTGTGAAAACTGAGATGCAAAAAGACCATTTTAATATGAATCCTGCATGTTTCGTTTGCCTCTGTATGTATGAATGGCGAAGACGTGTTTTTTTTTCTATACGCATACTGAAGCACACGTAATTTTTGGCATTTGCATCTCACATGAACAGATAAACTCAATCTCCAAAGCTGTCACTTTTACCGTTTCATTTGAGAAAACTAGCATCATACCATACTGTACACAGAAACTTCACGGCAACTTGTCCAAATAAAAGTACGGTTTAACATGTAACAGAACTATATCAGTATTGTATTACTTTTGTACAGTATAATGTAGGTGTTTATATATTCCCATTTAAATAATTTACATAAAACAATAAATATACGATGAAAAATAAATATTACAACAAGAATAACCACTTAATTGTAGAAAAAATACTACAATATTATTTAAACGTTTTAAACTGAATATAATTTTTCTTCCATGTATTGATTTTAACAGTAAACCTCTGTTTGTTTGCCAAAAATTAAAAGGGTTTATTTTTCATTTAATTAAAAATAAATAAATGTTTATGCTTTCATTTGATTATCAGAAAAATTAAAACACACAAGAATTTCTAAAAAAAAAAAAAAAAAAGCAAAAGATTGCAGAACCCTATTGTTCAAAATGTTAAAATACAGAGATTTGGACTTATTTTTTCACTGAAATAAATGTTTTCGTTATTACACAAAGTAGGCTAAAGTACTAGAAAAAAGTAACTACCCCCCCCCCCCCCCCAAAGCGGGAAACATAGGGGAAACACTGAATAGTATTTAGTATTGTGAAACGGTGTGAGTTTTTGTGATGGTAATTTTAGTTACACTGTTCCGCCATTAGGTGGCGACACAAGCGAGTCTGCAGTAAAGACTTTTATATTGAAATTGACTCAAAAATAGGGTTGTAAACAAGGAAGTTGTTTTTACTTTCAACAACAACTTGGTAATATACAACAGCCCCGCCCCTTTTTTTAAATGGCCAATAGCATTTTGTCTATATCACAGCTTGGGCCATTCAACGTACAGAAAATACAAATTCTATAGACAAGTGCCTGATTTCAGCCAAAGCTTCAGCGTTTAATTATAATGTAGGGGTCAGGCAACTTTGAATTCCAGAGAGATATCCATATTGGAAGAAGTTAGAGACTAAGTTTTAAATGCTTATATCTTCTAAATGCGAATTTTGTCATTGTTTTGGAGCACACTAGCTTACAGATAACCTTAAGGCTACATATTCATACTAAAAGCCAAAAACTTTACAGGGACTTTAACAGATGAAATGATACTACAACAAAGATATCGCTATATCCTCAGCGGACAATCAAACTAGTTTGGGCTAGAAAATGAAACTAAAAAGCGATCATGCATTCAAAATCATTTTCAATGCCTCGCATATAAAAAGCGGCTTCCTGATGCCTGCAATGTATATATGTATATATGTGTGTATATATACTATAACTGCAAAAGAAAGTATTGATTGTCATTTGATCACTATTTTCTTAGTGGAAATTGTATTGGGATGTGGCAGATCGCGGGGGAAACGTGGGGGGCATCACAATGCCGCCTCGAAATCGTGATGTGTATCAGTCATCGCCCATCAACCCAATCCTAATTCAAACTAATGTTTTATTGTGAATATGAGATTGAGCTGAAGAATGAATGATGTATCAGATACAGGTAATCAAACTCACTCAGTCCGTCTCTCTCTCATAATACTCCACACAATACAGGGAGCACTTTGTACAGTAATACAATAAACTTTTAATGAAGCAACTCAACGTTCCTTCGTTACTAGTTAATGTGACAAAGTAACGGAGGCTTGGGCTCAGCTGTTAAACTGTCAAACTGAGATTTGAATCAGTGGTGGAAAGAAGTAGTTCCGGATTTATTTTTATTTTATTTTTGCTTGCATTGCCTTATGGATTGCATACACGTTTAAAAATATGCATTCGCATAGAGTACAGAGAGTATATTACGACTGCATATAATTTCTGATCTAAAAGCTATTCAAATGCCCTTCCTGCACAAGCCCATGTGAGTATCTTTTCCTGGCAGAAGAACAGCTGAAATATGGAGGGGTGGAATAACTTGAATCTTTCAGGGTAAATTAGGATGAACCTCCACCTTAGACTAACCGCGTGATGTAGAAGGCAGGAGTTAGCAGATCTCAGCATTGCACAAATGTGTTTACGGTCGCCTGACTGCCTGAGCGATGCAGCATGTGAGTCTCCAAAAACAGCTGATGAACAGCTACAGTACGTCACCACTGACACCTACTTCTCCATTTCAGGACAGGAAAAACACACCTCAGGTCAAGTGAGACAGAGTTCGGTACTACCTGTCACAGCTGAAACAAAATGCTATAATTTCTCACACCAACTAAAAAAAGTCTTGTGATGGAGATAAACAGTGTATCTTCAAGCACGATCAGTAAGATAAATGTCAACAGCTTGTAGTGCACTCAGACCTCTCTGCCCTTGCGGGAGAGAAGGATTACACATGAAATCACTCTTCTTCTTGAGTGTCTTCCTGGAGTAGACCAAAAATCTTGCAGTGTTCAGCACAAAAACTGATTCAGAAAAGCATGCTTCACTGAAGGATGAGGGGGTCCTGCAGGTCTGTGTCGGGTGGGAGTGTTATATAAGTATAATGCGTGGGAAGAGCAGGATATTTAATGACTCTCTTCTATACTGGGAAGCATTACATGTCAAAGGTGTATAGGTGACTGAATCATAACAGCCATAATTAAACCCACATCTTTTCACCCTTGATCCAGCCGTAGACGTCAACGTCTTTTCAGAACAGTGCCTGCTCTGTCAGCCAAGGGTTTGGACCAATGAAATGGCGCTTAAACAGCCCACACCATTCCAGAGGAGGCAAACCCTCCCCCTATATGAGTCTGCTGGTGGGCTGCAGAAAGGAGGAAGGCTGGGTATTGATGGATGAATTAGCTTGCTAATAAAACGGGCTGACTTCTGAGATTTTCTGCATGGTATGCAGCATTCAGCTCCAAGGACGCTGAGAAATAATCGTATTTCCTTCTGGCCAGTGACATCATGTGACTTACAAGGGCTGCACGTGATGTATTCTTGCATTAGCATTTAATTACAATTAATGTCCGCTTTTAGTTTATTAGCATTAGAGAAAAATGTGTGTGATATTCTCAAAGAGGTCTCACGCAATGTACAGCGAGGCTTAGACCAGGAGAGGTCATGTGACTTATCATGTGAATGGTGGTGTTATATAAGAACTGGGCCAGTCCCACAGGCCCTCACAGCTCTTAGTGGATAGTAGCACAGCACTAACAGCTCTAGGCATCTCAGCTCAGATTTAGTGAGGACAAAGCATTCAGAGAATATAGTATTATATAGTAAAAGTGCCTTTACCTGGACATCATAGAGCGCCACAATGTTCTCATGTTGGAGTTCCTGTAAACCAAAAATAAATGTTGTTAGTTAATACAAATAAAATAAAATAATAAAATTAATATATACACTACCAGTCAAAAGTTTTTGAACAGTAAGATTTTTAATGCTTTTTAAAGACTTTTCTGCTCACCAAGCCTGCATTTATTTGATCCAAGATACAGCAAAAGTGATTTTGTGAAATATTTTTACTAACTGAAACTTTTATTCTTGTCATCAAAGCTAAGCATCATTACTCCAGTCTTTAGTGTCACATGATCCTTCAGAAATCATTCTAATATGCTGATTTGCTGTTCAAGAATATATTTTTTTTTTTTTATTGTCAATATTTAAAACCGTTAAGTTTTTTTTCAAGATTCTTTGATAAATAGAAAGATCCAAAGATCAGCATTTATCTGAAATAAAAAGCTTTTGTAACATTATACACTATACCATTTAAAAGCTTGGAGTATTTTTAAGAAAGAAAATATAGAAATGAATACTTATTTAGCAAGGATGCTTTAAATTGATCAAAAGTGGTGATAAAGACATTTTTAATGTTACAAAAAATTTCATATAAATGCTGTTCTTCTGAATTTCTATTCATCAAAGAATACTGAACAAATTCTACTCAGCTGTTTTCAACATAATATTAACTGTTTTTTTTAAACAGCAAATCAGAATATCAGAATGATTTCTAAATGATCATGTGACTGGAGTAATAATGCTAAAAATTCAGCTCTGAAATCACAGGAATAAATTACACTTTAAAATATATTCAAATAGAAAACAGTTATTTTAAACAGTAAAAATATTTCAGAATTTTACTGTTTTAGTAAAAAAAAATATATGAAGGCTTCTTTAAAAACATTAAAATCTCACTGTTCAAAAACCTTTGACTGGTAGTGTACATAATATAAATGATTACTTAAAAACTGTAATATAATAAAAAATATATGTTTCTGATCATGTAAAGAAGTAATATTATGAATTACTCTTAACACTTAAAATAACTTTAAGTGTAATCTATTCTTGGGATGCAAAACTACATTTTCAGCATCATTACTCCAGTCTTTAATGCCACATGATCCATCAGAAATCATTCTTATTATTTTCAATAAATAAAAACAGTTTAAACAGCCTTAAAAAAATAAGAAAAGAAAGAACTCACCTTTAATATTTTAATTTCTTTGCCGAGCAGAATCTGAGATTTGGAGAGATTCTTTTTGTTAATACTCTTGATGGCGACCTCCCAATCAGTCTTCTGCAAATATTATACAAAGAGAGCAATTATCATTAGGCAGGATGGCAGAGGGGGGTTAAATATGCCTAATTACACATTTACTTCTTACATTTTGAGCATTAGAGTTGAACTGTTAACCCTGTATGTAAGAGTCTATGGTTGAATACACATTTGCTTCAAAAGGCCATTCTTTTCTGCATCTACTTCTCAACTTGTGACCCGGTACCACATTAGAGAGAATATAATTGGGATTTTAGCCTTTGGGGAGAGGCGCTTGAGTAAAGTGGGATTCCATAGGGCCACACACCAGCTTAAAGAAACTGTGTCCCCAATGCAGAGTGGAAATCCATGAATAGAATGATGCTTTTCAAGTAAATGTAGGTTAATAGGAGATGTTCCTGCGGCCCACTGTGCCGTGGCCAAGTGCTGGCAGCATGCGAGAGCGGCTGCGTTCATCTCGCCTCATTGAAAACCGACTCAGCCAAGCGTGGTGAAGGCAACTCAGAGAAAACGCTGCTGGCTTCTGTACTGACCCCATTCAGTAGATGAGCATTCAAAGTCTCTGCTTTTAATATCACATCTAATCAAGGACTGAATGCACATCATAAATGTCCTATATATGCAGCTAATTTACATCTTGTGTCATTCTGCATGTTTGACGTCAGCGTTCCAGCGATCATGTGTAATGATGAACCGTAATATGTTTGTAGGATGAAAATAACTGTCTCACTGCTAGTATTGAGTCAGCTGCTTTGGATGTGGTACAGTAGGTGATCATAAATATATATTAGATTACTGCTATATATAGTCACAGGCTGTTGTTGTACTACATGCTGTGCATACACTGAGCATTTCCACACACAAACATATATGCAGCATGCAGAGATAACCAACTGTAATGAATCATTGACCATAGAGGTATGGGCCAATATTAGCATTTGATCTGATTAGACCAGGTTTCAACAAAACGCTGCCTGGGTTCTAGAGCTTAAATGCTGTTAAAGCCATGAATCTAATTTAAAAACCCATATAACTGATTTTGTCAGAATTTATCTATGTGTGCTAGGGATGTAACAGTATTATCAATATTGTGATATCATCGTGGTCACATGACGATATAAAACGATAAGTGTAGTTTTTAAAAATATATTTAAACTTCTTATTCTAACATAAAAGGTCTTTAAAGTTGTGCTTTGGGCCATTATGCTTTGGCACAGTATCTGTCAAACCAACTAAAACTGAAGTCTGTTTTCGCTGCATGTTTCAAAGCAAAGCGTACACTTCGTTCAGGCATTCAGCTCGTGATCCGGTGTTTTCTGCGCCTCAGAACGGCTCAGTTCACAGTGAATGCAGTGAATTTGTTCACTGCATGTACTGTGAGTTTAGCGCACATTTGCTTTATTTTCGCACCAGATAGATACCAATACATGCACTACATTTGTAGTGAGACATATTTTTGTAAGTCTTTTTTGGCTGAAGCTAGAGTTTTCTGTCAAAATAAAAGCTCTACTGCTGTGTCTGTCAAAATAAAAGCTTAGAAGTGCAGTATTAATTGCTGACGTTTTAAATGGGTAACGTTACTGCAGTCTAAATTCAAAATGTCTCTTTCAAGTGTAGAAATTAGGAGAGAAGTGTTGTAATGTCCTTACTGTAGTGTAAAGCAAACATAATATACCTATGAATTGAAATATTATTTTCATTTATTTTACACTGCAGCTGTTTTACAATATATGGCTATAACTGTCACAAGAATAACAATAATTTAAAATTGTTGTTATTTATATTATTATATTCTAATTTGTTTGGCTTCCGATTTAGACTGAGACCGTTAGCACAAATAAAAGAGAGGGTTCAGTCGCCTTTAAAGTTCAGGTAAAAGTCAATTTACTGACTTTTTCTGACTGCAGTTTTCTTAGTCAAGAACATGGGTTGGACCTCTTAATTTTGAACTCTCAAAGTGCATTAGATAGAATCATTTAACTTTAAAATGTACAAATATAATTTTTTCTCCAAGTCAAGTCTTCATTGTCTTTTTTAAATATTGCAGTAAATGTGGTATTGTGGCCTTCATATTGTGATATTACCGTATTGTGAGATTTTGATACCGTAACATCCCAAATGCACACAGTATGTTACAGTTTTTACATTTTTTACCTTTTTTTATAAAGAAAATATCACAATTCTACATTTGCTGGACTTCTCCAATACCATTCAGATTATTCCTCATCTAATCAACAACTGGTGGATTGAAACAATTTTTTACATTTTTGTTAATTTGTTTGACATGGATGTATGTCAATACACAAAAGAAAAGATCTGTCACAACTTCTGTTACATTGCAACTTAAAGGGATAGTTTACTCAAAAATAAAAATTCAGTCAATAATTACTCACCCTCATGTCGTTCCAAACCCAAAAGACCTTCCTTCATTGATTTTCAAAACACAAATTAATATATTTGTGATGAAATCCAAGAGCTTTCTGAACTTGCATAGACAGCAACACAAATACCACGTTCAAGGCCCATAAAGGTAGTAAGGACATTGTTAAAATAGTCCATGTGACATCAGTGGTTCAACCGTAATTTTATAAAGCTACGAGAATACTTATTGTGTGCAAAGAAAACAAAAATATTAACAGCTCAACTGATGTCACTACCTTTCTGGGCCTTGAATGTGGTAGTTGTGTTGCTGTCTATGCAGAGTCAGAAAGCTTTTGCATTTCATTAAAAATATCTTAATTTGTGTTGTGAATATGAAAGGTATTACATGTTTAGAATGACATGAGGGTGAGTAATTAATTTTCATTTTTGGGTGAACTAGGCCTTTAAAAACAAGTATATTATTGCCATCATGATGCTTATTGGTCATAACATACAAATCACAATCAGCTCAGCTAAAAACTTTTATATCAGATTTATTCACAAATTAGCTCTTTTTATATATCAACTGTATCTTCTAGAAACCATTGAAATTACATAAAAAGAAGCTGGAGATGTTGCATGCTTCTCAGATATTTCTCATGAGAAAACAACCCAGTAATATCACGCCTCCTCTAGTGTTTCAAATGAGATCTCAATGAAGCCTCCAACTTTTGCTCTATTCAAGATACTAATTTATAAGACATTGCATTTAATCTAATTGTTTAGTTTAGTTTTGAATACTAACAATGACTAGACACTGGTGCTAAAAATTATGAAAAGACTAGTCATTTAAAAACACAGCTAGTTGGTTTTATGTAATAATGTTTCAGCAGCTTGTCATTTTCTCATAACATCCAGTCAGCATGTCTATTAGGTAATGTCAAAATCAAGCACAAAAACCATAACAAAATGTGCGTCCTGTCCCTCCGCCCAAACGTACAAGTAGACCGGTCAGTCCTATTGACGTCAGACGGCTTATTCACGGAGGCTGTTTTATGAATGAATGACTCCAGCAGTATGTGACCTATTCTAGCACACTTTACATAAAAACAACCCACGGTTTCTAATCAAGAACTGCTACGACCGAGAGATAAGATGTGCACAATGCATGCATTACACAAATCTATATTTCTGCAACTGAAAGCATTTAATCCATGTTAATTTGATATTTAAATGCCTCACTTTAACTGGGATGCAAATAGGATCAACAAGACGCATCTAAAGAGCATGGCCCAGATTTAATGATGCTGAGCCGCAGGGGCTCGATCCAGTCATGTGATTATTTACCTTTTTATGTCTTCCCTTGAAGACGACCGCAAAGGCTCCGTGTCCGACGAGGTCTTTCCGGCTGTATTCAAAGTCTCCCACCGTCTCCATTTTTTGGCAGGTGTCCGGGGGATACACAACAGCTTGTGATGGAGAGGCTGTCAGGGACAAGTTCTGCCAACTCTCGTTAACCTCTGTCCGAGAAGCCTGTCATCCCCAAATTATCAATGCGAAAGCTTCGGTGCACTTGAGAGTTTTCCCTAATAGACCTAAAGACGAAGTCTAAATCAAAACAAAGGACTAACTTAGCTAAATGTGAAGTTTACTAGCTAGATGCGCAGGATGCACCTAACTAGTTCCGCTGTCGCTCTCTGACCCAGTTAATAAGACATTTCGCAAAACAGCTAGATGAAATAGCTATTAATCAATCTCAGACCTATACAGTTTCCAAGCTACATGGTGTCAGTTCAGTTTGAAAGGATAGAAAGAGGTTGCAAACGCGCTCTCTCTCGTACTGTGCCTCGTTAACTCAATAACGGCGCGGTGGGTCATTGAGTTTCCCATTGCGAGCTGGCTGAAATGACAGCCAGAGGAAATCCAGGAATATTTACAAATACAACGGAGCAGATAAATAGCAATAAATAATATCTAGAAGTGTTCCGACATCTATTTTACATACATATAAACACTGCCGCTTATATAATAACAAGCCAGTTCATAAAACAACGCGATCCAGAACCGCTCCGATGCGTTTAAGGTTTAATGCAATAGTCATCTGTCCTTCTGCAATGATATGGTGCTCTCCTTCAAATCCATATGATAGCTGGGTACACCATTTCTTCAGTTCACCCCTCTCTGTCCTGCTTTCGATCTCGCGGGACAATACCGGAAAACATCGGTGGATCGCTTTTAGGAAACGAGGGAAAAGACGTTAAAAGCACTATCCGTTATGTGAAGGGGTATTTAATGTTTATCTTCAGTTCGTTCGGAGAAGTTGACCGTGATCACAGCTTGCTGCATTACAATGACAGAGCTCTTACATGAGAAGACGATCATAACGTGTTCATCCGCGTACGGGAGTGAATCACCCTCCGCCGCGAGAGCTAGTCCCACTCGCATCACAAAGCCTGAGCTCTGGAAGAAAACAGAGTATACGAAGGAGAAGAGCATTAACTGCGAAAAAGCGAACATTTTTCCATCAACATGCAGATTTTTAAACAATTACGTTAAAAAGAAAAAAATAAGGATAAAATAAATAAAAGAGATTAAGAGATATTATACCTAATGCGTACAAGAAAAACATGCATTTGAAATGTTCATAATGTGGAATAACTACTGTACGTGGAAGTCATAATTACACAGAGTGCTAGACTCCGGTGCTAATTTATGTTTAATAACACAAAAACAATATGACAGCGCTTGGTTCTCCCCCTGGCGGCGGCTGCCTGTATGAACACCCAAATGCAAACAAAATTGTTTATTTTTGTCAATAGAGAGCTCACTGGCATCCTCTGGTGGTAAAACGGACTGCAAAAATAATTTCTTCCCTTAGCATTTTTGTCGTTTTCCAATTAAAATATATAAACATTCATTAAAAATTAGGATACATTTACTTAAGCAGGAAAATTGCTAAAGATTTCTGAAAAAATATTAATATTAAGTCAGCTTATGCTTAAAACAAGAAAATGTTTTGAATTAAGGTTATTTTTCTTAGACCATTTACAGTTCTTGATTATTGTAAGTATAAAACCTGTTTCAGACATGACATAATATCTTTAGTCATTTTGCTTCTCAAGTAAATCTTTATTTAAGAATTATTAGATATTTATACAGTAAATAATAATAAAATAATATGTTTTAACATTGTACATGACTGCTGTTATTGCTAAAAAGTCACATGCTGAGTGACTCATGTCTCAGCATGCCTTTCACATGTCCATGTGATCACAGACTAAAACATTTATTGGGTGAGGTTACAGACATGGGTGGGTCCTTCTCCAGTGTCATGTTATGGTCACTTGGTGTTGGAGAACAGCGTGATTGGCAGTTTCCACTGGTCAAGAATTCTTTCTGTGATTTAATGGGAATTCTGACATACCTCTGAAATGCAATAATTCATAAATAAGTATGATTTTGAGATCCATCTTTTCACACTAAGCATAAAGAGCCGGGGAGGGGGTCTTTTTGAATTTGAAGATCAAAGTAAATTTAACTATTTTGTGAAACATGTAAGTATCTTCTGAGTACAAATGTGGGACTCATATGCAACTATTACAGAAGGTTCAAACACTTCAGAAGGAAAAATGATGCATTAAGAGCTAAGGGTATAACATTTTGAACAGAATGAAGATTTTTCTTATTTTGCATATTTTTTATTTAGTACTGCAAAAGATGGATCTCAAAATCATACAGACAATCATACATGTACAAATACACAAAAATGCTGAAAATCAAATTTGTGGGCCCTGAAGGATTTTTCCTTCTAAAGTGTATCTAGACTTTTGACCTCAACTGTTAATGTATTTTATTTAAGCAGTCTATTAAACTGTTATTAAACTCTCATTTATTTACATTACAAGCTATTAGAATTTAATCCTACATTTTGGCCATATAATGTGAATATCAGCAACTGCACCAAATTCCATATTTTTGTCTAAGTTTGCATAAAGATTCAATAAACTGATGAGTTTAGATCAAAATATGATAAGTATCATGAGATGTGAAAGTAGAAGGGTAATAATCAAATAACGAACATGATATTACTATTATGCCATGCTAATTTGTACTTTTTGGTAGTAAGTTTTAATCTGTTTCTAGTGCAATTATATTGCATATCAAAGATTTGAAAGCACAAAGATATTGCTATGAAAAATTATTAGTTCTTACAATAAATACAACAATACATGGTACTTTAATATATACCACTGAACTAAATGATTAACATATTCATTTACCATCATATATACAATAATATGTACATCAAAATAAGGTAAGTAAAGGTAAGAAGCTGCCCAGCTGGGCAATGTAACTAATGGAAACAGCAGAAATGAGATAAAAATAAAAGAGTATAATGGGAGAAAAATCAAACCAAGTAAGCAGTGAAATCCCATTAACGATTAGGAACACTGAATAAATCTTACCAGAGCCTACCAGAACTTTGTCTTTCCTTTTTTTTTCTTTTAAGCCCCTCTGTATTTCTTGTTCACAACCTCAAGTTTCTTTTTATTTTTCAAGACACAGGTTAAAAACAGAATTAACTGAATAATAAAAGTATATCTGTTGTTTTTGCTTTATATAGTCTGCTACTGGACATTTACCAAGCTAGGACAAAAGGATAAAAATAAAAATGTAAATAACAATATGTATGTGTATTGGTATAATCCTTCACAAACAAGATTCATTCAGACTCCAAGCACAGATTTGTTTAGTAGATTCACAACCAACGAACTGCTCTTCAAATGTTACCAGCTTGTGCTGAAGTCAGTTCGGGGGGAAAGTGACTTTAGTGAATGAAAGGTGTACGCCAATGCAAGAATGATTTGTTCACTTAAAAGATTCATTCAACACAGATTCATTCATGAACCACTAACATAGAGCAGTTCCTAATAGTGATGCTGGCCTTAACAGACACCACTACATGCACACACACAAATGAGAAACACATATGTGGATTAAATGAACATTAAATGGTAATAGAGAAGCATTTATTACATATAACATAGAGCTTATGCTGTTCTAATTGACTTATAGCTGATGATGTCGTTGTTTACATTTAAATGAGCCTCAACATTCTGTGTTAGTACAGCAGCTTTAGTTGACATTTAAAAAATCAACACAACTGTTCCTAAAGCTTTGAAGCCTGATCGCTCACACTTTCAGCTCTTCACAACTCTACAGTTTGGTGAGTTTTACCAATTTGTCAGCTTGTGAAGTGTTTCTTGATTCCTCTAAATGGAGCAGCGCCGCCTGAGACGAACCCGGTCTCTTCCCACACACCTGAGGGGATTCATAGTGGAGGCTGCCTTTTCCATTCAAGGCCCCTGTGAGCTTTCACAGCTGGCAGCTGCTATCAGGTTAGAGCACAATTACAGCTGCACCTCTGCCAAAGCTGGACTACCCAAAGGTTTGGAAAAGCGCTATGTGCAGAACGCTGCTTTCCTTCCCGACATTCAACCAGCAGCTACAGTATCTTCAGTGGATGTGTGTCAGGCTCCTCTGTGTCAGCAAGAAGAGCCCATCTCCATCCACGGCCACAGCATACAGGGCTACCAGGACATTTACCGTTCTGTAGCCAAGCCAATGATAAAGACACGCTGTGGTCGACGCCGTCCCTACAGCCTCGAGCTGGGACTGAAGATAAAGCAGCGCCTGTGGGAGAAGCTCAGCTGCCCATCACTGCTGGAGACCGAGCAGCCTGCAGGACGTGTCCTCATCACTGAAAGCTTCTCCAAAACCAGCAGAAGCTTGGCTCCACGAATCCACGTGGACATCAGTGAAGAGCCCCTGCCCGAGGAACCCCAAAGAAAGAAGGCCAGACACTGAGTCATCATAGTGTCACATGGAGCATCACACAGCGGGGTCTGGTGTGTAAATACTGTATATAGTTCTATACACAATATCTTAATAAAGTAAGTTTCAGTTTGTAGTTTTTGTTTTTAGCACATTGCTGTATTTTTGGTGATTGTGTATGTGGTTCCTAGGTTGTTCCAAGCAGGTTTTTGGCACATTGCTAGATGGTTTTGTCAGGATGATTTGGTGGTTTCTTGTGCGTTGACATGCGTTTGCCGAGGTTTTCTGCGCGGTTGTTAGTGTGTTGCGTTGCAGTTGCTTGTCTCTTCTTGTTGGTTTTTCACTCGTTGTTATTTGGTTGTTCGGATGTTTTGAGTGGTTTGTTGACACGTGGTTGTTTTAAGCAGTTGAGGTAGGTTAGATTAGTTAAGTGATTGCTCGGATGTTTTGAGTGGTTGGTTGACATGTGGTTGTTTTAAGCAGTTGGGTTAGGTTAGGGTCCCTCACATGGTTTGCAGCTTGACGTGCTGTGAGGGCTTGTGTGCATCAGTGATGCTGAGAGCTATGCCACTGGTAGTTCACAACTACTGGTAGGGTCACCCATAGTGGACAGGTCTCAGCTGAGATGCCAGACAAAGACAAACCACCTGATTCTGGACATTAGGAGATTGGCCTGATGTTTCTGGTAGAAGATCACAGTCTTATAATGATGGGAGCAACATCAGATCTGAATGAAAAAACTGATTATATGTGGAAGTCATCAATGGATTGATGAAAGCAACTGTTCAAACACAACAAGGAAGGTTAAGGTGTTACTAATATTAGTAAACTGAGATAATGATCATATGAAAACAGACAAGCAGTGAAAATTGAGGTAAGTAATTAATTTAGCTGTGAAACCGAGGATGATGAAATATGGAAAGTTTTGGTATAAATTTATAATCAGTAGATTCAAATATTTATTGAAAATTAATTGCATGATTCTTTAAAGTTAATTAGCATTATTGAAATTTTCTATATAGATTTATCTATATAACCCTCATCTGAAAAAGGTCAAAGGTCAAAATGTATTAGATGGGTTTTTTAAATGATGTTTCCTCATGCTGATTACAGTAGTCCAGTAGGTGGTGATATACATCAATGTAGTCTCCTCCATAAAACACAGAGAAAGAAGAAGACCACTGAGCCCAGTGCAGATTGATGATGTCAGGTATGTTATACTATATTATACCATGGTTTTCTATGCTTCAGAAAAAGACCAAACTTGGCAGATTTTTTTTTTTCTGATGTACAAAGCTCTGCAACATAATACAAGATAATACAAGCTCTGCAAGATAATACATTAAAATGGTAAGTCACACAAAGTGCAATATCAAGCAGTGAAACAAGCTGTTTTGTACAGCTAAAAATAGCTGGATGTGGATGAGACCAGAAGCCAGACCCAAATGGCCACACCCACTCTTATGGGAAGAAAAAGGTGGATTGCTTTAATGCCTGTTGCTTCTGTTGTCAGTGTATTACCCTAAATGCATTTGGGCTCGCTTAAGTTGTTAATAAATGCTTTTTATCGTGATAACCTATAAAGTATGTGCTTTGGTACAATCGTTTACAAGTAAAGTAAAACTTTCTCAAACTTATAAATGATGTACAATTACTGAAGTACTTCACAACCCTGGACATCAGCTATCTAAAGAGAACTGACAAAAAAATTGTTCAGGTAAATTTCATGGGAATACCTAATATCGTAAACCCTTCAAAAGGGTATAGTATATGTTGCAAAATATACATGCTGCACTTATTAGAGTGGCATTTTTACTGTTTTTCTTCTTAAACTGTTCCTTTTTAGGAAAGAATATGACCTACTCAACTTTGTTTTATTAATTCTTCTTCTAATGCTCACAGTTTGGACTGCTTTTCCAGAATGTCTTGGGAGCAGCAGGCTGTTTATCAGGCCAGGAAGGCTTTTGTAACTGGAAGATCTTAACCCCTGGACTACAGAATTAAACAACTTCAAAACTTAAAGCGATTCAAGAAAAAACAACAGACCTGTAAATAAAAACTTTCTTACCATTGCAAATGAGGTGTACACAGTCTGTCTTGTTTTGTTTTCCCTTTGAATTTAGTTTATTTTTCTTACACTATTGAGAGTTTTTTTTTTCCTTCAAAATCCTTCAGGTCCCACAAATTCTTTTTTTTTTTTTTTCAGCTTCTTTTTTTTAACCCTTTCCAACAATGACTGTATGATTTTGAGATCCATCTTTTCTAAGGACAACTGCGGGACTCATATGCAACTATTAGAGAAGGTTCAAACGCTCACTGATGCTCCAAAAGGAAACACAATGCATTAAAGGCCAGGGGTGTAAACTTTTGAACTGATTGAAGATGTGTACATTTTTCCTTTTTTGCCTAAATATATATATTTTTTTCATTTAGTACTGCCCTTCAGAAGCTAGATATGATACTTACATGTTTACCAGAAGACAAAATAAGTTAAATTTACACTGATCTTAAAATTAAAAAAGTTTTCACCCCTGGCCCTTAATGTATTGCGTTTCCTTCTGGAGCCTCAGTGAGCATTTATCCGAAGAAGAACGGGCAATTTAACTATTCAGGACAAACAAGAAACCTCATGAAAAACTATCACTAAATAAAACAAAACAAAAAACACAGTTGTGGATCATTCAGGTAACAACACAGTAATAAGAATCAAGTGTATGTAAACTTTTGAACAGGATAATTTTTATAAATTCAACTATTATTTTCTCTTGTGGACTATATGTAAATATATTTTATGTGAAATGTCTTATTCAGGTCAGAACTAAATAAAAATAATATGCATTTTGTATGATCCCTGTTATTTTGGTAAAATAATTAACATTTTGCAGATTCTGCAAGGTGTATTTAAACTTTTGACCTCAGCTGTATGTGTATATGTATATTCCTTGACAAACAAGACTGATTCAGACTCCAAACACAGATTTGTTTAGTAGATTCACAAAAATGAACTGCTCTTTCACAAGCCACACTCAAATGCTACCAGCGTATGCAAAAGTCAATCTATGGAGGCAGAAAAAGCTACCAAAGCAGTTGTACGCTTTAAAGGTTTTAATGAATGAAAGGTATAAGTGCAAGAATGATTTGTTTACTTAAACACACAGACTCATTCATGAATCACTAAGATTGAGTGGTTCCTAATAGTAATGCTGGCCTTAACAGACACCACTACATGCACACACACAGATGAGGAACATATATGTGGATTAAATGAACATTAAATGGTAATAGAGAAGCATTTATTACATATAACATAGAGCTTATGCTGTTCTAATTGACTTATAGCTGATGATGTCGTTGTTTACATTTAAATGAGCCTCAACATTCTGTGTTAGTACAGCAGCTTTAGTTGACATTTAAAAAATCAACACAACTGTTCCTAAAGCTTTGAACCCTGATCGCTCACACTTTCAGCTCTTCACAACTCTACAGTTTGGTGAGTTTTACCAATTTGTCAGCTTGTGAAGTGTTTCTTGATTCCTCTAAATGGAGCAGCGCCGCCTGAGACGAACCCGGTCTCTTCCCACACACCTGAGGGGATTCATAGTGGAGGCTGCCTTTTCCATTCAAGGCCCTTGTGAGCTTTCACAACTGGCAGCTGCTATCAGGTTAGAGCACAATTACAGCTGCACCTCTGCCAAAGCTGGACTACCCAAAGGTTTGGAAAAGCGCTATGTGCAGAACGCTGCTTTCCTTCCCGACATCCAACCAGCAGCTACAGTATCTTCAGTGGACGTGTGTCAGGCTCCTCTGTGTCAGCAAGAAGAGCCCATCTCCATCCACGGCCACAGCATACAGGGCTACCAGGACATTTACCGTTCTGTAGCCAAGCCAATGATAAAGACACGCTGTGGTCGACGCCGTCCCTACAGCCTCGAGCTGGGACTGAAGATAAAGCAGCGCCTGTGGGAGAAGCTCAGCTGCCCATCACTGCTGGAGACCGAGCAGCCTGCAGGACGTGTCCTCATCACTGAAAGCTTCTCCAAAACCAGCAGAAGCTTGGCTCCACGAATCCACGTGGACATCAGTGAAGAGCCCCTGCCCGAGGAACCCCAAAGAAAGAAGGCCAGACACTGAGTCATCATAGTGTCACATGGAGCATCACACAGCGGGGTCTGGTGTGTAAATACTGTATATAGTTCTATACACAATATCTTAATAAAGTAAGTTTCAGTTTGTAGTTTTTGTTTTTAGCACATTGCTGTATTTTTGGTGATTGTGTATGTGGTTCCTAGGTTGTTCCAAGCAGGTTTTTGGCACATTGCTAGATGGTTTTGTCAGGATGATTTGGTGGTTTCTTGTGCGTTGACATGCGTTTGCCGAGGTTTTCTGCGCGGTTGTTAGTGTGTTGCGTTGCAGTTGCTTGTCTCTTCTTGTTGGTTTTTCACTCGTTGTTATTTGGTTGTTCGGATGTTTTGAGTGGTTTGTTGACACGTGGTTGTTTTAAGCAGTTGGGTTAGGTTAGATTAGTTAAGTGATTGCTCGGATGTTTTGAGTGGTTAGTTGACATGTGGTTGTTTTAAGCAGTTGGGTTAGGTTAGATTAGTTAAGTGATTGCTCGGATGTTTTGAGTGGTTGGTTGACACGTGGTTGTTTTAAGCAGTTGGGTTAGGTTAGATTAGTTAAGTGATTGTTCGGATGTTTTGAGTGGTTGGTTGACACGTGGTTGTTTTAAGCAGTTGGGTTAGGTTAGATTAGTTAAGTGATTGCTCGGATGTTTTGAGTGGTTGGTTGACATGTGGTTGTTTTAAGCAGTTGGGTTAGGTTAGGGTCCCTCACATGGTTTGCAGCTTGACGTGCTGTGAGGGCTTGTGTGCATCAGTGATGCTGAGAGCTATGCCACTGGTAGTTCACAACTACTGGTAGGGTCACCCATAGTGGACAGGTCTCAGCTGAGATGCCAGACAAAGACAAACCACCTGATTCTGGACATTAGGAGATTGGCCTGATGTTTCTGGTAGAAGATCACAGTCTTATAATGATGGGAGCAACATCAGATCTGAATGAAAAAACTGATTATATATGTGACCCTGGACCACAAAACCAGTCTTAAGTCGCTGGGGTATGTTTGTAGCAATAGCCAAAAATACATTGAATGGGTCAAAATTATTGATTTTTCTTTTATGCCAAAAATCATTAGGAAATTAAGTAAAGATCATGTTCCATGAAGCTTTTTTGTAAAATTCCTACTGTAAATATATCAAAATGTAATTTTTGATTAGTAATATGCATTGTTAAGAACCTAATTTGGACAACTTTAAAGGTGATTTTCTCAGTGTTTAGATTTTTTTGCACCCTCAGATTCCAGATTTTCAAATAGATGTATCTCGGACAAATATTGTCCTATCCTAACATACCATACATCAATGGAAAGCTTATTTATTGAGCTTTTATATGATGAATACATCTCAGTTTTGTAAAATTTAACCTTATGACTGGTTTTGTGGTCCAGGGTCACATATGTGGAAGTCATCGATGGATTGATGAAAGCAACTGTTCAAACACAACATGGATGGCAACATTGTTACTAATATTAGTAAACTCATGTAAATACAGACAAGCAGTGAAAATTTAGGGGAGTAATTAATTTTGCTGTGAAACTTAAAAGTTTTGGTTTACATTGATAATTGATAATTAGTCGATTAAAATATTTATTCATAAGTATGATTCTTTAGAGTTAATCAGCATTATTCACAGATGCTGTAATTTGTCTCTATATGTTAGATTTATCTGTAATATACAGTTAACCTTCATCCAAAAAAGGTCAAAGGTCAAAATGTATTAAATTGTTTTTCAAAAGGATGTTTTCCCATGCTGACTTCACTAGTCCAGCAGTAGTTGGCGGTATACATCACTGTAGTCTAGTAGTATCCACCATAAAACACAGAAGAAGACCAACGATCTGACGTAGGTTGATGGTGTTATGTTGATATCTTTGATATCTGCCTGTTTCAGACATCTGAAAGTTGCCTTTCATTCAGCAGCTTTGCACATTACAATATTGCCATTTATCCTTATCGTACGGTTCAGTCTAAGTTAAGTTTTCGAAAGAGTTTACGAATGTACATAGAAATTGCACTTTACTTAAATTGTGAACCTACAGAATTAAACGTATTTTCTGACATAGACTAAAACGAAATATAACGTGTCCACATTTAATTTCTAAAATTTAGTACTTAGGTTTTTCACGATTCAGAAAAAGTCATGTTTATTCATAATTTTCTGAATGTGACGATATTTTAGGACTGTACATGACTGTAACGTTGCATGCTGGACTGAACACTGAAGTCGT
Organism: Garra rufa; assembly: GCF_049309525.1. NCBI lineage: Eukaryota > Metazoa > Chordata > Actinopteri > Cypriniformes > Cyprinidae > Garra > Garra rufa. The sequence goes on from NC_133374.1 coordinate 23,636,136, forward strand.
TCTCAGCATTGACACAACCGAGATGAAATGATATGAACGAATCGTTTAGTAAACTGATTCAAGAGATTCGAGTCACTAAAATGAATCAAAATCCCAATCTCTGGAACGACGGACGAACTCCACCCACCGGAATTAACTTACACTATAACTAGAGGTCGTCCTCCTTGCAAATCCATAAAAAAGACAACATTACAGCCGAAATAAACAGAAAAGTTAATGTAAGTGCTTTAACGATCACACAGTGTTCACATTTCTGCTTATAGACCCTACTTCTTTCATGCCTTTTGCTTGTTTTGTTAGTACATTACCTTAAATGCATTTGGGTTCGCTTGTTAATAAATGCTTTTTATCATGATAACCTACATGTACTTTAGTACAATAGTTTTCGAGTAAAGAAAAACTTTCCCAAACCTGTAAATGATGTACAGTTTACTCAAGTACTTTACAACCCTGTGCGTTAGCTATCTAAAGAGAACTGATTTTCATAGGAATACCTAATGTTGTAAACGTGCAGACGTTTCAAGAGGGTGTAGTACATGTTGCGAAACATGATGAGCTTTGCAAATATGACCCTGGACCACAAAACCAGTCATAAGGGTGAGTTTTTTGAGATTGAGATTTATAACATCATCTGAAAGCTGAATAAATAAGCTTTCCATTGATGTATGGTTTGGAAGAATAGGACAATATTTGGAGATACAACTATTTGAAAATAATCTAAGGGTGCAAAAAAAAAAAAAAAAAAAAAAAATCAAGATATTCAGATAAATTAAGTTATTAGCAATGCATATGACTAATCAATTAAGTTTTGATATATTCACAGTAAGAAATGTACAAAATATCTTCATGGAACATGATCTCTACTTAAAATCCTAATGATTTTTCACAAAAAAAAAAAAAAAAAAAGAAAAGTATAATTTTGATTTATACAATGTATTTTTGGCTATTGCTACGGATATACCCTTGGTACTTATGACTGGTTTTGTGGTCCAGGGTCAGAAATATGGCATTTTTACTGTTTTTTTAATTTTAAACTGTCCCTATTTTTTATGAAAGAATATTACCTACTCAACTTTCTTTCATTAATTCTGGACTGACTATCCAGAATGTCTCGGGAGCAGCAGGCAGTTCAGCAGGCCAGGAAGGCTTTCTTGACTGGAAGATCTAAACCCCTGGACTACAGAATTAAACAACTTCAAAACCTAAAGCGATTCATTAAAGAAAAAACAACAGACATCACTAATGCCATGAGGAAAGACCTCCATAAGGTGAATCAAAATTGCAATCTCTGCATGTTTTATTTGGATGTGTGTTTGTATTGAACATAATAGCTGTGTTTTCACAGACTGCAAATGCAACACAGCTGTTTGAGATCCTTGGCTTGGAGGGAGAAATCAATCTGGCTGTCAGCAAGCTGGCTGAGTGGGCAGCTCCTCGTCCTGTGAATAAAAACCTTCTCACCATTGCAGATGATGTGTACATACAGCCAGAGCCTCTTGGTGTTGTGCTTATAATTGGGGCATGGAACTATCCAATAGCAGTCACCCTGCAACCCCTTGTGGGTGCCATTGCTGCAGGTAGATTTACCGTTTTACCTTTCTCTAAAGTAGTGCATAAAAATTATTGTGCAAACCATTTATGTGAGAAACAAATGCAACTATTCACTAATATTGCCTTTATATATTTGTCATTATATCTGAAAGCTGCTTCTGATCTTTTTGTTTCTGTAGGTAATGCTGCAGTTGTGAAACCATCAGAAGTGAGCTCTCACACAGCCAAAGTTTTGGAGCTCCTGCCTCTCTACCTGGACCCTGTAATATTTAATTCAATGACACTGTCATTTTTAAAGTGTTATTGTTTTTTCATTTTATTTGCTTAATTCTAACCTTAAAGGGATAGTTCACACAAAAATGTAAATTATGTCATTAATTACTCACCCTCATGTCGTTGCAAACCTTCCTTTATCTTCGGAACACCAGTTAAGATATTTTTGATGAAATCCGAGAGCTTTCAGACCCTGCATAGACAGCGACACAACTAACATGTTCAAGGCCCAGAAAGGTAGTAAGGACATCATTAAAATAGTGGTAAAACTATAATGTTATGAAGCTACAAGAATACTTTTTGTGTGCAAAGAAAACAAAAATAACAAATAGTTATTAAGTCATTATAATATAATAAGCATAAGTTGTTTTTGAATGTGGAAGTTGCGTCTATGCAGGGTCAGAAAACTAAGATTTCATCAAAAACATCTTCATTTGTGTTCCATGATAACTAAGGTCTTATGGTTTTGGAACAACATGAGAGCGAGTTATTAATGACAGATATTTCATTTCTGGGTGAACTCACCCTTTAATTCTATTATGTGTTCAGGAGATGTATCAAGTGGTGACAGGAGGGGTTCCAGAGACCCAGGAGCTGCTAAAGCAGCGTTTCGACCACATCTTCTACACTGGAAACAGCACGGTTGGGAAACTGGTTATGGAAGCAGCATCTCATCATCTCACACCAGTGACTTTAGAACTGGGTGGAAAAAGCCCCTGTTATATTGACAAGAACTGTGACATCAGAATTGCCTGCCGGTAAGTCTGCCATGAATTATATAAACTTAAAACTAAATAAACATATTAGATAATAACGTATTATATAATAGTATAATGTAGAGAATAACTGACGACTGGCCATTGAATTATTAGAAAAATCATGTACACCCAAGTTGGTAATGTGATGTGCTCACAACATGAATCAGATATTAGCTTTTTTAAAGGGTTAGTTCACCCAAACAATGAAAATTCTGCCATTAATTACTTACCCTCATGTCGTTTCAAACCCGTAAGACCTTTGTTTATCTTCGCAAATTAAGATATTTTTGATGGGTTCTGAAAGCTTCCTGACTCTCCATAGACAGCAATGCAACTGACACGGCCCAGAAAGGTAGTAAGGACATTGTTAAAATAGTCCATGTGACTCTTGTAAATGGTGGCAGAGACTGACGCAGAAGAAATTGTTGAATGAAGTCATTTGCTGCGTTCCAATTCGCATTCTATCCGTCCTAAATAGTATTCGAAAATAGAATTAGTATGTCCCAAATCGTAGTATGTTCAAAAAAGTATTCCAAAGATTCCCGGATGGTCTACTACTTAACTTCGGAATTCGAAGTGCGGATCAATGCACACTCTAACGGCTAAAATTGCCCACAACACATTGCGCGGTGAACGAGGATTCGATTAGAACTACAAACACGCTAAAAAGTGTTAAAAAACTACAAACAAGGAGGATATGCGCGACCAACGGACAGGTAGAGAGAAAGGGGTTTGAGTGATAAATTATCAATGTGTAACCTGATGAAAGAATTTTTTTTTTATGTTATCCGTGTTATATTTCATGTGCAGCAACATTATGAACTTTTATAATGATAGGTTTGGTCATTAAAGTTTAAATGCATAATTATGCAAACACAAAAGCAGAGTTCTCGGCATGAAAGACTCGTGCCTCTTCATTTCTCTCTAATATGGTAGGAAATGAAATTAAACGAAATGTAGATAATGTTAACTGTGATGATTGACAAGGCAGTTTAAACAGTGACAGGATTCAGGTAACTAAGCAACAGAGCGTCCGTTAAAGAAGCAGTTATGACGAAGTAGTATGTCCCAAAGCTTGCCTACTATTCTGCTACATACTCAAAAGTATGTACTTTTTCGTCACAAAAAGAGTACATACTTTTAGGGCATAGTATAAGTAGGCGAATTGGGACGCAGCAATTATTTTTGTTTTCTTTGCTGAAAATATTCTTATAGCTTCATAACATTAAGGTTGAACCACTGATGTCAATCGGTGTTTTAACAATGTCCTTACTACCTTTCTGGACCTGGGAACGTTTCAGTTACATTGCTGTCTATGCAGGGCAGAAAGCTCTCAAATTTAATAAAAAACAGAATGATAAGATTTGTTTTTTTGGTTTGTTTAGTGATAGTTGTTCATGAGTCTCTTGTTTGTAATGAACAGTTAAACTGCCCGCTGTTCTTCAGAAAAATCTTTCAGGTCCCACAAATTCTTTGCTTTTTCAGAATTTTTGTGTATTTGAACCCTTTCCAACAATGACTGTATGATTTTGAGATCCATCATTTCACACTGAGGACAACTGAGGGACTCATATGCAACTATTACAGAAGGTTCAAATGCTCACTGATGCTCCAGAAGGAAAAACAATGCATTAAGAGCCAGGGGTGAAAACTTTTGAACAGAATGGAGAGGTGTACATTTTTTTCTCATTTTGCCTAAATATCATATTTTTTTCACTTAGGCCTTCAGAAGCTACAGAAGATACTTGCATGTTTCCCAGAAGACGAAATCACTTAAATTACCCTGATCTTCAAATTAAAAGTTTTGACCCCCCAGCTCTTAATGTATTCTGCATAGACAACAACACAACTGAGACTGAAGTGGAAGTGAAGAAATTGTTGAATAAATTTGCTATTTTTGTTTTCTTTGCACACAAAAGTTGCGTTACTATCTATGTAGGGTTAGAAAGCTCTTGGTTTACATCAAAAATATCTTAAGTTGTGTTCTGAAGATGAACTAAGGACTGATGTGTTTAGAATGACATGATAGTGAGTAATTAATGACAGAATTAAAAATTTTGGGTGATCTTTTTAAGGATCTTTGAAATAACTGAAATCATTCTGCAAAATGATATGGACATGCGGTCAAGACCTGTTTTGAACATTTTTGAGTTATTAAAAAAGTGAAAATCAACCAGTTTTTTCAATATAATGCTGGTTCCCCAATGTTCTCGCATCCTTAGACGAATCACCTGGGGCAAGTATATGAACTGCGGCCAGACCTGCATTGCGCCTGATTACATCCTCTGTGAATCCAGCATCCAAGACAAAGTGATTAATGAGATCCACAATTGCATCCAGGTTTGTTCATATTTTAGATGCTATTGCTTTTATGACAGTGTGACTTTTTGTCCTCATTGTATTATTTATTCACTTACAGGAGTTTTATACGAATGATCCCAAAAGCTTTGCTGACTATGGACGGATTATTAACCAGCGGCATTTTAAGAGGATAATGGCACTTGTGGAGGGTAGCACAGTGGCTATCGGAGGAGACAGTGATGAATCGGAGTGTTATATTGGTATGTACTAATTTAGCAAACGTTAGGGAAACATGTCATGCTGTCGTGAGTTCACAAGTGTCCTGTGTGTACAGCTCCTACTGTTTTGAGGGATGTGACTTCAGGATCCAAAGTGATGCAGGAAGAGATCTTTGGACCAATTCTGCCCATCATCACTGTTAACGGCTTAAAAGAAGCAATTCAGTTCATCAACGAACGAGAAAAGCCTCTGGCACTCTACGTTTTCTCTCCTAGCAAAAAGGTAGGGTGATGCATTATTTCCACCAGCAGTTAAACAGCAATTGTACAATTTGTATTTTCTCGCAGGTCATTAAACAGATGATATCGGAGACGTCCAGTGGAGCGATTGTAGCCAATGACTGTCTGGTGCATTTCACCATAAGTGATTTGCCGTTCGGTGGGATTGGTGAGTATCTTTATTCATTTTCATAGCTTTCTAAATTAGCAGAAAAAACAACTCACATAATTGATTCATTATGTAATTGTAACAGGTAATAGTGGAACTGGTTGTTATCATGGGAAATACAGTTTCGATCAGCTAAGTCACCTTCGCAGCTGTCTTATCAAGAAGTTGAACATGGAGGGAGTGAATCAGATGCGCTACCCACCCCATACAACAGAGAAGTTACGCTGGGCCCGCATTTTACTCTTGAAGCAAGTTAATCTGTCTCGCTGGCGTCAAGTGGCACAGGTTGCTGTGTTTGCGGCACTGGCGGCCTTTGTGGTGCAGGTGAGATGTTTCCTACAAAGTACTTGGGTAAATGTAGCAAATAAGAGATAAACATAATATTTCCTATGGGATATTTCATAGTAGGCTACTTAAAATTAAAATATATGCATATACATACACCATTAAGATGTTTGGGGTTGCTGTTGTTTTTAGGGGTTCAAGCATGTAGTGCTGAAACCCTATTATAATTGTTAAAATGGCCAAGGATCAGCAGATCAATCCATAAGTCATAGGGACTTGTAAGTTGGAAGGATGGTAGTACTCACAGCATCTACAACGTCACCAAGGCTCGCCCCAAATGGCCTGACAGTGCTACAGCGATCAAAAGTACAAAATCGCTCCAAAACCATTCGACCTCAAGTGGCTTACGCAGGAAAAAAAATGCATGCCTCGGCTTTGTATGTCACCCGGCAAAATTTTTAGGTATTGTGCATTTTTTTTTTTTTTAAGTACTTTTGCAAACTTAGTTCTAGGTTTTTCGCCCGATCAGAACCACACCAGTGCAGGAAGATTCTTTGGAGAGTGAATATCAATAATTATCAAAAACAGTTTAACTTTTGACTCTCTGTCGTAAAGGGACGCCAAATTGTTTGAAAGGGGCAGGGCTGCCTTTACTAAAATAGCTATAACTTTTGAATGAAATGAGATCTTCACCTAACTGAAAACTCGTATGTAAGAGGTGAATCTGAGGTCACATTAAAAAAAGTTGTGGGAAAGAGAGAAGCACATTACTGCCATAATTACACAACATTTCGTCCTATAAACGTAAAATCGGTACGCACGGTCTTGGTCCAAAGTGCCACAACTGGCTATAAGGACCTTTGCTTATCTCAGAAAACATAGCCGCTATAGGCCGATGAACTTTGAGCACCTATAAGACAAGGTTGACAGAGGTCGCTCGGTTGGCCTGTTTGACTTATGACCCTAAAGGTCTGAGAAATTTAAAAAAAAAAAAAAAAAAAAAAAACGGTCACTGGGGGGAAGCAATATTGCATTTTTCAAGGGTGTAAACGATTGTATATTGCATGGTTTTTCACACATACACAAGATATTCATATCATACGATAGACCTCCTCATTCTGAAAAACTTTGCTCTAGAACCACTGTTTGTTAAATGATTGAGAAAATGTAGAAAACTAGTCCTAGGTTTTTCGCTCAAATCTGGAAAAAAAAAAACACTGCAGTACAATTCTCTAGACTCTGTAGGTCAATAATTATAAAAAATGTTGAAATTGACCCTTTTGGGAAGCTATAACCAGGTCTTTAGAAAAGGTGCTTGTCCAAATGTACCCAAGAGCCTATGAAGTCTAAACGAAATCTCAAAACTTCACAAAGCCTGCTGAGCACATGCGACAGGTGATTCTAGACAAGCATGCTAAGTTTTAGGGAGATCAGACCATAGCTAGTGCTATAACAGTCATAAACATTAAAAACAACATTTTTTATTTGAACATATTTTAAAATGTAATTTATTCCTGTGATGCAAAGCAAAGCTTTTCAGCAGCAATTACTCTAGTCTTCAATGTCACATGATCCTTCAGAAATCATTCTATGCTGATTTTTTGCTCAATTATCATCAACGTTGAAAACAGTTGTACTGATTCATATTTGGGTGATCCTTTAGTGAACAAAACGTTTGAAAGAAAAGTCACTTTTGATTAATTTAGTGCATCCTTGTTGAATAAAGTCACTTGGCTTGAGATCACCCGTTAAATGTTGTTCCTATGAAGATTGTAAAAAAGAAGCCTATGCTTTCTACAATGTAGATTGTTGTTAAACAATAATGCTGTATAATAATCCACTGTCTGATTTAGTCATAAATTATGTGCCTTGAATTGTCTTCCTGCTGTAAACCATTTCTGTAAACCATGTGTTTTGTGCTTTGCAGAGGTTTTTGCGACGATGAGGACAACCTGAAGATTGTCTCTTTGACCCGTCATCTTAGATGCCTTTTGATGTGGTTCCCTCTTCCATGTCCACCACACATCATCAGTCTCTTATCATATTAATTCATATGATATAGATTCATGTCTTTGTTACTTGGGACTTCTGTTAACAAGTAATATCATTAATCATTAATATGATGTAAAATCATAGGGTCTGATAGGGAGAGTAGAACTCTTGGTAATGTTTTATAATAACTTGAGTCACTATCAAGCATTATAAAATAAAGTAAAACCTTAATAAGAGTCTAACCATCTGAATTATTTATGAATGAATGAAAATTACAATAAATGTTGTACTATCAGTGTTTTGTGTGTCATGCTGAAAAAACACCATCACCTTTCTTTGCTGGGAAAAAATAAACAGCAGAAACCATCACAGAATTTGTAATGGTTTTACTGGTTGTAATGGGAATTATACTGGTTTTAATGGAAACTATATTGGTGCCTATTGGTCTCTACTGGTAATTGGTTGCCTTCTGTTGGTGGCTTGTTAAAACCACTAAATCCTAATGGTATATGTCACAAAACACACTAGAGGAAACCATTTTTAATGGTTAAAAGTTGGTTTGTAACAGCATTTGTAGTTCAAACCATTAGAATTTCTGTGATGGTTTCTATTGTGTTTTTTTTTTTTTCAGCAGGGATGTTACACCCACTTTTGTACCTCTGCTTTATAAAGAGCAGATAATTTTCCGTGATAAACGGACGTGTGTCCTGTAGGTTTAGCCGTACCGATGCGCCGCCCTCTGATGAGCATATAACCGGGGCTGTTGGGTTCTAATGTTTCGCGACGTCCCCGCACCGGAGCCGAGAAGCATTCCGCTATTCTGAACCTTTGCGAACTATTTTATGTAAGTATTAGACAAGATGTAAAGCGTGTTGACATATTTCCCGAATGGCTGCATGACTTCTATAAGCAGATTTCCGAATGTTTCATACATTTGCCGTGAACAAACCGTGCTAAAACGAAGATGTTGTTGGAATCTCCATAAATGTGCGGCTAGTTTAAATGTATTCCCAGCGGTAACATTTGTGACCAACTTTTGAGTTTCAAGAGTCTAAAAAGACTTCTTGTTCTGTTTTAAACCAAATTGTCAACTATGAGTGAAAGTGCACATTGTTTTGATTTTTTTGTGAACGTTTGTTCGTGCTAAACGGTCACGTGACCACAGCTGTCTAAAGTCGATTGTTCCCTAATGTCTGTAAAAAAGTCCATACTAGAGATACAACTACAATATTTGATGCATAGCATATTTAAAGACTCTTTTATTAATTATGCTGTGTTTCATTAAAAACATGATCCCAATTAATGTAAACATGTACAGATAGTTGCCAATAGTTAAATAAGTTATTAAAAATGTAGCTACTTTATTGTGCAGTGTTAATGGCAGGTCTTATTGAGTAATACTATTATGGTGTCCAGGAATACAAGGCAAAATGTTCATATTTCAGTTTCAAAATGTTTAAGAAAAGGCATGCAGTTCATGGTTAGTAATTTTTTAAATATCCAAAAATATGTAGCTGTTAAAGAAGAGGAAACGGTCCCACTTTACATTAGGTGGCCTTAACTACTATGTACTTACATTTAAATTAATCATTGGTACAGTGTACTTATTGTGTACATACATGATTTTACATTTTATATATTTTTAAAAACCTATATGTAATTACATTTCCGTAATTACCACTGTTGACCCATCCCTTACACCCTAACCCACCCTTAAACCTATCCATACCACCAAACCTGTCCCTAACCTTACCCATATCCCACCTTAATAGAAGCAAAAGTGTTTTGCAATGCAATATGACCACATTAAGTACATCATACTTATTTTTTATTGTAAGTACATAAAAGTTAAGGCCACCTAATATAAAGTGTGACCCAATATTTGATAAGTATCATATCAACATTTACAGATAGTTGCCAATAGTTAAATAAGTTATTAAAAATTTAGCTACTTATTGTGCAGTGTTTATGGCAGGTCTTAAGTACTATTGTGGTGACCAGGCATACAAGGCAAAATGGTAATATTTCAGTTTCAAAATATTTAAGAAAAGGCATGCAGTTCATGGTTAGTATTTTTTTTAATATACAAAAATATGTAACTATCAAAAAAAAAAAAAAAAGAAGAAACACATGGCCTTATTTGTTATTATACAAATACCTTAAAACAATAGACATACAAGAATATACTTTATATTATTCCACTACAAAGCTGAATAACAGATACATAATTCTATTTCTTTGATAGCTATAGAAAAAGATGGCATTTTGTTGAAAAGTGCACTTTGTGTATTTAAATTAAAATGTATTTTATAGAATTATAAGATTAATTCAATATGCCTCATTTTTAATGCAGTTATGGTCTTTCAACCAAAAATAACATTTTCAAAAAGGAAATTAAAATGGGAAGAATTTTGTCATCTATAAACACAGACACATCCTTCCACAGGCTTATAGACAGCTGCAATGCCTGAAAAGATGGTGCGTACTGTGTTGATTTAATTTCCAAAGAACAAAAAGAGCAGGTCAAATAAGTGTCCTTTTTACTTTTATAAAGAAAGTGTTTAACAGCATAAAATGTATGTGTTATCTTAATATTATGCACATTTATTTTAATTTGTGACCTTTTTTTTTTTTTTATAATAACCAAACAATTGAGATCACTAACAAACTTGGCTCAGTACATGATTTGGTGTCTGTCTTATATTAAAACAAAGCAAATAGCTTCATTATTATTTCTAACTTTTGAAAAACAAATCTTACCACGCACAATATTGACTGGGTTAAGTAAAAGTAAGTCAGGGTAGCAAGCTACACCTCTATATAGAGAAACATCCCCAGAATAAATATACACCCGTGCATGTCATTTTTTTAACTGAAGTTTAAATGATTTATAATAGGATATCCCTGACAATTTAACAACTCGTATATTTCTATCAACAAATCTTGATGATGAAAGACAGAGGGTTTCACAGGTGTTTTATCTATTAGTCACATATTAATAGGAAAAAAAAGGCCACACCGAGCTTGTTAAAGATAAAATCAGAGATAAAGTTCCATATCAGGAAATATTTTTTCACCAATAAATCTTAATAATAAATCTTAAAGTCTAAATAAATAAAGGCCAACATATGTCAACATTTTTATCTACTGTAGATGTGTAGAAGACGTAACATTAAACTTGTGGTGTTAAAATGCCTTCAGCTTTGGCCAGAAGTGCATGACCTCTAGACAAGTTTTTTTTAATGATCACTTTTCAGAAAAAAAAAAGTCCTCTTGAAACCACAAACCATTGTCTTTCAGTCCTTTGCAGTGTTCCACATAACATCAGTAATAAATACTAGCCAATGGAGATTCTGCAAGTGTGTCCATAGAGGGTTTTTTGAGCTAACTGGATAGTAAAATACCTTCATTTCAGAACTGATATGGTAATGGAAAGCTGAAATGATTTTAATGTTTTAATGGTCTGAAGATGAATTGTCAAGCCAATATTAATTTTAGTCAATTTTTAAGAAATGTAACTTTTCTGCTCAAATCTGTAGGAAATATAAATGGAGAAGCAGGTTGTGGATGATTTAAGGGAGGTCTTCCAGTCAGGCAAATCCAGACCCCTGGAGTACAGAAAACAGCAGCTCAGAGCCCTGCTCCGCCTCATCACTGAACGCCAAGCAGACATCGAACAAGCTCTAAAACAAGACCTCAACAGGGTACAGAAGCCATTTTCAGGATCAATGTTTTCTTTAAAAGCTATAAAGTATATTGTTTTTATTGTCTTTGGAGTCATTGAAGTCACTAAATCTATATTCCCACCATCAGAACACATATAACACTTCACTCTTTGAGCTGATCAGCATTGAGAATGACATCAAGTTGGCAGAGCGTGACATGGCAGACTGGGCAGCTCCTCAGCCGGTGAAGAAGAATCTCAACAGCGCACTTGATGATGTTTACATAAAGCCAGAACCTCTGGGTGTTGTGCTGATAATTGGAACCTGGAACTACCCTTGGGCCATGATCCTGCAACCCCTGGTTGGAGCTATTGCTGCTGGTAGTAGATTTTTTTTTGTGGCTAATTACAAGTTGTGTTCAGCCATGCTACTTCCACAATGTGAAGCATTTACAAACAGAAGACTAGTTCTGCTGGTACTGCTGGCATGAGTGCAGCTTGTTAGAATTACAAGAATTAGGATACAGGTTAAAAGTAAGGAGAACCTCGTAGCAGATCTAGACATGTGGTGCTGGGGAGGAGGGGTGTTAAAGCAAATTCTAATGCTGAGCTTGATGAGCTTGGGATGAAAATGATAAGGTTGTGCAGATAGGAATGAGAGCTCAATTGACTGCACTGCTGGCTTTGAAGAACCTGAAGAGTTTCGTGACTGAACTATGCATTTCTTTTAAAGACGGAGCAAGTTTTTGAAGAAAGAATTAAAGAAGATTAAAGAATAGGAATGTGACTTAAGAAATTAATAGTGGCATGTTAACGTTTATTCTCTTTTAGCTCATTAAAGGATTGGTTCACTCCAGAATTAAAATTTTCTGGTAATTTACTCACCCCCATAGCCTGGGTTTCCCCATCCTGCCTTGCGCAGCGCGATTTTATTCACGCTTCTAGTCTAGTCTGGAAACCATGGACCTAATTTTCACCTAAGATAGGGAACCAATCACAGAACGGGGAGGGAGCAGCAAGACGATGACGCCTTCTATGCGACTCACCGAAGCAGTTTGTTACTATGGATCCAGCATGGCAGCAGCCGCGAAGTTATCTTTCGTGTCTACACCGGACGCGACAAATGACATTAGAACCTATTATGCTGTCTACACTGGATGCGGCGAGACACGGCAAATCCCGACAGTAATCTGCTGCCGCGTTCTATTTATGACGTGCTCACACAAAAGTTTAAATGATTTGCAACGGTCGCCTTGTCGCGTCCAGTGTAGACAGACTTTAGCTGTTGCGGCGCGGCAACTGTCGCGTCCGGTGTAGACACGGTGTAGTGTTCGTAGTAGTTTAGAACGCAAGTTTATTTTGAAAAAAGAGCAACTTTTGGCGTTCGCTCTACCTACGTCATCCGGTATAATTGAAACGATTGGCTATGAACTACGCACAGGCGCATTTGATAGACATTCGTATCGCCCAATAAACGGCTCTGGACATTCGTAAACCACGCCTCAAATACGAGAAAATGAACATGTGGTTCCCAGACCACGAATCATGACGAAGTCATAACGTGGTCTGGCGTTAGCCAGGCTATCACCCCCATGTCATCCAAACTGTTCATGTCTTTCTTTCTTTAGTTGAAAATAAATTATGGTTTTTGAGGAAAACATTCCAGGTGTTTTCTTTATAAAGTGGACTTAAATGGGGATCAATGGGTTAAAGGTCCAAATTGCAGTTTCAGTGCAGCTTCAAAAGAGTTCTACACGATCTCAGCCGAGGAATAAGGGTCTTATCTAGCGAAACGATTAGTAATTTGATGTAACTTGATGTACTTGTAGAATGATGTACTTTTTAACCAATTGCTTGTCTTGCACTAGCTTGACTTCATGCATTACATTGGAAAGGTCACGCATGACGTAGGCGGAAGTACCGACCCAGTGTTGACAAATGGAACGTGCAAAGAAGTCGAACACCCTTTACAAAAAAAAAGGTAAAACAACGACGTTGGACAATTTTGAAGTTGGAGGAGAAAATGAGAGTCGAAGCATTTGTGGTTAAAAAGTACATAAATTTGACTTTTTTTTTTTTTTTAGAAAATGACAGATCGTTTCACTAGATAACACACTTATTCCTCAGCTGGGATCGTATAGAGTCCTTTGTAGCTACAACGAACCTGCAGTTTGGACCTTCAACCTGTTGATCCCCATCAAAGTCCATTATATGGAGAAAAATCCTGGAATGTTTTCCTCAAAGCTCTTAATTTCTTTTTGACTGAAGAAAGAAAGACATGAACATCTTAGATGACATGGGGGTGAATAAATTATCAGGAATTTTTAATTCAGGAGTGACCTAATCCTTCAAGAAACATCACAAACTCCAAATGAGATTTCAGCTGTTTTTCACTTCCTTTTGTTGTTTAGGCAATGCAGCTGTGGTGAAGCCATCGGAGCTGAGTGAGCACTCTGCTAGACTTATGAAAGAACTGCTTCCTCTGTATCTGGATAAGGTGTGTAAACTCATTTTGTTTTTATAATTTAGTGTCAAGGAAGTTTGCCAAACTTTTGGATCATTTTAGGAGATGTATCAAGTGGTGACAGGAGGGGTTCCAGAGACACAGGAGCTGCTGAAGCAGCATTTCGACCACATCTTCTACACTGGAAACAGCACGGTTGGGAAACTGGTTATGGAAGCAGCATCTCATCATCTCACACCAGTGACTTTAGAACTGGGTGGAAAAAGCCCCTGTTATATTGACAAGAACGGTGACATTGCTGTGGCATGCCGGTAGTATACAGTTTCATGTTAAAGTGATAGATCAGCCAAAAATGATAATTCATCATTTACTCACCTTTATGAGTTCCAAATATATTTTGAAAAAAGTCTCAGGGTTGATTTTGTCTATGCAAAGTAAATCAGTGGGATCCAGCTGTATTTTGGACCCCATTGACTTTTTTTTTTTTTTGACCTTTATTTATATAGCGCTTTTAACAATACAGATTGTGTCTGCACAGTATTTAAACAGCACAATAGTGTGTAAGTAACGCATTATTGTAAATAATCAATTTTCAGTTAAAGGCAGTTCATCAATGAATTCAGTGATATCATCATCCAGTTCAGTTCAAATAGTATACGATATCGCTGGAAAGTGTCCCCAACTAAGCAAGCCAGAGGCGACAGCGGCAAGGAACCAAAACTCCACAGGTGACAGAGATGGAGAAAAAAACCTTAGGAGAAACCAGGCTCAGTCGGGGAACCAGTTCTCCTCTGGCCAGACGAAACCAGCAGTTTGTACCAATGTCCGATTGTAGAGAACTCGTCAGGATCCTGTGGTGTAGCACCGATGGCCGTCTAGGTTGGCGAGGTCTTCATTGATGATCTGTCTCTGGAGCTCATCTGGTTGACATCCATGGCTATTGAAGTCATCTCCAGGTGGTGATCCATGATCTAAGCTGGGTACGGACTGGATCCGGGGGACTGCAGTGACCATCTGATCTGTATACAGGCTGGGTCTGGTGGCTACGGTGACCTCGGAATAAGAATGAAACAGACTAATATTAGCGTAGATGCCATTCTTTTTACGATGCAACGAGTGCATTAGATGTTATGGGAGGTGTTTTCGGTTCCGGTTGACCTAATTAATGCAGCCTAACAATCCTTTAACGGATTTGACTTATAGGAATGTGTTAATGTTTTATGTGTAAGCCAGGTTAAAGAGATGTGTCTTTAATCTAGATTTAAACTGACAGATTGTGTCTGCCTCCCGAACAGTGTTTGGTAGATTGTTCCAGAGTTTAATTCAATTTCTTCATGAGAGTGAGTAAATGATGACAGAATTTCATCTTAATACCTTTTTTGTAGTCTTATTGAATAATTTAAAGCTTTGGTAAACATTATCAGCTAAAATAACAGATTTTCAAATATCTTTATATCAGACGAATAACCTGGGGGAAGTTTGCAAATTGTGGTCAGACATGCATTGCACCTGACTACATTTTGTGTGAGCCAAGCATCCAGGACAGGATAGTTGAAGAGATTCAGAAAACACTACTGGTGTGTACTTTTTTTTTTCTTTAGTAATTGCACTCTGTTCACATTGGTAGTGAGACGTGATCTTGAATCTTATCTAATTTCAGGAGTTCTATCAAAAGGACCCTAAAAGCTCTTCAGATTATTGCCGAATCATTAATACACGTCACTTTGATAGAGTATTGGCTCTAATGAATGAATGCACTGTTGCTCTTGGAGGAGAAAGTGATCGCTCACAATGCTACATAGGTAAGAACAACTTTTATTGCCAATAATAAAAGATTGAGTTTTATCAGTTGAGTGTAGTACATCAAAATGTGTTTTTCTTCCCCACCAGCTCCTACAGTTCTGAAGGATGTTTTACCCCACTTCAAAATCATGCAGGAAGAAATCTTTGGACCACTGCTGCCTATCGTCACTGTTAATGGCTTGAGTGAGGCCATCAATTTTATCAACGCTAAAGAAAAGCCATTGGCGCTCTATGTGTTTTCCTCTGATAAAACGGTATTGTTTTGATGACCTATGTTTCTTGTGAAGTAGACGTTACAGTTAATTCAATTTCAGTATATACTTTTGTTCGATTTAGGTGATTAAGCGAATGTTAACTGAAACCACCAGTGGAGGAGTGACTGTAAATGATGTCTTGATGCACTACACTGTCGATACCTTACCTTTTGGAGGTGTGGGTAAGCCAACCAATAAGACTCAAAGACAATCAAAACAATATTTTATTTGTGAACTTATGTTCAGCTATTCTTTTTAATAGTCAACTTTTAACTATCATTGAATTTTTCGGGTCATCGTTATCAATGCTCGGTAAATATTGGTCACAGACACGGAAATTTACTTTAAATTTCACCAAGTTGATTACTTACTAAAAACTAAAAAATAATAGTTGAAGTTATAAAAATGACCTCATTCAAAAGTTTACATACACTTGATTCTTAATACTGTGTTGTTACCTGAATGATCCACAGCTGTGTTTTTGTTGTTGTTGTTGTTGTTTAGTGATAGTTCGTTACAAGTCCCTTGTTTGTCCTGAACAGTTAAACTGCCCGCTGTTCTTCAGAAAAGTCCTACAGATTCTTTGGTTTTTCAGCATTTTTGTATGTTTGAACCATTTTTCAACAATGACTGGATGATTTTTAGAACCATCTTTTCACACTGAGGACAACTGAGGGACTTATATCCAACTATTACAGAAGGTTCAAATGCTCACTAATGCTTCAGAAGGAAACTCAATGCATTAAGAGCCAGGGGGTGAAAACTTTTTTGAATTTGAAGATCAGGGCAAATGTAACTTATTTTGTCTTCTGGAAAACATATTAAGCTAGGGTGACCACATTGTAGTGTTCAAAAAAGAGGACATAGAACGGTTAGAAAGCAAAACAGGTAGAATGCATAATGTTTCAATACAAGCATTTCAGTCAAATGGAATTTATGCAATATTTTAAACTTTAAACCCACGGGATAAAATCCTCGGCATATTGATAGCGACTCTGTGATGCGCAAAGATTATATTCAACATTAGAATGTTTGCAGGAGGGGGATTAAGAAAACAGTCCTTCGCAAAGTTTTAATACAAAAACGCACACAATGAAAGGCTGTAGAAAGCAAAAGCCGAATTCCAGACTTTTTTGGCGATTTAGGAATCCCAGCCGTACGCATTTTTCCAAAAGTCCAAAAATAAGACATTTCCGGGGAAAAGATTACATATGGTCACCCTAATATAAGCATCTTCTGTAGCTTCCGAAGGACAGTGCTAAATAAAAAAATATGTATGATATTTAAGCAAATTATGTAACTTCATTCTGTTCAAAAGTTTACACCCCCGGCTCTTATTGCATTGTGTTTCCTTCTGAAGCATCAGTGAGCGCTTGAACCTTCTGTAGTAGTTGTGATAAGATGGTTCTCAAAATCATACAGTCATTGTTGAAAAGGGTTCAAATACACAAAAATGCTAAAACCCAAAGAATTTGTGGGTTCTGAAGGATTTTTCTTAAGAACAGCAGGCAGCTTAACTGTTCAGGACAAACAAGGGACTCATGAACAACTATCACTAAACAAAAAAAAACAAACAGCTGTGGATCATTCAGGTAACAACACAGTATTAAGAATCAAGTGTATGTAAACTTTTGAGCAGGGTCATTTTTATAAATGTATTATTTTCTCATGAGGACTATATGTCAACGTCTTTTATAGTGTGACGGGGTGAAAGAATCACAGGACAGAAAACTCAGTTGAAGCCCCGGAGGGTGGATTTTATTTAACAGAGAAAGGGTTTAAATACGGTGAGTGATGCTTGTGGTGGGGCGTGCTCGCAAAGTCTTCGTGCTTGTAGTGAATCCTGTGAACGGTGAAGTGGGAATCAGTCTTCAGCTGCTCTCTGTAGAGTAAAGGGAAAGAAAGTGTTAGCATGTGAGCTCTCTGGAGATCTCCTCTCACTGTGAGCCGGCAGAACGCCGCTTATAATGACGCCGGTTGACGAGCTGCAGCTGAGACCGATTTGCGTGTGATGAGCGTGAGAGAGTTGAGCTCGTCTGTTTCCAGGGCTACGCTGATGATCCATCGGGGCGCTCGTCACAATAGTTTTATGATTCTGCAAGGAGTGTGTAAACTTTTGACTTCCACCTTTATCTGTTTGTCGTAACCTCTCCATTTCTTTCTTTCTCTTAAGGAAACAGTGGAATGGGCAGATATCATGGGAGACACACGTTCGACCAGCTGAGTCACCATCGGGCCTGTCTCATCAAGTCTTTTGCTATGGAGAGTTTGAATGACGCCCGTTACCCTCCACTAACAGCAGCCCGACTGCGTAAGGCCAAGTTTTTCATGCAGCATCGCTTGTGCAGCTGTAGTGGCGTATGTGTGTGGGCCATCATCGCAACCTTATTGGCAATTGGTCTGCTTGTTGCCTTACTAGTTGTGCTGCTATAGGTAAGAACAATTTTACAGCTTCTACAATGGCATTGTTGAATTCTTGATTCTGATATGTTAAACCAACCTGATCTCATGACGAAAATGTACCTGTGGGAACTTTTTTCACAAGACACCACGGGTGTGTTTTTGATTAGTAATGTATCATTGACTTTTTTTCCATATTTATGCATTTTATGTCATGGTTTTATACACGAATAGCATGTGATTAAACGTCCTGTCACGGTTTGTCTGTTTGGTTAATGAGTATTTCCCAACAGACTGCTGTTTGGATCAAGCTTCGTTTAATTACTGAAGGCTTTCCATTTTTCTAACAATGCATGATTGTTCATAATCAACGTTCCTTCCCATTTCCACAGAAGACGCCAGTTTGAAGCAACAGATTCCTCTGCCTACACTGATGTTCAACTATTTTGCTCTTTAGAATCATTTTAATATCATGTAAAATGCTTGGATCATATGTTTGTACAAATATTCATAATTCTAATTCTAACAGTGTTTAAATTATATTCTTTTTCAGTACACTAAAAACTTCTAAATACACTTAATAAGGCTTTTACATGGGTTTTCCTATACATGTAGAGAATCCCACCTGCTGAATTGTGCAGAATCTGCACATTTACATCTAAATGGACAAGTTAGCATTATTTCTGTTATGTAGCAGTACAATGGAAGCATTGTTCTCCATTGTTCCTGTTGTTATTCAGCTAATCTTCTTAATGCGGTAGACTTTATAGAGGGCTTTAGCACATGAGCTTTCCTCTACATTTTAACAAATGTTTACTAATTACTATTACTACTTCTTGTAGTTGTTATCTAACATTTGATATAATATTAGTCATGTCTAGTCTAAAACAATGATGATTGAATCTACTGAAATACTAGACAACAGAGAACTCTGTATGATATAGATTGTCCAATAATTTAAAATATATATTGTATTTTTAATAATTTGTTATTAATGATCTATTTTTGTATTTAATGTTGATTAAATTTTATAGGCAACCATTTCAGTATACGCTACCAGTTAAAAGTTTTTGAACAGCAAGTTTTTAATGATTTTTAAAAGAGGGCTCTTCTGCTCAGCAAGCCTATTTCTAGTTAAATATATTTTAAAATGTAATTTATATATATATGATCAAAGCTACATTTTCAGCATCATTACTCCAGTCTTCAGTGTCACATGATCTTTCAGAAATAATTTTAATATGCTGTTTTTTATTATTATTATTATCAATATTTAAAACAGTTGAGTACTTTTTTTTTTTCAGGATACTTTGAATAGAAAGATCCAAAGATCAGCATTTATCTGAAATAAAAAACCTCTGTAACATTATTATACTATACCGTTTAAAAGCTTGGAGTCTGTTTATTATTTATTTTTTGTTGTTGTTGGGAAAGAAATTGTAGTAATTATTACTTTTACTTAGTGTGATGATAAAGAATCTTATAAAAGACTTCTGTTTCAGATAAATGCTGTTTTTCTGAACTATTCCTCAAAAGAAACCTGAAAAAATGTGACTCCGCTGTTTTCACTGATGATATTAATAAATGTTCAGAATATTAAAATGATTTCTGAAGGAACATGTGACTGGAGTAATGATGTTAAAAATTCAGCTTCAAATTCACAGGAATAAATTACATTTTAAAACATAATTTAAATAATATTTAAAATATTTTTAAATAGTAAAAATATTTCAAAATTTCACTGTTTTGCTGTGCTTTGGATCAAATAAATGCAGGCTTGGTGAGCAGAAGAGAGAAAAAAAATCCCACTGTGCAAAAACTTTTGACTGGTAGTGTAATTGTACAGATTACAACAGCTTGACCTGATCCCGACTTCAATTCATGTATACATCTGCCCTCAATATCCAGCAGATGGCGCTGTCTTATAATTTATCTTTTTGAAAACTTGGACGTCTGCAGCTTCATCAAAAAATCAACAAAATGAAAACAAAATGTTTTAATCTGTTATCATTAATCCTACTGCTGTTTCAGGCACGTTCTCCTTAAATATAATCATAATGAACCCGTTCGCTATGGCAAAGTGTCAAACTCTGCTCAACCAATAAAGTAAATTACTCTATGAAATTCGTGTTTTTCTTCTTTGAATGAATTAGCTAAAACTAGTTTAATTTATTGTATATTTTTAACACAATATTGCAAGCCCAAGTCTGTATTTTCTTTGGGTTTGGTTTAGCTTCCTCCTCAGGCGTCTATCTGTCAAAAAGCTTATATATTCTTCCACATATTCCTACACAATCTGTCTTAAAGCTAGTCCATATAATATTCACATAGCTGCTGGCAAGTATACACATCTGCAGTAGTTTGTCAAACTCAATACATTTGTCAGACAGGCAAAATGCTGATGTTTGCCAAAATGCTCAAAATTGCTGGAAATTATCAGTATTTCTCAGTAAACAAAACTGTTACTGTTGTTTAGGAATGTAAAGATTAACAAAATGCCACTGAAAAGCTAGCGTGACAGTGGGATTTACAGTATTTAGCAGGGTTCACCACGGTCCATGATAGATTCCATGCATTACTGCCTGAAGGGGCGTTCACACAGACAGCCATTTAACTGTTAGAGGTCATCAACTCGCTGTACTGCTAGTATGCATTCCTGCCTGACTGCTGTATCCAGCAGCAGTGTGTGTGTGTGTGTGTGTGTGTGTGTGTGTGTGTGTGTGTGTGTGTATTCCCATTGGGAGTCACAGAATCTCATTACCGCACATTCACATAAGCTTCAACTTGAATTATGTTCGTTGAGCTATCTATTTATCAAAGAATCCTGAAAAAAATAATGTAACACTGTTTCCACTGTTTTCAACATGAGTAATGTTTCAGATGTTTCAAATCAGCAAATTAGAATGATTTCAGAAGGATCATGTGATGCTGAAGTCTTGGAGTAATGATGCTGAAAATTCAGCTTTGCATCACAGGAATAAATTGCATTTTAAAATATCTTCAAATAGAAAGCAGCTTTTTAAATAGCAATAATATTTCACAATTTTGCTGTTTTTACTGTATTTGTAATCATATAAATGCAGCCTTGGTGACTGGTGAGCATAAGAGCCTTCTTTAAAAACGTTGAAAATCGTACCAATCTCAAACTTTTAAATGATAGCATATCTACTTGAATAGGACACAAACAATTTTGTAACTAGAACAGAACTAGAATGAATATATGTTTTGTATATATCATAACTGCTGTGCAATGCACAATTATGAAAGGCCATTTCTGGCACTGAATTAAAAAAAATGTTATTGCGATTTACCTCACAATTCTGACTTTTTTCCCCTCAGAACTGCGTTATACAAACTCGCTTTTCTCACAATTGCGAGTTATAAAGTCAGAATTGCAAGATATAAACGCGAACATATCAGTCTTTTTTTTCCTCCTCAGAACTAGACTCTATAACTCGCAATTGTGAGTTTATATCTCACAATTCTGAGAGAAAAAAGTAAGAATTTCGAGATACAATGTTGCAATTGCGAGAAACAAAGTAATAATTTTCTCGCAATTGCGACTTTGTATCTTGCAAATCTGACTTTATCTGCCAACTGCTAGTTTGTCTTTTTTTCCTCCTCAGAACTGGACTTTATAACTCGCAATTGAGAGTTTATATCTCACAATTCTGACTTTTTTTCCGCAGAACTGCATTTTGCAAACTTGCATTTTTGACTTTTATCTTGAATTGTGAGATATAAACTCACAATTGCAAGATATAAAGTCAGACTTGCAAGATATAAACTTGCAATTCGGAGAAATAAAGTCAGAATTACATGATATAAACTCGCAAAAAGTATTTTTTTCCTCCTCAGAACTGGACTTTATAACTCACAATTGTGAGTTTACATCACACAATTCTGAAGAAAAAAAAGTCAGAATTGCGAGATACAAACTAGGAATTGCAGGATAAAAAGAATTTTGAGATACAATATTGCAATTGCAGTATTCTCGCAATTCTGACTTTTTATCTAGCAATTGCTAGTTTGTCTTTTTTTTTTCTCCTCAGAACTGGACTTTATAACTCGCAATTGTGCGTTTATATCTCACAGTTCTGAAAAAAAGTCAGAATTGCAAGATAAAAAGTCGCAATTACCTTTATTTTTTTATTAAGTGCGGAAACAGGCTTCCATGCAAAATCCTCATCTAGTCTCTGTTTTAGCAATCGTGTGTCCCTCTGGATCTGTATTGCTTTCTGTCATCTGTCCTCATCTAGTCTGTGTAAAAAAAAAAAAAAAAAAAAAAAAAAAAAATGAAAGACAGAAATCGAAGGCAAATCTCTCCTCAGTCTCACGGCTCCAGTGTTTCAGTTTCCATGGAAACACATTAACCCCTAACCTTGGCATGTTAGGTGGCTATGAATGTGAGCGCTAAGTGACTGCTCCTCCCACGCCATGCCCGCTTTTTTCCATTGACGATGCCGTTCAAACTCACTTTTACCCTCTGTGTTTGCTTTCTTGCCTCCATCAACAGATTGTTGGGAGCCATATGACTAATCGACAGCCCTAAATGTAAAATCTTGTATATTATCACAAAGTCAGCTGACCTTTGACATCCCAGATATTGCAGTTGCTCAACAGGCTGGCCTTCAGGTACCTATATTTTACATAGAATATAATGTACATCTAATCTGCATGCAAATAAGGAAACAAAAAGCACTGAAAAGCAGCTTTGTGCTTCACAAGATGTTAAATGATGGATTGGAGTTGTGTGGACTACTGTGATGTTTTTATCCAATGTTTGGATTCTCATTCTGATGGCACCCGTTCACTACAAAGGATCCATTGGTGTGTATGTGATGCAATGCTTAATTTCTCCAAATCTGTCTTGATAAAGAAACAAACTCAGCTACATCTCGGCTGGCCTAAACGTAAGTAAATTTTCATTTTTGGGTGACCTATTTCTTTAACAATTAGAACAGCTCTGCAACCAATCCATGAATTGGAAGCCACTGCTCTATTGTGTATACACAAATACTGTTTTCCTCAATTAAAACAACTTTGCTGACAGACTGAAGGATTTCTAAAGCTTAATCTTACTTTGATCATTATTGTGAGGAATCACATGCTGTTTAGACGGCTGCGAAGGCCCAGCTGGTCCAGGTTACTTCCGCCTCACATCTTCTTCCTGCTGTGAGCTGCCTTCTCATACTGACCTGCTATAATATAAAAGCAGATTTGCTCAAAAGAATCAAGGATTGAGTTTTACTGTCAACAAGTATCATTTTAATGTATACTAGAAATTGTATCCATAGGCATTCCTTCCCCAACCCACTTTTATTAATGGAAAATCCAGTGTTTTTCTTTAACCTACAGCCTCTGTTTTTCTCTCTCTCTCTTCCACCCACACCTTCTGCTTTGCTCCTCTGTTCTGACTAACCTTGCTCTGCTCTGTGGAGGCTTTATGTAAAGGATTGATGTTACATGTCGAGGTCTTTATGACCCTGTCAGGATTTGTTTTCCCGTAATAGAGGGTTTGCATTTACGTCATGTTTGGTTCACATTGGAAAAACTTGGATGTAAACAACAGCATGGAATAATGTACTACAGAATATGTTGTTCTGCTATGCTGTCTAAACCACGGAAAAAAACGTGTGGATGCTGCTTAAAGAGAAAGACTTAGTAAGCTGGAAAGGGCGCAATATTTTGACAAACTTAAGTTAATCGGTGGTAAATATATGAGCAGTATTAATAAGATATTAGCCTAATATTTAACCTACCTTACATTGTAATGGAAATGATAAGAACAAGCATGTTGTCAAGATTTTTGCCCTGGAAATCCTAGTTCAGTTTGGCCAAGCACAAACGCCTTTTGTTCCTCAGACGGTTTTTTGCCTTCTTATGATCCTTGATTTGTTATAACTTTTGGCAGTCTATAGTACTCCAAATGTTTTTTTTTCCTGGTCCGACCGATTAGTACAGCCCAAAACATGACAATAATTGACTTAATTTGTGAGTCCATTCTGTTTAGTGGCACTGTTTACATTCAGTGCCACCAATTTAACTACGACAACTATTAGCATCCAGTTTTGACCAGTGTTGCCAACTTGGTGACTTTGTCGCTAGATTTAGCGACTTTTCAGACCCCCTTAGCGACTTTTTTTCCCCAAAAAGCGTCCAAATGTAGCGTCTTCTTGGACAAACCTTATTTAGTTTACGAGACTCTCCGGTAGCGCACACGCGCTCTCTCTATTTGCGTCTACTCTGTTCAGTGAGCGGCAGAGTAGCAGCAGCACTTTCAGATTTAAAAAAAGATAGTGTTGCTTCTAAACAACAGCCATTGTCTTAATCGTATGTGGATTTCATTAGATTAGACAATGTCGTGACAGACTGTTGTAGTGTGAAAAAAAACAGCAAACCCGTCAACAGCTAATACCAGCCTAGGCTGGTTGGCTGGTCTTAGCTGGTTTAAGCTGGAAGTAGCTGGTTTTAGCTGGTCTTCCAGCCTGGCCAAGCTGGTCAGGCTGGTTTTAGCTGGTGGTTTCCCAGCCTGACCAGCTAAGACCAGCCTGGCCAGGCTGGAAAAGTGGCCAAAACCCCTCTAAAATCAGCCTGCCTTCCAGCTATGACCAGCTAAAACCAGGCTGGTTGATCAGCTAAAACCAGCCAACCAGCCTAGGCTGGTTTTAGCTGTTTTTTTCACCAGGGAAAAGCCACATAGGCTAGAGTGTTTTCAGGACGCCTCATCAATCGGCCTTATTGGCCGCACGGAATGTACATAATGCCGCTGAACCAAACAAAACTCGCATATTTTGCTGATTATTGCTGCTGAAGGTAGTCAATTATTGTCATGATTTGGGCTGTACTAATCGGTCGGAACGTGCAAAACATTTGGAGTACTATACTGCCAAAAGTTATAAATCAAGAAGAAGAGTACAAAAAACTATGAGGAACAAACGTTGTTCGTGGTTGGCCAAACTGAACCAGGATTTCCAGGGCAAAAATCTTGACAACATTTGTGTCTGTTCTGATCGCTTCCAGTCAGGGAGGTGAAATATTAGGCTATTATCTTAATTAACTCTGCTTGTATGTATCTTTATCACCTACTGACTTTAGTTTGTCAAAATGTTGCTCCTTTTTCTGCTTACTAAGTCCTTGTCTATGATTTAGCAGCTTTCCGTGGTTTAGACAGCAAGTTAGAACAATGTATTCAGTAGTACATTAACAACCATGCAATCAATGCAGTTGTTTATATGCGAGTATCACCAATATGGCCGTGCATCCGGGTAACTGACCAAACCGTGACATTAGTGCAAACTCTCTATACTAGTTTATGGGCGACATTATAGTTATCGGATAAACTTGCAATTGCGAAACAAAGTCAGAATTGTGAATTTATATTTATAACCTGCAATCACGAGTTTATATCACGCAATTCAGAAAAAAAAGTCAGAATTGAAACTATTATTGCAGTCCAATTATAATTAAATAAAAATAATATTATATTCGCAATTGCGAGATATAAACTCACAAAACTGGCTTTTTGTCTGCTTAATATAAACTTGCAATTCTGAGACAAAAAGCCAGTTTTGTGAGTTTATATCTCGCAATTGTGAGTTTATCACACAATTCTGAGGAAAAAAGTTAGATTTGCGAGTTTATATTGCAATTCTGACTTTATTTTTCAGAATTGCAAGTTTATATTTTATAATTTTGAAAGGAAAACTGGCAATTGTGAGAAAAAAGTAAGAATTGTTTGATAAAAAGTATTCAGTCGTGGAAATGGGCTTCCATAAAAATTCAATGTTCATTTTACAAAATACATGTGACCCTGGACCACAAAACCAGTCTTAAGTAGCACGGGTATATTTGTAGCAATAGCCAAAAACACACTGTATGGGTCAAAATTATCGATTTTTCTTTTAGGCCAAAAATCATTAGGATATTAAGTAAAGATCATGTTTCATGAAGATATTTAGTAAATTTCCTACTGTAAATACATCAAAACTTAATTTTTGATCAGTAATATGCATTGCTAAGAACTTCATTTGGACAACTTTAAAGGCGATTTTCTCAACATTTGGATTTTTTTGCACCCTCAGATTCCAGATTTTCAAATAGTTGAATCTTGGACAAATATCATGCTATCATAACAAACCATACATCAACGGAAAGCTTATTTATTCAGCATTAAGATGATGTATAAATGTCAATTTCAAAAAATTTAACCTCATGACTGGTTTCGTGGTCCAGGGTCACATATAGTAAAATGTACATAATGTAAAAATATATTGTATACATATTGTAAAAAATTGTGAGGAATATGAACTTACAATTCTGACTTTTATTTTCTCACAAATGCAAGTTCTCGCAAATATCACGCAATTCTGAAACAAAAAGTCAGATTTGTGAGTTTATATCTCACAATCCTGACTTTATAACTCGCAATTGCGAGTTTATCACGCAATTCTGAGAAAAAGTTAGATTTGCGAGTTTATATCGCAATTTTGAGAAAAAGAAATCGAGATTGCGAGATGAAAACTGCAATTGTGAGGAAAAAAAAAGGAAGAATTGTTAGATAAAAAGTCACAGTTACCTTTTTTAAAAAAATTATTTAGTGGCAGAAACAGGCTTCCATAAATTAGATAATTCAAAGTTCATTTTACAAAATATATCATTGCCCACTGCTGTAATTGACCAATCATAATTACGTATTTCAAAGAGCCATGTAATAAATTCACTAAACCTTCTCTCCATGTCGCTGTCAGCTGAATCTGTCTTTGAGTGTTTTCACTGCAGTCCTTGTTCCAACTCAGGAAGGTCAAAAAGTGAGAAAGTCTCTCTGATGCATGTCTGCCTTTCACCTCTCGCTCTACAACAGGCCCTCAGCTTCATGATGCAGCGATTGAAGTATCCTATGCTAAGAGCTCTCAGGGCCACTAACAACAAAGGCTAGTGAAACATATAAAAGAGCCCCTTGCCCTTCGTCTGGTTTACAAGGATTTCTGTCCAAATTTACTGCGTTTAGAGCCTTCAACACATTGTTGAGGGCTTTGTTTTGACGGGTGTGGGCGCAGCAGTTTTTCACAATGTCCCAGTGATAGAGAGGGGGGAAATCTAACCAGTGCTGAGCAGCTTTCTGGGGGGGAGAGTGATTTTTTTTTTTGTCAGGCTGAAAATACAGTAAATGTGTAGCTGAGTGGATGCTCAGCAGGAGGCCTTTGCCAGGCCGAGTCATGTGCAGCTCACTCCTCAGATAGCCTTTGATACTGAGGCTTTAGACAATGAACAGTGGTTTAATGTAAGATGTCAGACAGATAATTTGCATTTAGTACAGTCATTATTTCACTGAAGGCCTCAGCAGGACATATTAGGAAGAAAACAAATGGTAGAATTTACAGTCTCCATTGTGATATATCAGTCTTCCTCTATTAATAGGCTCAAGAATCATTTGTTCTTCAGATTCAGCACAGAACGTATAAGAAGGTTAAAGGTCTACTAAAGTGCTTTGAAGGAAAGCATCATTCACCATACAGAAAATACTATTTCTGTGAACAAGTGACCAATTTCAGATGCAGCTTCAGCATCTATATATAGTGTAGGGGGCGGGACGCTTCGGATTCTAGAGAGCATTTGATTGGACAGAAAGTTTGATTAGAAGCTGAAGTGCAGACTGATGTCATTAAAATCGTTGACCCATATTGACGGAAGTTAGAGACTGTAAGTTTTTAATTTTTATATCTTGTAAATGCAAATTTTGTCATTGTTTTGAGTACACTAGATTTAAGATAACCTTAAAGGGGTCATCGGATGCAAAACTAACTTTTACATGTTGTTTGAACATTAATGTGTGTTGGCAGTTTGTGTACACAACCACCCTACACTGATAAAAATCCACCCAGTGGTATTTTTTTATTCTTTAAAAGTAATATCCTCTAAAATCAGGTCATTCTCAGCTTCTTGTTGGCGTGACGACACACAGTTGATTGACTTGAGTGTCTTACCTTAGACCCTGCATGTTTACAAAGTTTGGACACATAAATGCCACCACAGTCTTGTAATAATTGTGAGTGGGAAGCTCAGGATTTGCTTTAAGCCTGGCTTTCAAGTTATATTAGGGCATTTTTATAGAGAAAACATGGTGGACACAATGAATGCAGTGTCTGTAATTTACAACAAACCCTCAGTTCATTCTTTATGACTCATTTTGTAGTAGTAGAGTTAATCTTGCTGTATGTTTTTCTGGTAAAAGGTACATGGCTGTCAATGGTCATTTACCATTAATTCAGCCTCAACACTCTTAATAGCATTATAAACATTAGTAAATCTTTGATAACTCCCATGCTGCTACTAAAATGTGACCCTAGACCATATAAACCGTCATAAGGGTCAATTTTTTGAAATTGAGATTCTGAATAGATTTCCATTGATGTATGGAGATACAACAAAGACTATAGAATACCCAAGACATGTCACTCGTATAGTTTTGAATAGGGAAAAATGCAACGTTCATTATGGCCGCGAAGCCCCGCCTTCTTACTGAAAGAGCCAATCGTTGGTTAGTAAAGTCAGTGCGTCACTGCAGCTCCCGTTAGAAGTCCCGGTTGCTATAGAAACAGTCGGCACTCTAATGCTGCGTCCCAATTCACCTACTTATACTATGCCCTAAAAGTATGTACTCTTTTTGTGAAGAAAAAGTACTGTAAAATTGTCTTTAAAAATCTTTAAAAAGTTCTTAGCAATGCATATTCAATCAAAAATTAAGTTTTGATATATTTACAGTAGAAAATTTACCAAATATCTCCATGGAACATGTTTTTACTTAATATCCTAATGACTTTGGCATAAAACAAAAATAGATAATTTTGACCCATACAATGTATATTTGCCCATGCTGCAAATATGTTGTTGTCTACATTAAAATTGACTGTTTTTACATCTTTCTCCTTAGTTTATGACGTCACCACTCAGAAAGCTTTCAATTAAATTGCCGTGCTTGTGGCTCGAGTGTTTTCAGCTGTGTCTTTAAAAAGCTTGGTGAAGCCAGCACAGTATGTACATGCTATCTTCTTCTTCCCACTGGGTATGTTGTTCTCCCTATTCTGAAGCTGTCAGAGAGCAGCGGTGTTCTGCTACCGGGACAGTGATGTTGTATAGTCTCACTGCTGTGTTTTCCTTCTCAAAGCACTTTTTACCTCATACAAACAGAAACTGCTCACAGGCGACCAAAGACAAACAACAGTTACCAATTCCCACACACATACCCAAACACTTTGTCTTTGCATATTTTGCTGAGTCAAAACTGAACACAGATGCTCATACACACGTGCAGGGTCAAATATGTTTTCTTGTTTAACTGTCCAACAGTTCCCAGTGGAATATAGTAATGTCTACAGATTTTATTGCTACCAGTTCTTAGCCTTAAAGGGACTGTTCAACCAAAAATAAAAATTCTGTTAATAATTACTCACCCTCACATGGTTCATCTTTGGAACACAAATAAAGACGTTTTTGATGAAATCTGAGCGCTTTCTGACCCTGCATAAACGGCAACGCAACTGACGCGTTCAAGGCCCTGAAAGGTAGTAAAGACAACGTTAATATAGACCATGCGACAGTGGTTCAACCGTAATGTTATGTCAGTAGTGTCAGTTGTGTTTCTGTCTATGCAGAGTCACCAAAAAATATCTTAATTTGTGTCCAGAAGATGAACGAAGGTCTAACAGGTTTGGAACGACATGAGGGTGAGTAATTAATGACAGAATTTTCATTTTTGGGTGAACTATCCCTTTAAACCCTTAAAGGGACAGTTCAACTAAAAATGAAAATTCTGTCAACATTTACTTGTTTCATTCCAAATCTGTATGACTTTCTTTATTCTGCTGAAGATAAAAGCAGATATTTTAAGATCTATTTTAAGCTGGACATTCCTGCAATAAACACAAACCTGTTTCTGATAGAAGACAGTTTATGTTGACGAAAAGTATTTATATAAGACAGAAAATATTGTCTTTTTAAGGTCTACCTTGCTTGAATGCAATGAATACATTCTTTAAAAATCTCAAAATGGCTGCACTAAATGAGAACCAGGTATGATCATCTTCAAACATTTGGTCATTTCCAGCTGGCAACTGGCTTCAGTTTGATCTGGCACAGACGTTCAAATATTTAGACGTATTGCTCCATCCCCGCTTTCCACATTTACTTTGTGTTGTCATTTGTTTGCGATGAGCATTTCCTTTTTCTGGTGCCATCTCAGGCTTAACGTCAATGTTGAGATGGAAATATGGATTTCAGATAAGTAAGCACCTTTCACCACAGCAATTATGCTCAAACTCACATGTTGATATTTCCAGACAGTATTGATCTCTGGTCTCCAACTGAGGGTGTCCATTTACGTAATAATATCAGTGTGAGAAGGTGCCATTTGTGCTTTCTGTTTATCTAAGTGCTTAATTACCTTTCCTATAGGCTGTAAACAATGCCGTTTCCATTACGTCAAAGCAATTTCTACCACTGTTTAAACAGAAAGGTGCCTTGAGGGACGATATTAATGGAAAACGGTGAGATTCTCAGAATGAAATAAAAACATTTCAACAGAGCAGCTGTCCAAATACTAAGTAGTTTCCCTGAACTTACGATCTGAAAATTAATACGTCAATACCTTCCATAGCTTTTTAGTAGCATTGTATGGAGACACCTGGATTTTTCCAAGTGTCAGAGTGTTAATTGTGTGTTGCTGTGGAAGATTTCGACCAGTGAATTTCAGTCACAGGTGCTGCTGCAGTAAAAATAATGAGGCGCATTCATCCTTTATCGTCAACCTTGTGAGGTCAACCTGTCATCATAAATGACTGCTGTGAGCCTCTGAATCCCCCAGACATCCTCCTTTGGGTCTCTTTTTTTATCTCTGTATGCCTGTTTGGCCCGTTCAAGTGTTTTTTTTTTTGTTTTTGTTTTTTTACATTTAAAAAATTTGTGTGAATGAATCATTAAAATGTTAATGAGTAATTTCTATTATGAATACATAGCTGAGTTTCCCCCCCCTGGTCTTACTATATTTAATAATTATATTACGTCATTAAAAGCAAGCATTTTTCCGCATGAAAAAAATCCAAAATTACAAAAAAATGACAAAAGGTGCATTTTTTTTAAATTAATTTAAAATGCAGCATTTTATTATTGATTTGTTTTCAAAAATGCAGACTCAGACAAACACAAATGAGTGTTCATGCATCACTGAGACGTGTATGAACAGAAGCAATGCCGGTTGCCAGTCATACTCATTAAAACCATGCCAACTTTCGTCAAAGACCCCTAAGGCGGCAGAAAGAAGGAAAACATTTCTTTCAGTGAGGTCAGATTGCAGGCCTGTAGTTATTTTCTCTTGAGAATCTTGTGGATCCCCTGTGGTTCACAGTTTTTGGGCCAGTTCCATTTCAAATTAAGCAGTTCAGCTGTGGCACTGAAGAAACTCAGCCCTAGATCTGTATTGTGAATTTTCAAGTAATGAACAGAAGAGGTTGTTCTGAATTTGAATAAGCTGAAACTGGAAAGAGCTGGCAGTTTCATATGAGTTTTTCTGGAGAGTAGAAACTCACAAATTACCATTACTAAAAATGACTACAGTTCAATAGTTCAGTGGCTAGTTCAATAGTAAACTAACTGCTAATGGAGGTCTCAGTTACATTCAAGTTTTAATTTTGTTTTAGATGTTTAATCTAAAATAGCTTAAAGGAGACTTATTATATCCCTTTTTACAATATGTAATTTAAGTCTCAGGTGTCCCCAGAATGTGAAGTTTCAGCTCAAAATACCCTACAGATCATTTATTATATCATTTTGAAAATGCCTATTTTTACTGAAAGCAGAAACACGCTGTTTTCGTGCATGTGTCTTTAAATGCAAATGAGCTGCTGCTCTCAGCCCCCTTTTGCAGAACAGGACAGTGCCTTTACAGCTCATTCCTCAGATACTCTGATAAAAAAAAAAAACATCTATTTGGTTTTGATTTTTATGGATATCATGCTGAAATCATGTGTTTTAAACCAATTAGCTTAAACTAGGGCTGGACAATAATTCGATATCAATATATATTGCGATAGAATTTTTTTCAATAACGGTGATACGATTTTTAAACCCATTTCCGATATACATTTGCATATATATATATGCAAATGTATATATATAATTTTATACATTAGCATTTGTCACTGAATGACGTTCAGTGCTCAGCCGTCAGAAAGAGCAAAACAGAATTGCGTGATGACGTACATCAAAGACACGCTGCTAGCGCTCAGCAGCAGGAGTTGGTTAAACTCCGTTACGGGAAGTTTTTAGCTACAAAATGAGAATCCCTGACCGCAATACAGATGTGGATGAACAAGCTTCCACAAGAAAGAAGGCAGACGAAATAGTTGATAAGAGAGGAAAGACTAATTCAGTGGTGTGGAAGTGGTTCTGCTTTTTAAGTTCGGATAAACTCTGCCATTGGTAAGTTATACACGGTTCATGCAAATACTGGCCATAATATCAGCGCTGGCCGCTTCAAATAGATTTTCAAAAAGGCTTTGACTTCGTTAAATAAACAATCGCGATAGGGCTGGATTAAACTTTAAGAGGCAATGATGTAAATGAATAAATATGCACGCTGCACGTTTCAAAGCCAAAACGCGGCACTGATGTCTTTATATGAATGTATCTGAAGGGAGCCGACTGTCCTCAGAAACGTATTGTTAGCATTTTCATTTCATGCCTGATAAAACTGTTAATGCTGCTTTGTATACAGCCGTTACTAGGGAAACCGTAATATTTCAGCGCTCCTAAAGCGCCACCTAGTGACAGAGAATGAATATGCACGTCCACATTTTCAACTGGTGGTCAGATTATTGCAATCTCAAACAATGTTTTTTATGCAGCAAACACAGAGTTGTAAATGTGAAAAGTTAATGTGCTTTCTAAAAATCTAAACAATTAAGACAGTTATATTTATGTTTTAAATAAATATAATATATTATGGTAACACTTTACAATAAGGTTCATTAGTTAAACATTAGTTAATGTATTAACTAACATGAACTAAGCATGAACAATACATTTGTTACTGTATTTACTAATCTTTATTAACATTAGTTAACGGAAATACAGTTGTTCATTGTTTGTTCATGTTAGTTCACACTGCATTAACTAATGTTAACAAAATTTTAATAATGTATTAGTAAATGTTGAAATTAACATTAACAAAGATTAATAAATGCTGCATAAGTCCAGTTCATTATTAGTTCATGTTAACTAATATGGTTAACTAATGTTAACTAATGAACCTTATTGTAAAGTGTTACCTATATTATATACTTGATTTATTCCTTTTAATGGTATAAAGGCTGAAATGCCATTTTATAAGATTTTTTTTGTGAAAAACCTGTATCTCAACTGTAAATCATGTAATTTCATTGCTTAATATGGCTTAATACTGTACATCATCCAACCCCACTCATACTGTTCATTTTACTTGTGCAGCTCTTAAAAAGGGTCATAAATTGCCTCAAATTGATATTTAAAAATTCCTCATACACTGTAAATAGTGAAATAAAATTCATTCCTTGATATTTGTTGATATTTGTGTATCGAAAATATTTTTGATTGACATTTAGACTCCTATCTAATTTTCTAAATTTAAGTTGTTTTTTTATTTGGGCTAGTTAAAATAATTTTCGGGCTACCAAAATCTGAAGAGTACCTGCCCGAAGGGCTACCAGAGATTTAGAAATTTTGTGAGCCCTGACCTCCTTTCTGGAAGAGGATTAATAATTAGTTGGCCTAGTGGCATAATTTTTATTACGATTTCTTTCCCTCTTTTCTGTTCCGGCCAGAGCAATGTGTTTTTGCTGTTGCTCACTCTTTATTTATTTTATTCTTTTTGTTTTGTTTATCTGAAAACTGCTGAAGCAGTTTGTTTGTTGTTTAAATTTATATGAATAATCAGCCTGCTCTAGTTTAAATGGAAATATATTATTGTTAATAAGCTGAGTCTGAGAGTTTTATTTATGTGATAGTTTATTTCGCATTTCTTGTTTGTAAAGGCTAAATAAAAATAAAAATGAACCTTATTTTTTTGTATTGTTTTTATTAAAAATGTTTTTATATAATTTTAATAGGAGGAGCCTGGATGTATTATATTGTTGTGTCATCGGCAGTTTTTCCTGAGGCTTTTTAATATTGTCCATATCGATATCGGAATTATATCGTATTGACCGAAATTAAGAAATATATCGTGATATAAATTTTTGCCATATCGTCCAGCCCTAGCTTAAACTAAGTTTAGTATTAAACTAAGTTCTCTTTCATGTCTTATTGCACTTAAACTGTCGGATACACACAAGTTTGTGTTAAAAACACACATGAGTTACAAAAACAGTCCGTTATGTCTGTGAACGTAAACAACTGGGAAATAAATTGCATGTTTTTATTAGATCTGTGTGGCAGCTGCATAATATACAGTAAGTAAATCAATAAATCCACTGCTCTCTTGCCTCTTCTGAGGCTGGGACTCTAAATAGTATTAGAACAGAAGTTAGCATGCTTTGTTTGAACTTTTGCCATGGCGGTAAAACTGGTACACCTTGCAAAAACAAAATGACGGCGCCTGGGTGGAAACATGTAGATTAAGGGGATGTAATATTATAATACAATCCCCTTACCACATATAAAACAACAGAAAAACAAAGTAACTGGTTTGTCCTTTTGTCACATTTTCTAGGTTGGTAGATGCACCAGGATTATAGCACTTAAAGACGGAAAAAGTTGGCAAAGTTTTGGCAAATCCAGGCAATATACCATAGAATTATAGAAGTTTTGTTTTTTACATTTATAACCGTTATAGTGCCAGCTGTGCTCCGATCTCCTTAAAACTTTGCATGTTTGTTTAGATTTACATGTTGCATGTGGTCACCAGGTTTCGTAAAGTTTTAAATTTTCCTTTAGGCTTTATAGGATTTTGGGTAAATTTGGACAGGCCCCCTTTTCTAAACCACCCTGCTATAGCCTCCCAAAGGGTAAATTTAAATTTTTTTTGATAATTATTGACCTAGAGAGTCCAAAGAATTGTACGGCCGTTTGAGCAGCTTTGATCCATATTGAGCGAAAAACCTAGGACTAGTTCGCAATCTTCTCAGTCATTTAACAAACGATTTGATTTACAGCAGTGGTTCTAGAATCAAAGCTGTCCAGAATGAGGGGTTCTATCATTATATGAATATTGCATGTATGAGCGAAAAACCGTGCTATGTACAATTGTTACACCCTTGAAAAATCCTATATTACCCCTCAGTGGCAGATTTCTTTAAAATTTCTTACAGACCTTTGGGGCCGTGAGTCAAACAGGCCCACAGAGTTTCATTTTGAACGGCCTCCGTTAACCTTGTCTAATAGGTGCTCAAAGTTCATCGGCCAATGGTGGCCATATTTTTTGAGATGCGCAAATGTCCTTAGAGACACTTGTGGCATTTTGGACCAAGACCATGCACAGTGATTTTCATGTTGATTGGACAAATGGTCGCATAGGTATAGTTATTTTTATGTTTTTTACAGCACCACCAAGTGGCCAAGCTCTGCGATTTTTGTCCTGTGACCTCATATTGAGCTCTTACATTGGTGTTCTGAGTTTGTTGAAGATATGTCATTTCATTCAGGAGTTATAGGCATTTTACTAAAAGTGGCCCTGCCTCTTTCAAACATTTTGACGTCCCTTTGCGATGATGAGTGGAAAGTTTAACTTACAAAGAACAATATTTTAACAGTATTTGTTAATCTTTTTGTTTTAATTAGGGATGCACGATATTTATCGGACAGATAAATTATCGACCGATATGGGTAAAAATTACGTAATTTTTATTGCTCCGATAAATAAATGAAACCCGATCCGATAAAGTACTCTTGCTGGTAAATCAATCAATCAGTCTGGTTTATCTGAGATTCATCTGCTTTCCGAGTGCAAGTGACTGCAGCTGTAAACTGCAGTGACTCTCGGACTTTGTCGCGTGTAATACGTCATCATCTGTGTCGTCATCATCGTCTTCGCAGGTCTGGAAGTTTTTCACGGAGGACGATGCTATTGCTATTTGCAACACATGTTTAGCAAGGATTCTGAGAGGAGGTAAAAAGCCGTCAAGTTTTAACACAACAAATCTATTATATCACTTCAGAGGTCGTCATCGCGGTGAATCTGTTTTAGGGGCCGTTCACATGTCGCGCCTAAAAACGCGTGGAAAACGCTAGACGCGCCGCTTTCTCTTTCTTTCCAAACTGCTCTTGTAGCTTGAGCTCCAGTGGCCTCTGCCGTTGATAAGCAACCATGACCTGCGCTCTCCATAAAGACGCGGAAGTTTCAGCAAAGGATAAATGGATTTTCAGCATTAAAAATCACTTGCAGTAGCTCTGTTATCAAATTTATTTAAAAATGTTTAGTCCTGTACAGCTATGATAAGCTGTTTCTCCAACTTGGCAGTGCTTTCAATGTTATCAAGGGAAAGGATGAATCTGGTTGGTTGGTTAATGTCACATGACCTGCGTTGGGCTTGCGGCATTCTGAACAGTTGAGATGTATTTTTTTTTATATCGATTCTGATGTTTTATTCCCTGCCTTGTCCGATTTGACTGCTGCACACATTCATAATATGTGACCCTGGACCACAAAACCAGTCATAAGGTTAAATTTCAATAAATAAGCTTTCTATTGATGTATGGTTTGTTAGGATAAGACAATATTTGGCCGAGATACAACTATTTGAAAATCTGGAATCTGAGGGTGCAAAAAAATCTAAATACTGAGAAAATCACTTTTAAAATTCTCCAAATTAAGTTCTCAACAATGCATATTACTAATCAAAAATTACATTTTGATTATTTATAGTAGGAATTTTACAAAAAAACTTCATGAAACATAATTTTTAACTTAATTTCCTAATGATTTTTGGCATAAAAGATTTTATCTTAAAATAATATATTGATAAAATATTGATAAAATAATCAAATAAAATATTGATAAAATAATTTTTACCCATACAATATATTTTTTGCTATTGCTACAAACATACCCCGGCGACTTAAGACTGGTTTTGTGGTCCATAAGAATGGACTACACGTAAGCTTTACCACGGATATTTGCACATCTGACTTTACACCATGATGCACTTTTCATTTTTTCCAGGTTGACAAAATGTCAAAGCATTTTATTTAATATAGAATTGTGGTGCCTTACACAAAAAATAAAAACATTTTTGAAGAGTCAGGACTGATGTTTGCTACGATTGTTAGACCCAGATATATAATATAAATTTAATATAAATTAGTTTATCTTAGATTTTGTATTCTCCTGGGTGCACAAAATTATCATATAAAAATATGAACGTATTGGGTATTGGTATCGCCATCGGCCACAAGAAGGACTTAATTATCGGCTATCGGTTAAAATTTTTCATATCGTGCATCCCTAGTTTTAAAGATTTATTTTTGCCATTTTTTGCCTTTATTGATAGGACAGATCAGAATTGACAGGAAGCAAAGTGGGGGAGAGACAGGGGGCGGGATCGGGAAAGGTCCTTGAGTGGGGATTTGAACACGGAACGCCCAGAGTGCAATGGCGCTGTATGTCAGCATTTGTTAATCTAAGCCACAAAATTAACAGACTGACTGGTATACACAAAAATGCGCTGTTCAAACAGGCAATGACGTTCCACCTTTTTACCAGTAAAGCACCATTCACATATACATTTCAAAATAGCAGTAAATTCTGTGACATAATTAACCAAAATGACTTCTAAACGGCTGCGCCTCCCAGTATTGTGTTGAGGTAAATGCGGTCAGTGTTTATGTTGATGTTTTCATTTTTGTGTCAAACATTCACATTAATGCAGCTGCTTTTGGCCCAGAGACATAGTATTAGACGACTTCAAACCAAACTACACAGTAAATGCGTCATCTGCGCCAAATCTTTTGATTGGCCCAGAATAGATGTCTTATGTCAGCGAGTTCTGAACTCGTACATGCTCATACCGGTAACCTCGTTCACACAGAGCACATTACCGTAATTTACTGATAAAGTTACAACTTTCCATATCGGTAAATTGCCAAAAATGAATTTACAGCTATTTTTGAAAAGGTCCTGTTCACACTTGATCACTTTACCGGTAATTTACCAGTAAACCCTGCATTTGTGAAAGAGGGCTATTGTTAATTCATGATAGCTAATGCATTAAGCAATGGTAACTCCATTGATACATGTGTCATCTCAGCAGCCGGAGGACCCCACTGGCTTTGTGCCGCAGAGCACAGATGGCGTTGAGACAGTGTAACCAGAGCCCACTGGAGAAAAGCACTGATGGGCTTCTGCACAAAGTGACAAATCCCCTTTCCCTGGGTGGCAGAGCCTGGGACTGCAGCCCCACAGCAGGGGATTGTGGGTTGTGGACACAGCAGACACTGAGCCTGCAGATACTATAGCACATACCAGACGAGAGAGTACTATTGTCCGGCAGAATGTCTGACCTTGCACATTTACCAAGTCTCCAGAACCGTCTCGGCCCTTGATTGGTCTCATATTTCGCCACACAGGCATCGGCCGTAGCCATGAATCCATCGGCCATTCGAAAATTGAGGAAGAAAGACAATTAAGTGTCAAATCTTATTAAAGAACAAATCTGTTTTGTTTCATTAGCTAAATGCATAGTGAGTTTGCAGTATGCGATTTCATGAAAATTCCCATTTGCACTCCATTTTATTTGCTTAGGCGAGGAGCGGTGGGAGTACAAATTCTGAGTGTGTACGTGCTGTTTGTGTCAATGTCTAAAATCATATGACATAGAATAGATACCATAACCATATCTGCTAACAGTAAATGTTTGAGCCATAATATAGTTGCATAATGCTCATAAAAACCTCCTGGTTTATGTTTTGATTCTACAAAAACGTTGACTGTTTAATTTAAGCTTATATGCAAATATTTGGTTGGGATTTTAAATTAATATTCCAGTTTCCATACAAGTTCAGCTCATCAAAACTGACTTGTCCTTTAAAATAAATACATTTTATATGAACATTTTACAGGTTTTTTTTTTTTAGGTTTAAACAGTTGTAAGTTGTAAAATTGGATTTAACCTTTAACAGAAAAAGTAAGTAAGCATTATTTCCAGAATTTTAAGAAAAGGAAGGACAAGTGGTCATTCATTTGTTCTAATCAACATAATGCCAGAAAATGCTGTCGATTGAGCTTAACTTCACTGAACTCAGTGCCCTTTAAATGTCAGATTAGCAGATCTTGTCCTGACTACGACCTGACTGGTATAAAGAAAGAACATAAATCACAAGTAGGCTGCTTATGAGTTTTTGGACAATAAAATAGCGTCAAATATCACCCAATCATATTTTATCATTGCAGCAACTTACCAGGGCTGCTTAAACAAATGCTGGATGGTGGGTGGATGACGAGGCGCATTGTTTGTGTGCTGTGCAGCGAGAAGAAAGGAGATGAAGAATATCTTGGAGGCTCTGACAGCCGCTCTCCTGCCAGCTGCGGTATTAAGCTTTGAATTACTGTAGCTCTGCTCGCTTTAATGAATCAGACTTGGCGTTTATTTGCTTTATAACAAGTAAGGCTTCATTTGACTATACAGAGAGTCTATTTTGCCAGACCTGAGGTCACCAAATTTTTTTATGAACTGCGAGCCGCAGAGAATATCCGTTGTTGGTTTCTCTGTCAGCCTGCCTCATTTATTACTTCTGCACTGGCATCCCTCACAGGCTTGTGCTGCTTTTTATGGAAATATGTAGTTTACAGTAAATGCTCCTGCTATTGTAATTTCAAAGCATTATTCTCCATTGATGTCAGTTCAAAAGTATCCGTGCGTTCTGATTATATAAAACTATTTGCTGGGAAATTTAAGCTATATATCTGTAGAAAAGTCCTTGAATTTGATTCACTAAGTTCTCATATACATTTCTTCTGGGACTTTTCATTGTTTTAATTACTGTGTATTATTTTTCAGTGACTTTTTCTGCAGGTTACATTGTTATGTAGGTAGCGATGATTGTGTTTATAAGTGAGTCATTGAATCATTCAATCAACACAAATTAATTTAGAAAATAAACAGGATGATTGTTTCTGCTTTTATTTAGTTTGGAAGTACTTCTGTTGGTGATGCAAAAATCATGCAAACAAATTAACTGGCAAAAGTTGGTCTAAAATGCAAGTTAGTCAAAATTAACTAGTGATGGGAGAAACCAGTTTCAATGGCTCTGGGAGAAATTATCCTCTTCGAAACTCGAGTGTACGACAAAGTGTACGAAACACCACAGCAGTGTTGCCAAGTCTGCGGTTTTCCTACGGAATGGTGTTTTTTCATGCCCACAGGTTGAAACGATCCCAATAACATTATCTTTATCCCCTGGAATGCGACTTTTATTGGGGGACCCCCCTCAAAATGCCATTGGGCTAGTTTTCAGTAGCAATTGGGTGGGATTTGTTGTGAAAACCTGGCAACCCTGCACCACAGGCTGGCAGCACCTGCTGGTCAAAGCAGTGTAAATGCAATGAAAACTCAGACTACAATATGTATGACAATCTTACAAACCAACTACAATTGTTTATGTTTATACAACCGTTCTTTCTAGTCCTCAAATCTCATTGGCTAAAAGCATTTTCCAGTGGTGCAATATTCTAGTGATAACAGCACCGTTGTATCACTCCGCTTGCAGTATTTCTCACAGCAAGGCGGACACCCAAATCCACTATAATTTTATAAATAATACTGTTTTTGTCAGAGAATGTAGTTTTAAGAGTTTTTTTTAGACAAGAATGTACTTTAGACTTTAAATATGTGCTTTGTTAATAAAGATAATGTATTTGAAAATGAGTTTTAACATTTTGTTTTCTGAGATGTGAGCTTTAGGCCGTCAACGAACGCTCAGCTCAGCACTCATGGACCCGCCAAGAGCAACCTTACCTCGACCAGATCTGTGTGTGTTCACAATGGTGATTTTAGTTACATTATTCCACCATTAGATGGCGACAAGAGACTGTTTTCATGAGTCAGCAGTATAGACTTTTATATTGAAATGAACCAAAACAAGGTTGTAAACAAGGACATGATATTTAATTTCAACAACAGCTTGTAAAAACTAATGTTGTATTATGAATATGAGATTGAGCTGAAGAATGAATGCTGTATTAGATGCAGGTAAACACACTCGCTCAGTCCATCTCTCTCTAATAATACTCTACATAACACAGTGAGCTTTTAATACAGTAATACAATAAGCTTTCAATGAAGCAACTAAACGTTCCTTTGGTACTAGTTCGAAGGTAACATTTTCTAATTAGTAACAGAGGCTTGGGCTCAGCTGTTAAACTGTCAAACTGAGATTTGAATCCGTGGCGAAGGAAGTGATTATGCACAAGAAAAGTTTTTTAAAGATACTCCGTTGTTGTCTCCTTTTTATTTATTTACACACTGCCGTCGAACTGTCGTATAAATGCAATCTCACACTCATAGCAGTGCATTATTGCTGAATATCAGCACAGCTGTGATTTGGCCGTAGTCACAAGGCCTCATTTGTATTCTACATGCAGTGTTAAAAGTTAAAACCGTTGGACACTTGTTCATCGGTTCATCAGATGAACACCATTTGAAGTGGACACAAGCTCTGAACCACTGATTTGAAACAAAAGATTTGTTAATGTTTAGAAGCCTCATCAGTGTTTCGAAAACATCCATCAACAATTCTAACTTCTTCATTAAACTGTTGTATAAAAGCAATAGTGCTTTTGTTACAACAGCAACAGCACTTTTGCTCATTTACTAATAGCTTGGATATACAGCTATTATTTCATTATTTTATAGTATGTTGTACCTTTAAAACAAGCTCTTAAAAAAAGATCAACAGGTTTGCAATGTGCTTTTTCTCCATGTCTGTTGCCTTTCACATCAAAATTCAGGATAGCCATTAGTGCAGTGCAGTTTTTGGATTGTGTGTTTCTGTGGTACCCCTGAGACATTACAGCTCAGATAATTGGCTCAAAAAGTTTTGCGGTACCACTGTTCATTTCAAAGATATGACTTGAACAGTGGCTGCTTAGCAAATTACATATGATGACATTACCATAGCTACACTTGGGTCAGCTTTCAGTTTTAGCATTGTCTTCACAATTTGCATTAAAGGGATAGTTCACCCAAAAATGAAAATTTGATGTTTATCTGCTTACCCCCAGGGCATCCAAGATGTAGGTTACTTTGTTTCCTCAGCAGAACACAAACGAAGATTTTTAACGAAAACCGCAGTCTGCCAGCCAAATAATGGACGTGGATGGGCACCAGACCTTTAAAAGTAAACAAAAACATGCACAGACAAATCCAAATTACACCCTGCGACTCGTGACGATACATTGATGTCTTGACACGAAACGATCAGTTTTTGCGAGATTTTTTTACCTTTGATACACAGCCACGTCCATCTGTCCTGAGCACGAACTTGTCATCCGGAGCGTTACATGTGAACACATTCTGGCGTAGAATACGCAAACACCGTAAGGGGAAATCGGTGAAAAGTCCCGGATGAGTTTGCGCAAACGTAATCTTTTAGCTTTAAATTGGTTTGAACAATCAGGATAAGCGCAAGTAATTACCATTTTGAATAGCTGCTATACCCACAATCTCTGTGCACTGTGTAAACAATGAGTGTTGTATTCATGCGACAGATCGCTTCCGTTGTTTGCGTTTACTACGCCAGAGTGCGTACACGTGTAACGATCCGGATGACAAGCTTGTGCTCAGGACAGATGGACGTGGCTGTGTATCAAAGGTAAAAAATGATATAAATACGGTTCAGTTTCTCGCAAAAATCGATCGTTTCGTGTCTTAAGACATCAATGTATCGTCACGAGTCGCAGGGTGTAATTTGGATTTGTCTGTGCATGTTTTTGTTTACTTTTAAAGGTCTGGTGCCCATCCACTGACATTATTTGGCTGACAGACTGCACCGGTTTTCGTTAAAAATCTTTGTTTGTGTTCAGCTGAAGAAACAAAGTCACCTACATCTTGGATGCCCTGGGGGTAAGCAGATAAACATCAAGTTTTCATTTTTGGGTGAACTATCCCTTTAAGTACATCTACCCAGCTACCAATATTTGGTTCCCAAAACCTTCGGTAAGGTTTTAAAAACTTCAAAACACAAAACCATATGGGAGCATTACGGGAATGCTCTGTGTTTCCTGGATAACAGCTAGCAACTAATGAACACACACACAGGACACTTTGTAACTGAAAATAATTAGTCTGTGACTCAGAAGCAGAGCTTATTTGCTGAGAAGTGTTTCTGAAAACTGTCAGGAAACTGGTACGATTCAAATGATTCTCCATTTTGGAAACATGAAACCTTCCTCTTGTAAATCTTTGGTCTACTGCCTTTGAAATGATTTCTGCTTCTAACCCTGCAGACGTAGGGGGTCAGAGGTCCAGTATCTGGATGTCTCTTGAAAGGACGCCCTCTCAGTTTCAGAAGGACCCAGTGGAATGCACAATGCAGCGTAAGGCCGCGGGTCTCCTGACCCTTAGATATGTTCCACCGCCCCCTGGTTAAGATATATGGTCATGCAGTGAGGTAGAGTTACCACACAAGCTGAATAATGCAGCATTCTTCGACGTCTTTCTTTTCCTGCATTATCTGTATGGCTGAAGACTCAAAGTAAAAAAGAACTATGTACTGTAGTTACCGCCTAAAATGTCATTTTTCATTGTCATAGTTTTGTCAGACAACTTAGCTTAACTGTCAGCCCAATTAGCTCCTGCTGAACATTAACACACTGTATGTGCGTAGTGGAAGTGACCTCGGTGGGGCTATTTGTTCACTTTTCTGCCTGACTGAATGCTAAACAAATGAAGGACCAATTTTCCTCTCCTTTGCACACATAGTTGGGCCGGATACAGCCGTTTCCTGCAGCCGTGTCCGGCATGCGCTGTCCTCTAACCCCCCACATAGACAGTCCAGACTAAAACCCTTAACAGCAGCAGAAAACTAGGTGCT
Organism: Garra rufa; assembly: GCF_049309525.1. NCBI lineage: Eukaryota > Metazoa > Chordata > Actinopteri > Cypriniformes > Cyprinidae > Garra > Garra rufa. Next base: position 23,680,602 of record NC_133374.1, read on the forward strand.
GTAGAGCAATAATTAGGAAGGACAATCCACCTGTTCATAAGACTTTTTACACCCATGAGAATCTACATAAAAACACATGTTAGACTAACAATATTTCCCCTGTGTGTTGTTCCAACTAGCTCAACAGTTATCCAAGCAAACAAGGCAGATTTGTGAGCTTCCAGCATGCATTGTAGCACAAATCTTGTTAGTGTTACAGGCTTTTGTTGTTTGCTGATTTATGCTGCTGTTTTGTCGTCATTGTTAGTTATTTGTTGCATAGCGATGTTAAGAGCTCATACTTCTGCTTGTCATCATGATTGACGTTTGTGTTAGGCATTGAACACTGTTTGTGTCTGTGTTGAACTATTGCTTTTAATATGTGTGTGTAAATTATACAGTTGCTGTCAGTGGGACAATTTTAAAGGAGCTTGGACTTGTGAATTTAATTCAATCTTCTAAGGTAATTTGTAGGGTGCAGTCTGAGGATTGTCTCATACAATGTAACCTGAATTTTGGAGATTAATATCAACTACAGTTGAGGTCAGAAGTTTACATACATCTTGCAGAATCTGCAAAATGCAAGTTAAACTGCCTGCAGTTCTGCTTGTTCTTCAGAAAAATTCTTTAGGTCCCACAAATTCTAGTTTTTCAGCATTTTTGTGTATTTGAACTCTATCCAACAATGACTATGATTTTGAATTCCATCTTTTCACACGACTCATATGCAACTATTACAGAAGGTTGAAACACTCACTGATGCTCCAGAAGGAAAAGTGATGCATTAAGAGTCGGGGGGTTAAAACTTTTGAACAGAATGAAGATGTATACATTTTTTAAAAATGTTTTACATTTTAATTACATTATTTTGCCTAAATATTTTAGTTGTTTTCATTTACTACTGACAGCTGTGGGAAACACAGGTAACCACACATTAGAAATGTCATTTTGTACCGGGTCACTTTTGTGAATTCAACTAATATTTTCTTTTGTGGACTATATGTAAATGTCTTTTATGTGAAATACCTTACTCAGTTCAGTTCTGAATAAAAAAAGCATGCATTTTGTATGATCCCTCTTATTTTGGTAAAATAATTAACATTTTACAGATACTGCAAGGTGTATGTAAACTTTTGACCTCAACTGTATCTTCTAACTGTTCAAAAGTTTGAGTTTGTTAAGATTTTTACAAATATTTTTGGAAGTCTTATTCTCACTAAGGCTGCATATATTTAAAAATACAGTAAAAACAGTCATATTAAAAAATATTAAAATACTATTTTCATTCTTAATGTGTTTTTAAATGATTTATTCCTGTGATGCAAAACAGAATTTTCAGCATCATTACTCCAGTCTTCAGGGTCACATGATTTGTCAGAAATCATTCTAATATGCAGATTTGCTATATATTGTAAGACCTCTGTTACCGTTTTCTCAACAACTTCTTTTTTTCTCTCTTTTACAGTGCAATCCCACCTTATGACCCTGACTAAATCATTCCAGCTGTGAAAGCATGTAAGTAAACCCTGATGATGACACAGCATGTAAGCAGTATCTTTTACTTGGGAAACTTTATACTGCTCCTGCAGTTAAGAGCGCTTACTTAGGGCATGTGCAACATAAGCCTGTTTGTATTTATTGTCCACTAAATTACGGATGTTGCTTTTCCTAAATCTCAGTAGATTTACCATCTGCCTGAGGATCATAACCCTAAACAATGGGCAATGAAAATCAGCTTAGTCAAAAATCAGACCAGGCACCCTGCCAATCCCGATTCACCTCAATTAAACTGTGGGGACAAGCCTGCTAATTCTGTGCATATAACATTCGCCATGGAGTTATACACGAACTGCAGACTTGTTTACAGTCGGGCCAGCTGGACGCCACTGCTAAATTGCGTTAGAGTGCTAGATGCAGCCATTTTTTAATAAACTAGAGTAGTACTTTAAAAACAGTTATGGATCTAGCAGCAAGGCTGCACATTAATCTTTCTGTGGCTTCTACGGTAAGTGCTACACTACATGGCCAAAAGTATGTGAACACCCCTTTCAGTTACATGATGTATAAAACAGAGTATTGCATATGCAAGGATTCGTTCACTTCCAGAATAAAAATTTACTGATAAGTCGAAAAAGCCAAAAAGGTTTTCAAGGAAAATATTCCAGGATTTTTCTCCTTAAAGTGGACTTCAACGGGTATCAGCAGGTTGAAGGTACAAATTGCACTTTCAATACAGCTTCAAAGGGATCTACACGATTAAAAATGATTTTTTCCTATATAAATACGCCAAACGCCAACCCCATAACACACTTCTGGGATTAATTGAAATGCCGACTGTCAGCCAGACCCCATTGCCTGTCATCTGAGCCTGACCTCAATGATACTCTGGTGTCTAAATGGGAGCAAATCCCAGCATCCGTGATCCAGCGTCTACTGGAAAGCCTTCACAGAGGAGTGGAAGCAGTTGTAGCAGCACTTGGACGACTAACTCTTTATTAAAGCTCATGGATTTGCAATTAAATGGCCAACAAGTACAACTGGTATGACATTCAGGTGTCTAGTACAGTGTTTGTATAAAGTGAGACGGTAGGTTAATCAAACAATTGATGGTGTAAAACAGAAAGCTGTGGGGTTTTTGTTTTGTTTTTGTAGGTACCCTTGAGTATGAACAGGCATGTTTTCTGGGCCAAGCACTTCATCACCCTCCCCTTTGTCCCCCAATCTTCTGGTTTTGGCAGATCTTGAAGGCTTTTACCTAATCAAGCCAGACACTGCGTGACTGATTAAGAATTTGATTGCAGGAGAGGAGGATGAGGACAGAGAACTCACGCATGCACATTCACCCAGACATCCATCTTTTGTCACAGACATTAAATAACCAAAGTCTTTTGTATTCTAACTTTTTACACAGTGTCCTTCCAAATCGTTTTGAATACTTTGGATTTTGTGGTTTCTCGAAACATGTGTTTCCAATAAAGTATCGACGCTAACCTGAAGCTAACTGTCTGCAGACACAAGATCCTTTCTCTGTCAATGGTTCTTGGTAAATAAGAGCCAACCAGCTTCATTATTTCATCAAACCTTCTTTGGAGACCTCAATAGACAACTGAATGGTTTTAATTAAGAATGAGGTTGGGTGCTTGTGTTTTGTAACGTCTTCACTGGTGTGACTGAGGATCTCCATAGGACTGTGGATTCCAACCACTGCTGGTAAGCTCAGACCTGACAAAAGAGCTGTGCGGTGATATGATTCATCTTCCTAAGCCGCAGTCAGTGTTTTTGTTTCTCTGACAACAGTTAGCACAGTAATTTAGAGTTTATGGTCAAGTCGGAAAATTTAAATAGGGCTCAAAAGCTTTTTAAGGATTTTTTTTTAGGTTCTGGAAATGAAGCTATAGCCTAGCTAACAAAAATATGCTCTAAGAATATTTTGCTAATGTTCCCATAATAGTCATATGCATCATCAATGAGCCATACTGGTGGCACTGAATGCCAACAATGCCACTAAACCAAACAAAACTTGCATATTTTGCTCATTATTGCTGCTGAAAATAGTCAATTATTGTCATGTTTTGGGCTGTACTAATCGGTCAGACTAGGCAAAACATTTGGAGTACTATAGACTGCCAAAAATTATAACAAATCAAGGAGAAGAGTGCAAAAAAAAAAACTGCCTGGGGGAAAAAAGGAACCAGGATTTTCAGGGCAAGAATCTTGACAACATTCGTGTTTGTTCTTATCATTTCCATTACCATGTAAGCTAGGTGAAATATTAGGCTAATATCTTAATTATACTGCTTGTACATATCTTTACCACGTATTAACTTTAGTTTGTCAAAATATTGCTCCCTTTCCTGCTTAGTAATGCTGCGTTCCAGGCAACCCGTAACTCATGTTTTTCCGACCTTCTACCAGTGAAAGTGCACTGAAACGGCAGTCAAACCCGTGACTTCCCACTCGTGAACTCGTACTAGATCGATGTACTCCCAGTTACGAGTTCTGACGTAGCATAGCCCGCGAAACAACAAAGTCAGCCCTAATGCGTTCGGTGTTTATGCAAGTGGCACACGGTGAAAAAATAGAGCTTAGGACAATATAACGTTGCAATCAAATTAATAATAATATAAAAATAATAGTAATTCATAAATGTGCCCAGGCAATTTGGCGTGACTTGCCTGGAACGCTACAAAGTCGTAAGTCGTGGTTTGAAGTGGTGATTTACCAGTTAAAAAACCTGCCTGGAACGCAGCATCAGATCTTCTCTATATGACTTAGCAGCTTCCACATGTTTTTCCAGTGTTTTTAGACAGCATAAATTAGTTCAGCCTTCAGTTTGCTAGCTTAGTTATACCTTCGTCATGTAAATGCAAATTACCTGTTGTATGGCTGTGTAAATGCAAGCTGTTAGAGGGAGCATCCTGTCAGGTTGACTAATAGTTGAGAGAGGCGGCAGCTTTCCGGCGAGTGGGCGTGGCTTCCGCGCCGCGAGTGGACACGCCCCCAGCTTTTATTTTTATTTACCTGGGCTTTTTTCAATCATTCATATTTGGCTGGATGGTTAATAACGCATTTCTCTGTGTTGTGACAAACTCAGAACATATTTAATATTGCTTTACGTAAATTATGTCTCTTACTGAAATATGTAGCAGAAAAACCATGAAAGTCTTATGTTATTTAAAAAATCCACATCATTTTATAAATACTTTGGACTATGGTGGGCACCATTATTTCAGTGACGTATTCTGTCGTCAGTGAGCTATTCTGTCCTCAAAAGGCAAAGCGCAGTAACTACACATTTGGTCAAAATTGAGTTAGGGCTTAAAATGGGCTTTGTGACAGCTGTTTTGTCATGTGGCAAAGTCTCCTGGTTTAATTTTGTCCTGTTTCAGAGAAACGAGAGAGTCAAAATTGCAGTAACTACAAAATCCAAACTAATACCAAGGCAAACTGCAGTAAGTGATGTTACTGCGTTCTAGCTTTGTTTCACACACTAGGCTACTTGTTTGTTGTTCTTCTTTGTCGTTCTTTAATTGTGTGAATTTTTTTCAGCTATTGTTTTAAAGCAACCTAGGTCTGTAAGTAATGAATTACTTTTTAAATAAAATGAGCAAAACACTCTCTGTTGTGAAAGGAGCAGATGACTCTTAATATTGAGGCTTACTACTGAGGAATTGTAACATTCACAGCATGCAAACATCAATACAACTATTAAAGTTATTAAAAACAATCAACATGTAGTAAGAAACACAACAAGAAAGTTGGGTGAACACATTTAGTTTGTAGATATTGCAATTTGCTTTTGCAATAGTGTTTTAGTATATTCAGGTCATCCAAAGGCAGAGTGCAGTAACTACACATTTGGTCAAATTGAGTTAAGGCTTAAATGGGCTTTGTGACAACTGTTTTGTCATGTGGCAAAGTCTCCTGGTTCAATTTTGTCCCGTTTCAGAGAAACGAGAGCATCAAAATTGCAGTAACTACAAAATCCAAACTAATACCAAGGCAAACCGCAGTAAGTGATTTACTGTGTTCTAGCTTTGTTTCACACACTAGGCTACTTGTTTGTTGTTCTTCTTTTGTTTAAGTTGTGTGCATTTTTTTCAGCTATTGTTTTAAAGCAACCTAGGTCTGTAATGAATTACTTTTTAAATAACATGAGCAAAACACTCTGTTGTGAAAGGAGCAGAGGACTCTTAATATTGAGGCTTACTACTGAGCAATTGTAACATTCACAGCATGCAAACATCAATAAAACTATTGAAGTTATTAAAAACAATCAACATGTAGTAAGAAACACAACAAGAAAGTGGAATGAACACATTTAGTTTGTAGATACTGCACTTTGCTTTTGCAATAGTGTTTTAGTTTATTCAGGTCATCCAAAGGCAGAGTGCAGTATCTGCATTTTGGTGTTCAATGGTCACATCAGTTGTCATTGTTTTTATCTATAAAAAATTTCTTCCTAAGAAGGCATTACATGAATGCATTACCACTAATCTACCCACAACATGTTTGACTGGCTGCTGTAAAAACTTTAAAGGCATTTTTCTCAGTTTCAGTGTTGGCGTAGTTACTGCAGTTAGCCTTTGTAGGGCAGTATTGCCGCTATTAAATGTTGCTATTTTACCGCAAGACAATTGAAAATATAATACTGATACACTACTACCACATTGTGTGGCTTTTGCTTGTATTTTTTTTATCGACGGGAAACAATAGATGGGATGTAAGTCTGCTTTTCCTAATAATAAAAATTAGAGTAAAGAATGGGAAGATGCCTATGGATAAATAAAACTTATTAAAGACCTGCATCTTTGTTTTCTCCACTTCAGCCCTGATGCCTTTGAGGCTTTTAGTAGACCACAGCTACTGAAAGAGCTTGTAAACGGCAAAGACAAGAAATGCTAGATGCCATCCTGGCAGGATGTAAACATGCTGACGCTTGTCACGAAGGAGCCATTGAAGGAGTTTCTCGGATTCTGGGTGTTTAGACTCCTTGTGGGGAAAATTGATGGTATGACTTTTGGTTTAAGCATATGCTTATATCCATCACCACCTGTAAGCTCTTTCAGTAGCTTATCAGTATTTTATTTTCAGAGTTGTGTATTGTGAATTCTGAGTACAACCATTACACATCAAAATGACAGACCCATAATCCAAAATATATATAAAAATTTTGGATTTTTTGAAATAACGTAAATCTTTAATAGGTTTTCTACTACATATTTCTGTAAGAGACATTATTTACTTTATATTAAGAGTAAAGACATTCATGTCATAATACCCAGGGTTCTGAAAGGTCTTACTGAAGTCAGTCATTGCTGTATATGTTTAGGATGCAGTGTTTATGCAAGCAGCCACGTGAAGCAAACTGCACAGAGCTCATGTAGGAAGAATGCACACTTGGGGGTGCCTGTCCCACTGCCGATCTGAACAGGCCCATACGGCGACACACCATGTTGCACCACACAGGCTGTGATTTCCTGCCATTCTCTCAGGACCCATCTGTTCCCACACTTTGGTGTGCTTTCTCAGCACCATCCATTCCACTCTCTGGGGACATATTGTTAAAGATGCCATGTCTGACCCACCTGCTTGTTAGTCATTACATAGTCGGTCATATTTTTGTCATCTTTCACAGATGATATTTGAATAGCCGGAGCTACGGACCAGGAAAATGGCCCCCCAGAGGGAATGCGACTTTTGTTTAATTGTCATCTCACTGAAATGTATGGTGAGAATATATTTGCATGAACTGCCAGACTATTAGGAGCTTCCTACTGAAGTGAACATATGGAAAAATCATAATTAACTCATAATTAATCTCCATTTGAAGAGATCTGACCATAATGTATGATTGGTTTTAATTAAAAAAGAGAAAAAGACTTTTGAAGTGCTGCTCATACTATAATTGAATAATATAATATAATATAATACAATTCACTCTGTTGTAGATATTTATTTTTCTACATTCTACAAAATTCTGTATTCAAGACTAGTTGCGCAAAGGTGTTCTGAATAAATCCATTATTTGAAAAATGTCACATCTCCAGTGCATTTTGACTACAGCATTAGTAAGAAACATAAAATATGGGCTGAGAAACTATGGTGATGGGAGCTTTTAGGGCTTCGAAATATCTTGGCTCTGCAGCAGCTGAGTGCTCTGTTTTCATGTTATGGTCTATTAGTGCAGTAATGGCTGTCAAATTCAACTTATTCTGCATGAGGCTTATTTTGCCAGTAACGCTGCATGCGTTCCAAATCGGGATGTCGGAATTTCCACATTTCTACAAGAAACAGTGGAACAAAATGTCACTTGATGCCGGACGTCCTTGGAACTTGGAAACTTGCTCAGAAACACTAAATCACAGTTGATATCATGCGCTTTTGGAGTTTACCGTTAATAATAAACATTAATTCAGATAAAATGTAACTGTGTTTCAAAGTTCTAACATTCAGTTCAAACTATATATGTGACTCTGGAATATAAAACCATAAGGGTCATAAGGGTCAATTTTTTTAAATTGAGATTTATACAACATCTGAAAGCTGAAAAAATAAGCTTTCCATTGATATATGTTTGTTAGGATAGGACAATATTTGCCCAAGATACAACTATTTGAATATCTGGTATCTTAGGGTGCAAAAAATCTAAATATTACTAATCAAAAATTACATTTTGATATATTTACGATATGAAATTTACAAAATATCTTCATGGGACATGATCTTTACTTAATATCCTAATGGTTTTTGGCATAAAAGAATAATTGATCATTTTGACTCACACTATATATATATATTTTTTTTTTACAACTATTTGAAAATCTGGTATCTGAGGGTGCAAAAAAATCAAAATATTAAGAAATATGACTAATCAAAAATTACGTTTTGATATATTTACGATATGAAATTTACAAAATATCTTCATGGGACATGATCTTTACTTAATATCCTAATGATTTTTGGCAAAAAAGAACAATTGATCATATTGATTCACTATATATATATATTTTTTTTTACAACTATTTGAAAATCTGGTATCTGAGGGTGCAAAAAAATCAAAATATTAAGAAATATGACTAATCAAAAATTACGTTTTGATATATTTACGATATGAAATTTACAAAATATCTTCGTGGAACATGATCTTTATTTAATATCCTAATGATTTTTGGCATAAAAGAATAATTGATCATTTTGACCCATACACTATATTTTTGGGCATTGCTACAAATATACCCATGCTACTTAAGACTGGTTTTGTGGTTCAGGATCACATATGTGACCCTGGACCACAAAACCAGTCATAGGGTTAAATTTTACAAAACTGAGATGTATATATATATATATATATTTTTTTTTTTACAACTATTTGAAAATCTGGCATCTGAGGGTGCAAAAAAAAAAATCAAAATATTAAGAAATATGACTAATCAAAAATTACGTTTTGATATATTTACAATATGAAATTTACAAAATATCTTCGTGGAACATGATCTTAATATCCTAATGATTTTTGGCATAAAAGAATAATTGATAATTTTGACCCATACACTATATTTTTGGGCATTGCTACAAATATACCCATGCTACTTAAGACTGGTTTTGTGGTCCAGGATCACATATTTGTATATTTACAAAATGTCAAAATACTGAACATGACATGAATCTAATTCTAAAATCAAAAAGTTTTTTTTTAATTACACCTTTATAAATAACTATTAATTATTTTTTAAAATTACAGCCTTAATATAAATACAATTAATTTAATTTGTTTAATATTTTACTTTTTCACATCAGCGATATTCCAGATAAAAAGATAAAAAAAAATCTGCAGTCTTTAGTTTCTCAGCACAACAGTAAGATACGCTTTCCCTTTAAGAACCCCGTAGCACCACGGTGCTCTCTTGCAAAACACAACCAAAGTGGGCGGGGTTAAAGCTAACTGCGCGTATTAACCAATAGCATACGTCGAAACAAACACGTCAAATAGCCTCTGGACCAATCAGAGTATTGCTATTAAAATTTTTCCTCAGACAGCGAACCACTAATCGTGTTGCCTGTGTGAGATAAAAGCTCCTCAGTAAAGACCGTTGCTTATGATTCGAACAGAGGAGATTTCCCTCAGCTACTTATGTTTAAAATAATATATTTAAAATAACAATTTAATGCGATTGGGAAGCTTTACAATCCACCAAAATCAAGCTGGGCTTGTTTGAGACAGCGAACTAATAAAAACCTCTATGTAAAGTTGAGGAGACATAACGGGCATCTGGCAACCTAGTGGAGGTGACGCGCTTCGATGTGATACAGTTGTGGTGAGCGCAGCGTCGAGACGTTCAGAGTGTCGCATTTTAAAGCAGTGAATGGAATGGCTTAAGCGAATGGCACGTCTGTGCGTTGGTCCTCGACTACAAAGTGTTCTTGTGTAACCCGCTCATCGTCTACCCTGACGGATCTACCAAACCAGGTGCGTTTCTTCACACATAACGTTAATCCAAAAGTGTTGCAGCGTTACAATGTATTTGCATTACCATCCGTTATAACCGCATCTCAATTTACTTTCCTTCGGCGAGAACCAGAACCCGTTTCAATGTTTTAGCCCACCTTAAGTTTCTGAGTCTTTAAGAAACTGGTCTTACGTCTAGTATGTTTTGACTTGGGAAAAAATGATGCATACTTGGCACATGCCAACGTTTGAATTGAACTGCAAGAACGACAGCCGAGCTGTCACTGACATCAATCTGCTTTGTCTGTCAAACCCTGAGGAGTGCATGTCAAAAGAGATAGAAAGAAAATCATATAGTTACAGACTACCTTTATAGTGGTTTGATTTTAAGCCCTACTGTTCGTCTTGATTATATAAACAGGAATTGTGTCAAAATGTAAATTATTGTACGCAAAACGATAGACAAGTAATTCTGTTGAGGTTTTTGTGAATACAGGCCGTCTGTTGCCCCATGGCCTGGCAGTCACTTTAGCCAAATTCATAATTTATGGCCAGACAGACCCTTGAGATTCAAAAGATTATTTTAGACAATAGAAATACCTTTCACTGAGATTTGGCCAAGCATTTGTCCAATGAGAATGACCAATGAGATGATTTCTGGTAAAATTCATTTAAAATATATATTTATATAGTTTGTTTTGTTTTAAGATTCAATTTATTTTAATTAATTAATTACATTTTTATACCAGTCAAAAGTTTTTGAACAGTAAGATGTTTTTTTTAAGTGTCTTCTGCTCACCAAGCCTGCATTTATTTGGTTTAAAATACTGCAAAAGCAGTAATATTGTGAAATATTTTTACTATTTAAAATAACTGCTTTCTATTTAAATAAAATGTAAAATGTAATTTATTCTTATGATCAAAGCCACATTTTCAGCATCATTACTCCAGTCTTTAGTGTTACATGAAATCAGAAATCATTCGAATATGCTGCTTTGCTGTTGAAGAAACACTTAATATTATTATTATCAATATTTAAAACAGTTAAATACATTTTTAAGGATTCTTTGATGAATAGAATGATCCAAAGGAACAGCATTTATCTAAAATAAAAAGTGTTTGTAGCATTATACACTATACTATTCAAAAGCTTGGAGTCAGTATCATTTTATTTTATTTTATTCGGCAAGGAAATGATAGAAATGAATAGTTTTATTTAGCAAGGGTGCCTTAAATCGATTAAATGTGATGATGAAGACATTTAAAATGTCACAAAAGATTTCTATTTCAGATAAAGGCTGTTCTTCTGAAGCAGCAAATGGAAATATTACAATGATTTCTGAAGGATCATGTGACACTAAACACTGGAGTATTGATGGTGAAAAATCAACTTTGAAATCACATGAATAAATTACATTTTAAAATATACTCCAATAGAAAACAGTTATTTTAAATAGTACAAATATTTCAAAATTGTACTGTTTTTGCTGTACTTTGGATCAAATAAACGCAGGCTTGCAGAGCAGAAGAAACTGGTAGTACGTTTATGTATTTATTTATTTAATTGGTATATTTAGCTTAATTTGAAATTCAATAAGCAACTAAAATTTAACTTAAAAATTGAGCATTAGATATTGTCATACTACTTTTTCCTGGTCTGCTTAAACTGAAAATCTATTTGATGGACAGCCGTTTTTGTTAACACTTCTGCTGTAACACTAACTTCTCCTGTGGTTACGTCTCACAAGTGCAACACTTGCGTATTGATCTGTCCTTGCATTTTGCGCAATCATGATTGTGTACAGAGACCTGAAATATGGACTTTCAACAAGGACCTTCCTGTGGTGTTGTGTCTCTTATTTAGAAGCTAAAACACTGCCTGTGATGTGTCATGTTTTTAATCCTGAATAACTTGTGTGGTTTCATTACATGATCACTCAGGATGCTTCCAGTAGTGAAGGTAGTTCTGACCCAGCCAATAGAAGGCAGTGAGGATTGAGATGTTTTTACTCAAAGATTGTCAGCCAATTCTGAAGCTCAAGCACTATCATTTTGTACCGAATGTGAACTACGAAGAAATTACTCTGGAGGTTTTGTACTTGTGAGCTGATTGAATTGCCACTTTAGATCAGTTTTACCACTGCAACATCGCACTTTGGGCATCTTAGATGAAACACTCTAGTCGGTGCATCTGAATATTAGATTAGGCCTTTTGGTTCCCAAGTCCACATTGTCATAGATCATTTTAAATTTGCTGCAAAACGTGTTCAGTGTCGTACGATTCATTCAAGTTCGTTCAAGAACCTAAAAGCCTCGCTGTCAAAATGTGGATGTACTCATATGAAGTAATGTGATCTTAAAAGGCTTTCTACAGCAAGCCTTGGGGTTGGAGGTCGCAAGAAATAAGACCGTCACAGATTAGCGAGTGCCTTAATGCCACTCTTTATCCCAGTGTCTGTTTCAGCCTTGATTGAAGAGTCAGGTTTAGCCAATGGCCAACAGATGAAACATTTTTGACATTGGTACATCCCTAAAATATAGCAAATAGCAATATTAAAATTCTGATAGCAGTATGTGAATAATTTGATGTTAAATTTGATGTTTTTAAATACTAGGCATCACAACATTATTAACTAAAAGTATGAGATCATTTTTTTTTTTAAAGATTAGTGGTAGTTCACTCAAAAATGAAAGTACTGTCACCCTCAAGTTGTTCCAAACCTCTGTGAGTTTCTTTCTTGTATTGAACATTAAAGATATTTTGAAGAATGTGGTAGCCAAACAGTTGCTAGTCCCTATTGACTTCCATAATATGGAAAAAAAATGTCAATGGAGACCAGAAACGGTCATTTTTAGGTGAACTATCCCTTTAAGTGAGGGAAAAAGTCATCGAAGTAATTAATACCAGTACAACCTGACACATTAATAACAGATATTTTGAAGAATGTGGGTAACCAAACAGTTGCTGGTCCCCACTGAGTTCCATAACATGGACAAAATAGTCAATGGAGACTAGAAACTATCATTTTTGGGTGAACTATCCCTTTAAGTGAGGGAAAAAGTCATCAAATTAGTAATACCAGTACAATCTGACACATTAAAAAAAGATATTTTGAAGAATTTGGGTAACCAAACAGTTACTGGTCTCCACTGACTTCCATAATATGGAAAAATAGTCAACAGGGACCAGAAACTGTCATTCTTAGGTGAACCATCCCTTTCATAATATCGAAAAAAAGTCAATGGAGACCAGAAACTGTCATATTTAGAATTGAACTATCCCTTTAAGTGAGGGAAGATGTAATCAAAGTAATATACCGATAATATTAAAAATAATGCCACTCTTTGTCCCAGTGTCTGTTTCAGCCTTGATTGAGGAATCCGTTTTAGCCAATAACCAACAGATGAAACATTTTTGAAAGTGCTATAAATTAGGGATATACCGATATTAAAATTGTTAAAAAAGTAGCTGGTCCCTATTGACTTCCATAATATGGAAAAAAATAGTCAATGGGGACCAGAAACTGTAATTTATGGGGCAACTATCCCTTTAACTGAGGGAAAACATAATCAAAGTAATATAACCAGTACAATCTGACACATAAAAAAAATATATATTTTGATGAATGTGAGCAACCAAACAGTTCCCCATTGACTTTAATAATATGAAAAAAAAAAAAAGTCAATGGAGACTAGAAATTGTAATTTTTAGGTGAACTATCCATTTAAGTAAGGGGAAATGTAATCAAAGTAATAAGACAAGTACAATCTGACACATTGACACAAAACAAAAGATATTTTGAAGAATGTGGGAAACCAAACAGCTCCCCATTGACTTTCATAATATGAAAAAAATTGTCAATGGAGACTAGAAACTGTCATTTTTAGGTGAACTATCCATTTAAGTAAGGGAAAATGTAATGAAAGTAATAAGACCAGTACAATCTGACACATAAAAAAAGATATTTTGAAGAATGTGGGTAACCATATATTTCCCCATTGACTTTCATAATATGGAGAAAAAAAATAGTCAATGGAGACTAGAAACTGTCATTTTTAGGTGAACTATCCCTTTAAGTAAGGGAAAATGTAATCAAAGTAATAAGACCAGTACAATCTGACACATTGACACAAAAAAAAAATATTTTGAAGAATGTGGATAACCAAACAGTTGCTGGTCCCCATTGACTTTCATTATATGGAAAAAATTGTCAATGGAGACCAAAAACTGTCATTTTTAGGTGAACTACCCCTTTAAGTGAGGGAAAATGTAATGAAAGTAATAAGACCAGTACAATCTGACACATAAAAAAAAGATATTTTGAAGAATGTGGGTAACCAAATAGTTCCCCATTGACTTTCATAATATGGAGAAAAAAAATAGTCCATAGAGACTAGAAACATTTTTAGGTGAACTATCCTTTTAAGTAAGGGAAAATGTAATCAAAGTAATACGACCAGTACAATCTTGACCCATTAAAACATTTTTTTAAGGAATGTGGGTAAACAAACGGTTGCTGGTCCCAATTGACTTTCATAATATGGAAAAAATAGTCAGTGAAGACGAGGAACTGTCTTTTAAGTGAGGGAAAAAGTAATAACTGAAACATTAAAAAACCCTAATATTAATTGATTAATATTATGAATATGTACAAATATATTGTATAACCCTAACTCTATTTATTAAGGTTACCTAAAGGGTTTTCTCAGTGCAGCTATAATGGTTTAACAGGGGAGGCGATGAGTATATAGTGGGTGGATGTGCTTGATTGTTAAGGAATGGTTGACACGTGACCCGAGCGCTCCTTTTGTGTCTTTTGTAATCGTTCAGAAATGCCATAAACACACGGCTGTCAAACTCGGGAGTGATTGCACGGTTCTGCTCACGAAGCGCTTTCTGCATCAAATGTTCCCATTTTCTCCTCGTCCCTTTGAATAGAAGCCCTCATATCTAAAATGAAAAGTATCCTGCTCACTTTGTCTGTTGCTCATTCACCAGTGCTGGATTTCATTTTCGGAGGTATCTTTTCTGAAGGGTTTTGTTCAAGTGGTCCAGATTGAACCTCCTTAAGAAGGATCAGTGTTGTATGAAAGGGAAGATTACGGAGTTTGATCTTTTCCCATGTCTGAATTGTTAGATGTTCTTTTTCTGTGTTGCCAGAGTCTTTAGTCTAAGAAACGCATTTCCTGTGGTACCCAAGTCACCCAAACAGAATTTTCTTAGGCTTTTTAAGCATCCAATCTTTGGTTTTAAAGTTGTCATTGAACCAAAGTTGCAATAGGGGTTTTTTCCCTATTGTGATGTATCTGAGTGAAATAGTCCAATAGAAATTCTTGAGCAAGTCAGGAATGGTTTTTTTTAAATAACTTGTCTTCTTGAAAAGGTTGGGAACAAGTTATTTGTCCAATCGGGAATTGATTGGATTGTTGTTGTTATTTAATGCAGCAATCTCAGTGAAAGGTTGTCACACCTTTGCGCCGGTAAACATGATTACATGATGTTTTAAGTTAGTTTGATTAAAGATTTTGAGGGCACAAGAATAAAAAAATAAATATATAATGATGTGCATGGATTAATTGTTTATAATAAATTCTGCAGTTATTGTTGATTTTATGGTGATTTTAAATGGGAAAAACATAGGGATTATCTGATATTAAAATTGTGGGCGATACTGTAAACTTTTTTAAATGTTATGAATGAAAACGATAAACATTAAAATGATTTATGTAGACAGAAATAAAAATAAAATACTTAGCTAAAATATGTGTGTGTGTGTGTGTGTGTGTGTGTGTGTGTACACACACACACACACACACACACACACACACACACACACACACACACACACACACACACACATATGAATAAGTATCTAATATACTTAAAATTATAATTAAAAATGACTGAATTTCATTGAAATGAATCTTTAATATGGTTGATAAGTGATGTATACTATTCTTTAAAAGTCATTAAAATTATTATTTTATGTAGACAAATAAAATAATTATCTAAAATACTTATCTTTAAGTATCTAAAATGCTTAAAATTATAATTAAAAATGATTAAATTTCATTTAAATTAATCTTTAATATGGTTGATAAGTGATGTATACTATTGTTCAAGTCTTTAAAAAATTATTTCATGTAGACAAAAATAAAAATAAAATGCTTATTTAAAATACTTATCTTTAAGCATCTAAAATACTTATAATTAAAAATGACTAAATTTTATTTAACTTAATCTTTAACACGGTTGATAAGTGATGTATACTTTTGTTCAAAAGCCATTAAAATTATATTTTATGTAGACAAAAATAAAAATAAAATACCTAAAATGCATATCTTTTAAGTATCTAAAATACTTAAAATTATAATTAAAAATGACTAAATTTTTTTTGTATGGTTGATTAGTGATGTAATGTTCAAAAGCCATTAAAATTATTATTTTATGTAGACAAAAGTAAAATATTTATCTAAAATATGTATCTTTAAGTATCTAAAATACTTAAAATTATAATTAAAAAGGACTACATTTCATTAAAATCAATCTTTAATATAGCTGATAAGTAACTATTATTTACTATTAACTTTTCTTATTGTTTATGTTCAACACGTCTACATTTATTTGATCAAAAATACAGTGATATTGTGAAACATTATTGTAATTAAAAATATCAGTTTTCTGTTTTAATGTATAGTAATTTATTACTGTGATGGCAAAGCAGAATTTTCAGTGTAATTTAACATGTCTTCAGTCTTTATTGTCACACAATCCTTCAGAAAGCATTCTAATATGCTGATTTAATGCTAAAGAAGCATTTCTTATTATAGATGTTGAAAACAATTGTGCTGTTTAATATTTTTGTGAAAACTTGATTTTATATTTTTGGAATCAGTATATTTTTGAAAGTACTCAGATGAGTGAACTATATCAATAAGACTTAACCGTGAAAACAAGTAACCATTCCAGAAAATGCAACCCCCCTTCATTGTTTTCTTAAAGAAGAGTGAGAAACCCTTCATGTCTTGTTAAAGCAATGCTTCTCAGGCCGTTCCTCTTATTAAGTGATGCTGTGGTCTGGTTTCAGCACAGGCCTGTGGAGGATTCCCAAACAGATCAATGTCAAATCCAGTGGAGGATATCCGTAACAGAAGTGTGGAAGCTCTATTAATTTAATACCAACACCTTCTTGATTTCTCTTTCACGAATGTGAAACGCGAGACCAAACGCTGCTTAACCACAATAGTAAATCAGCTGAGAGGCTGTTCCTCAGTGATGTGGAGTGATTTACATCCAGATGATGCTGGCTTTAAAAGCGTCTGTTAATGACTGAGTAAACATCCATGCCTTCCATTTGTTCAGTGTTTCCTTTATGATCGCTTCTCATTAGCTTTACTAGTCTGAACATCCCACTCGGCTCGTGTGTCCGCCACAACTGAGATCCGTTTTTTCCTCTGTGGAATAAACTGAAGTGGGTTTCTAACATAAGTGAGCTTGAACCTAAAGCAGACAGGGAAGAGGATGAAACCGTGACTCATCCTGTGACACATTTCAGGGAAGATGTTCCTGTACAACATCGCTTCCTCCTGTGGAGAGCCTCATCCATTACACTGAGGATTCTGGGTGTGGAATTCCTGTTTACCATCTGTCAGCACTAACAGCCTGCGGCCAAGAAATCCATCACGAGCAAGGCCCCTCTCCATCAAAGTAACTCTGCGCAGGCCTTGAAAGAGAGCTTTAAGTTCCTCTCACTTATCAGAGGCGGCTGATGTTCAGAAGATGTCACGGTTTAATGAGGCCGGCTTTGACGTTTATCTGAGTGTGTGATTAACGGCGTTATACGTCACAAATAACATCAACATGGAATTCAGTGTTTGCTTGTCACGGCGGTTTTATTTCTGTCAGCGATACAGAAGGAAAGACAGTCAGCGGTTATTAGATAATGAATGACGTGAGAATTTAAAATATGTTAACGGTTAAGTTGGTTTGCTTGGTTACCAAGGAGAAAAACGGTCTGAGTGTAGCGTTTGAAATGAAATATGAGACATGCAGTGTGGATAAAAAATATATATAGATATTATTTTGCGTCATGTATTTAGGACGTGTGAATTGCTAGCTAAATTAAAAATACAATCACAGATTGCTGCTAAACAGAATGTGTCATTTGTGATAATTCAAACATTGATGAATTACTTTCATTTAAAATGATTTGTTCATATACTGTAGAATATTGTTAGGGGCCGTTCACACAGAACACAGTGTTGACTTGCTGTAATAAGAACTTTCAGTTGGCTCAATTAAATAATGTAAACTTAAAAGGATAGTTCATCCAAAAAAGAAAATTCTGTCGTTAATTACTCACCTTAAGACCTACGTTGATCTTCAGACCACAAATTAAGATATTTTTGATGAAATCCAAGAGCTTTCTGACCCTTCATAGCAGTGATGGAAATTAACTTTTTTGCCAACCGGCCAGTGTGGCTGGTGGATTTCAAAATCTACCAGCCACTAAATGTTTTTACCAGCCACTTTATGTTTTTAACCTACAATGTGTAGCTGCATGTGAAAATTAATACTACAAGATCTACTATACTTGAGCAGTTTATTTAATCTCAAGTCTCAATAAAATACTGACATTTTCACCAAATTTTTCTATCATGATACAGTGCTATCTTCACAACTACACAACTTATAGCCCACATACTATAACAGCCTAGATATTTAATGTAGCCTAATTTGTGCGCATTGGGGAGTCGCTCTCTAAAGGCAGGGTATTAAAGTTGCTTTTGAATGCGCGTGCGCGTTTTACTTTTGGTTTCGTTTTTACTATTGTGCGAAACTCTCGGCAGTGTAGAGTGTGCATTCTAAAATACAAGAGATTACTTAACAAAACCATTTGGGTGGACACCAACGGGATTTTGAAAAGCGTGTCGCCAGTGGAAATTACGCCCCTGTGTGAGTGGAACTCTGCCGCCGAGTTATCATCTGATGTGAATGAATGCCGCGTTGTACAGTATATTGAGAAAGACATGCCATGAATTGCATCTGACAGAATGTGCGCTGTAGCACGAAATACAATATATTTCTTCAAAAGCAGATTGTAAAAGTATTTTAACAGACCTCTTAATGCCTGTGATGTATGATGCATTTTTTTGAAGGTGTGCCTCCGCTAAAAGCGTCCGCCTTCTTCTTCTTCTTCGTGTATTTTAACGGCAGTTCGCAACCAACGTTAAGGTGCATTACCGCCTCACGCTGTCCGGTTGAAGTATGTTATTTTTATTTACCCGCCACGGTGGCCGGTGGGTGAAGCGAGTTTAACCGCCACAACACAAAATCACCCGCAATTGGCTGGTGGCGGGTGCTAATTTCCATCCTTGCTTCATAGACAGCAACATAACTGACACGTTCAAGGCCCAGAAAGGTAGTAAAGACATTGTTAAAATAGTCCATGTGACGTCAGTGGTTCAACCGTAATTTTATGACGCTACAAGAATATTTTTATGTGCAAAGAAAACAAAAATAATGACTTTATTCAACAGTTCTTCTCCTCTAAGTCACATTCTCCACCTTTATTGAGAGTACTATGACATTACATTGCTGTCTATGGAGGGTCAGAAAGCTCTCGGATTTCATCAAAAATATCTTAATTTGTGTTCTGAAGATGAATAAAGGTCTTACAGGTTTGGAACAACATGAGGCTTTCTTTTATGCGTGAACTGTCCCTTTAATGTCTTTTTAACATTGGTACTTGTTAAAGGAGTAGTTCACTTTCAGAACAAAAATGTACAGATAATGTACTCACCCCGTTGTCATCCAAGATGATCATGTCTTTCTTTCTTCAGTCGTAAGGAAATTATGTTTTTTGAGTAAAACATTTTTCTCCATATAATGGATTTCTATGGTGCCCCCGAGTTTGAACTTCCAAAATGCAGCTTCAAAGGCCTCTACGATCACTGCCGAGGAAAGAAGGGTCTTATCTAGCAAAACGATGGGTTATTTTCTAAAAAAAATTACAATTTATATACTTTTTAACCTCAAATGCTTGTCTTGTCGCGCTCGTTTTTCATTTAGAGCCCTTTGAAGCTGCATTTAAACTGCATTTTGGAAGTTCAAACTCGGGGGCACCATACAAGTCCATTATATGGAGAGAAATCCTGAAATGTTTTCCTCAAAAAACACCATTTCTTTACGACTGAAGAAAGAAAGACATGAACATCTTGGATGACAAGGGGGTGAGTACATTATCTGTAAATTTTTGTTCTGAAAGTGAACTACTCCTTTAAGTCAGCCAAACTCTTTAGTTGAACCAACCTTAAATTTTCAATGCAGTCAGCATAAAATTTTGAGTTTGAAATTGACCTGAAACTTAACCTTAACCTAACTTTAGAGCTGCAAAATGAGTTAACTTAACTTAACTTAACTTAATTTAACTTAACTTAACTTAACTTAACTTAACTTAACTTAACTTAACTTAACTTAACTTAACTTAATTTACCTTAACTTTAACTTTAACTTTAACTTTAACTTAACCTTTAACTTATTCTTAATCTCTGGGATTTCTGTTTTTTATTTCTTGTTTTTTATTCTGTGCCCTATATCTTGCATTTTTAATGCAAAAAATATATTTGTGAATGGCTCCTTTTTGGACAAATTAAACTGGTGAGAGTTTATTTTACTGAAAAATTGCATCGTTTTTGGGTATGTAGGAACTCCTGCTTGAATCTGTCAACACAATCTCTGTCTCTCTGTTCTTTTTATTTAGGAACACAAGTACAATAATTGAAATTTAGGGTGAGCGATATGACCAAAATATTATATCACGATATGAGTAATTTTATTTCACAGTAACAATATATAACACAATATAGTTATTTTTGCTTTAAAAGGTCTTTATGATTTCAAAAATTTGATACCATAGACAGACATTTCATATTTCTTGTCAATATCACAAAAAACTAAAACTAGCCTTAAATTAAAAAAAAACTCTAACTCACTGAAGACAAGTAAACAGTCAACAGGACAAAACAACTACAGTAGAACAAATTAATAAGAAATGCTACATGCATTGTATAAAGTAATGAAATGTATAAAAACACTGTACATTTTTCACTGTGTAAATTAAATATATATTCTTATTAGTTCAAGTGATTTAGCCAAGAGCATTGAGAGATTTTCTCTCTTTTCTTGTTGGATTAACATGAATAACAGACAGCAGGAATATTAGACTGCTGTCACTTTAAGAGCTGCCCAGATCAAATATACCATTACACACGTGTTTCTTTGTCAGCTGTTTGCTTTCACTTAAGACCTAAATTACTGTGTTTATGAGGAAACCTACAAAGATGAGCATTTTGACACATAAAAATGTGTGTATTTAACCATTCAAGGCCTATAAAGCAGCAAAATTAACTCCTGTATACGCATATAATAAAATGAGTTATGTTTTGCACTTGTTTTAAACCGCAATGCTTAAAGCTTGTATCAGCGATTTCAAGCCTGAAACATAAAGTGTCAAATTCAGCTGACCTTTCTTCATGATCCGCTCGCTGCCTGCCCCATAAATTGGCTGTAAAAAAATCGCGTCTCTCTGGTCAGCCTAGGGTCCGAGATATGCCAAAAAAAACAATCGGTGCTACCAACGATTCCACAGCAAAACAAACAGTGTTCCAACCAATCACCGTCAGGGGGTTGGTGTTGTGGACTTTCGTACTGGTGCAGGGATGTGAGGGAGGCAGAGCGAAATGGTTGGTGATTGGTTGGAACACGCGTTTTTTTACAGCCAATTTATGGGGCAGGCAGCGAGCGGATCATGAAGAAAGGTCAGCTGAATTTGACACTTTATGTTTCAGGCTTGAAATCGCTGATACAACCTTTAACTTGTGCAAACAATATCGTGTGAGCCTTTAACCCCTATCTTTCCTGATATAGTTGGCCTCTATGGCTGCACAGTGATAAAAACAGAGCAGATTAAACTATGTTTCAAGTCAGCTGTTGCTGTATAGTGTGTTTAAGCAGCATAGTGAAACTCTGTATTGGCCAATCAGCATCCAGGACAGGAACTATCCGTTTTGCTAGGGAAACCGCAGCCTTGGTGATCAATATTTGTTCCCTGCAGCCCTAATAGATTCCCTAATGCCGTCTGAATGTCTGTGTGGGTATTTGAGTCCCTCAGTGTCGGGGATTCTCATCATATGATGTAAGGTAATGCAATATTGGTCCTTTAAGAAATTCTTGACAGTAATGAATAATGGTGATCGCATGTAATCTCCTTTATGTGGACAGAGATGAAGAGCTGTGTCAATTAAGGGTCACTTTACCATGGCCAGCATCCTGGAATAGATTCCCAGCGGTACCAGGCTCAGGTGTCTTAAGGAACTTTATTGGCTGGGTTCCCAGGTGGGTCATTGTGGGTAACCTCCTTTCGGATGGCTTGAGAGGGTCTCATGGGACTGCTCTGAGCAAAGTGGCTTAATGCCTTCACACACCTTTTGTTCCCTTAGTGAGACCTGTAGGTAATGTAATGAACACTACAGCTGACCTTGTTTCAAATAGTAGTCTTTGAAATATTGGAGGACATTTTTGTATGTATTTAACAGATTTTCGGTTTGGCAGTAAAAGAGCTTGAATTTAAAAAAAGCAAAACAATAATTGCAGCTCATTGAGAAGATTAATTTTGCACTAAAAACACCCAGGCCAATGTTTCACTTGCACTTGAAAGTTACCAAAGTAGTGCCAAGACATAATTGGAGCTTGTAAAGAACTGCATAATTTGGCCAAATAAAATCACACCACAATTATTTTGATAAATATTATGATTCCGGTTTGAACTGTGATTATATTGTAAACATACGTATCAGCCAACATATGAAGAGAAAGTATGTTATTTTAGTATTATATATATGCTTTTATTTTGGATTAGATATTTTCAGTTTTTCAGTTTATTTGAATTTATTTTTAATTTAGTGTTTATTATTAATATTTAAGTTTCATAATTTTTTTTTATGCTTCAAGTTTTTTTGTACACTTTTTTTTTTTACACAGTTTACATTTTTTACTCCAATATTTATATTTTATTTCAACTTTATTTTATTTTTTTATTTAACAAAAATGTTTTTAATAGTTTTAGTTTTGGCTTTATCTTTAGGTTTAGGTATCTTTAAAAAATGAGAATAATAACCAACAAAT